>NC_079192.1:278087427-278416927 GCF_029499605.1 Hyla sarda
GGTATTGATATGTTAAACTATGTGTAGATACTATCATAGGGTATATAACAGTTTTATTCTCTTGCACTGTTGCTTGGATTTTCAGAACTGAATAGTTTAAAGCTGGCAAACACTTATTTTGCAATGGAAATAGATCAAATATTACATTTGGAATAACAATAAGAATGATTACTTTTCCATATGGAAAAAGGTGTGTAGACTTTTAACATTTTTGCTTTACAACATTTTTTGCATATATTATATACAATTAATGGGTTAGTTTATGGTGTGGTATTGGCAAATCTGGCAATATATTGTCCTGTTAACTAAAATCAGATTGCTGTCAATCATGTAGTATATTCCATGTACATAGAAGATACAGTATATGGAGTACTGGGACTCACCTCTTTATCTTTGAATGCAGGTGCTTCAAACAAACATTTAGGTCATTCTAAAGAGCTTGCTGAATTTCAGCATGGTACTGTAAGGCTGGGTTCACATATGTCTGGCATAGGTGAACTCAGCCTAGATCTCGACACAACTGTTTGCGCAATTGATAACAAGTTGTCATCAGTTGTATGGCATCCGGCGTCCATTGTTTCTGGATGGCGGACAGGGAAATGCAGCACGCTGCTTTCCCCTGTCCTATGCTCTACGGCCTGTCCAACCATCCGGAGTCAAAATTGAGATGCTAGATGATAGGGAACTTTCCCATTCAAATCAATTGGATCAGTTCTAGCATCAGTTCGGAGGGAAACTGTGCCGGACGCCTGATATATGTAAATTACAGCCTAATAAGGTGCCACTACTGCAACAAGTCAGTTTGTGAACTTTCTTTCCTCTGCGATCAGTTACTGAAAAATGAAAGTGTTCAGGAACTGCAGTGGCTGTCAAAAAGTGAAAGACCACGTAAAGCTACAGATCAGGGTCCCCAAGAGCTGAAACCCATAGGCCCTGATTTACTATTGTAAACCCGGCTTGCTTTTGTCGGGTTGTGCACCAAAATAATTTGCGCTGCGCGACAATTTGTCCCATTGCACCACAAATTGTGTATGCGCCATATTTTTGGGACGCATTGTGCAAAAATAAACCTGAAAGAGGGACGTGGCCGATTGGAAAGTGGGTATTGTCGGACGGAAAAGGGGAATGTGTTCTCACAACATATAATTCTATGAATAAATGGCTGGAAATTTTCACCAAGAAAAACCTGGTCAGAACTTTCCCAACCTGTGAATCTGTGATTCTCCGTAGTAAATAACGTGAAATCCTGCAAGTCTGAAACAACATTTCATACTAGAAATTAGTGAATTTTCCCCCCAAAATTTGTTTCAGTCCGAATTCATTTGCGGTGAATTGCTAGTAAAAATGGCCTACATAGAGCCTCAATAGGGGTGTAGAACACTTTGCCTTGTCGTAACACGCATAGGGAGTGTGCTGTGTTTGTGAAATAATACTGTTATTCAGTATGACATGCAGATTACAGGCATCGCTATTAGAATCACTGCTGCAGAGCGTTTGGATGTGGCAGCAGGGAGACCATATGGCATCAAAATTGAAGAGATTAAAGAGATTTTTTTATACTATTTTTATTTAATTTAATTCTGGTGAGCATTGAGCTGGTGGTCTGCCGCGAGGCGAGCTACCAAATGTTTCAAAAATTTGATTTGTCACATTTAATTTGCTCATCTCCATTGAGAACCCATTGGAGGGCAAGTCTGGTGCCAGCAGCCGTGGTAATTCCAGCTTCAGTAGTGTAACATTTGCTGCAGTGCATAAGTTGCTGCAGTGAAAAAGCTTGTACTTGTATCTTAAAATCGAGCTGACGGTCTGCCACGAGGCCAGCTACTGCCTGTTTCAGCCCCTGCCTCTCAGCGCATCCCCATGCTCATGACTGAGTATCCACTTCAAAAGGGAGGGACTGCAGCCCCAGCAACTTGGACAGGAGCACACTCAGCTTCTGTGCCATTAGATAAGTGGGCACATAAAGCTAGAAGTGGCTGTAGCGAAAAAGCTTGTACTTGTATCTTAAAATCGCGCTGACGGTCCTCCGCGAGGCGAGCTACCACCTGTTCCAGCCCCTGCCTCTCAACGTCCCACCGACTGTGAAAGTGTGAATGTTTCATTTAATCAGTTATGGTTCATTGTTATCGTTCCAACCTGTTTAATTGGATTCTTGTGGTAATTCCACAGGTAATATATGACGTTGTCGACCATAGGGCCTCAGTCTTGAAAAAGATTACATCGATTTTTTTTACATTTAAATTTAAGATTTTGATTAGATTCACAAGTTTAATTTCCCGGGTGCTCGAAGTGTTTACTTTGTACTAATACTGTAAGACCACAAAACCCAATATAACAAGGAGTCACATGGTGGCACAATGACAGAGCCTAGAGGTGGCAGCAGCCCAACGAGACCATAGGCCTCACAATAGAAAAGATTAAGGATGTTTTTGAAAATTGAAATTGAATATTTTAGATACATTAAAATTTTTAAAGCTTAATTTAAGGTACCAACAGCATAAGGAGACCATATGGTAGCACAATGGCACAGCCTGGAGGTGGCAGCAGCGTGAGGAGACCATAATCTGGCAGAATGACGTAGCCTGGAAATGGCGGCAGCAAGAGGAGACCATATAGTGGCAGAACGACCCAGCCTGGAGGTGGCAACTGCCTGACGAGACCATAGGGCCTCACAATTGAAAGGATTAAAGATATTTTAGAAAATTTTAATTGAAAATTTTAAATAGATTAAAATTAAGTTTCATTTAATGTGCCAGCAGTATGAGGAGACCACATGACCCCGATGTGTCTGGGTCCTCTGTCTCGTCTTCCTCATCACCCTGTAGCTCCACAGCCTGCTCCTGCTCCTCCTCTCCTGTCAGATGAATGAATAAAAACTGCCCATTTCACAAAACCTTGCCTGTGCTCCACTGTCCCCCTCCCCCTTCTCCTCCAATTCATCCCCCACAGGGCTCATGTGGCCTCGAAATGTAGGCGCCATGCCTCCCGTGCCCTGACCAGCCATTATTTCCAACACTTGTTGTAGGATATGAAGCAGTGAAATGACATCATTCATCCCGTAATCCTGGCAACTGACTAATAATGTGGCTTCCTCAAAGGTTCTGAGCAAACGGCAAACGGCACTTATGAGCTGCCACTGGTTGACATTGAAGTGGAACGTGGAAACGTCGCAAATCAGACTATGTTGGGGGATACCGTTCTGACGCTACAGTTCAAGGTGTACGAGTGGCTGAAGGGCATGCAAAGTTTTATTCCCATTATTAGGATCTCTTGCGGATGGGGGTAACACTTCAGTAATCACTTGACAACCAGGTTGAACAGGTGTGCCATGCAGGGCGCATGGCTCAGGCTTCCTTGAAGCAGCACAGAAAAGATGTTCTTCCCATTGTCGGTCACCATGGTTTCCATTTCCAGTTTTCGTGTAGTAAGCCATGATCCGATTTCTTGATGAATGACTTTTAGCAGTTCCTCCCCTGTGTGACTCCGTTCCCTAAGGCAAACCATGTGAAGAACAGTGTGACACAGCCATGCCCTGCACACATGGTATGCTGGAGGGGCATTTTTATGAAAATTATTAATTTAAATTAAATAAATTAAAATGTATTTATTAAAATTAATTAAAATTATTTATTATAAAAACATTTTTAAGTAATGTGCCAGCAGCATGAGGAGACCACATGGTGGCACAATGACACACCCTGGAGGTGGCAGGAGCATAAAGAGACCATATAGTGGCAGAATGACCAAGTTTGGAGGTGGCAGCAACAGCAAGAGGAGACCATAGGGCCACACAATTGAAAAGATTAAAGATACATTTTTAAATTTAAATTGAAGATTTTGAATTGATTACCAATTGATTATTTTGAAAATATGTAATGTCCCAGCAGCATGAAGAGACCATAGGGCCTCACAATTGAAAAGATTATATATATATATATATATATATATATATATATATATATATATATATTATTATTATTATTATTTTTTTTTTTTTATAATTCTTTATTATTATCCATTGTTCATACACATAAGTAAAAAAGAGAAATTCAATCCACAGAATATTCTTATAAATGACAATATTTATCCCACTTTCCGCCCTACCCTGGTACAGAAAAAAAATAGATTAAAGATTTATTTTCAAATTTAAATTGAAGATTTAAATAGATTACCATTAAAAATGGTGGTACAATGACACAGCCTGGAGGTGGCACCAGTATGAGGAGACCAAAATGTGTCAGAATGACCAAGCTTGGAGGTGGCAGCCGCAAGAGGAGATCATATGGTGACAGAATGACATAGCCTGTAGGTGGCGACGGCCTGTCCAGACCAAAGGGCCTCACATTCGAAAAGATTAAAGATATATTTTTTTATTAAATGTGGCCATGATAACATCCTCCGGATACTTGATGAAAAACTGCCACACCGTGGAGTAGCTGATTTTCCTCCCAACAGTCCGCACTGACTGACTGCTACTGCCGCCGACTCCTGTTCAGCCCTGGGCAGGTAGGCTGCCACTAAGCAGTTGGTCTATCCCGGGCACGTTTGGCTCCAGACTTCCCACTGCTGCCACCATGCTGACTCCCAACCATGCCACCACCTTTCTGGCTCAACTGCTGCCCCACGTGCAACCTGCCAGCCTCTTTTTCCTGATGATGATGAAGCCCCTTCAGCACCTGGCTCGCAAGTACGAGCAGCTTCATCATCATTGAGTTGTGTCAGCACGTCACTGATGTCCACCTCAGGTTCCTCTACAGTGTGTGCTTCAGGAGCCTGCACACTCCCAACACCACCTACCATGCCACTCTCCTCATCACTAGTTGCCCGCCTAGCGAAGGAAGCAGGGTATGTCTCCTCCACTTCTTGGCTGGGCAGTAGCTGCTGACTGTCCTCTAGCAGAGTGTCCTGACTAAAAAGTGGAGCCACAGCGTTGTATACTTCTATGGGGGAGGGAACAACATAGTACAGAGGCAATTGGAAGACAGGGTCTGCTTCTGGACCATGCCAACTGATGGTTGTGTCTGAGGAACCCACCGACTGTTGACTGGGGGTGTCAGATGTCACTTATGACAAAGTGGATGACCGAGTTAACCAATCAATGACAGCAGATGGGTTGCTGGTCGAGACACGACCGCTAGCTGATACCAGGAGCTCAGGCCTCTCGCTGCGACTCCTGCTGCCACTTACTCCTAGTCTGCTGCGACCTCTGCCTGCGCCTCATGAATTTAGGCCTCTGCCACTCCTCTGTGCACGTGCTGGCACTTCTCTGCCTGACATACTTAGTGAGTATATGAGGGGAATACAATACGCTCCACTACGCTTAAAACAATATTTGTCTACAACACCAGCAGGTGTATACTTTTGACTGGCCTTTCATAGTAACTAGGCCCTTAAAACTTTTTTTTTAAACAAGTTTTATTGGGTTTTTAACAATTTTATACAATATGTAACGGGGCATACCCCGCTTCGTCATTACATGCCCAAGGGAGCAAAGTACAATAGACATCGCAGAAAATAACAGTAATACTCCCTCCTTTCAATAAGTGCAAACCCCACCCACCCTCATGCCCACCCCCTCCCCACAACTTCCCCTGAAGAGAACCAAGACCCCCCCACCCCTACCCAACGTGTGTAGTATATCCAGAATTCGTTCAGCACCATAGTAGTCCAACTAATGATCCCAAGAGACACTCAGAGAAATATAACCAAGAAAGATGACTTTAAGGCAGTGCAATCAAAAGACAACAGCTCCCCACAAGCGAACCATGGAATTCTAGTGGCTAGTGGGAGAGGAAACTCTCAATCGACCCAGGGTGCCAGAAATGTCCCTAGTCAGATACCACTCTGTAGAGGTAAACGGTCCCATAAGTGCAGCGATTTCGGTGTCGTCAAGGAAGGCCAATATGAATGTCCGCCATTTCTTAAAGAAAGCCTTCGCCGACTTGTCTTTGGTCCGAAGGATCTCACACCTATCTAGGTACATATACTTTTTAACCTTGGAAATCACCTCTGCCGTTGACGGCATGTCAGCAACTAACCAGTGAGCCAGGAGGCACCTCTTAGCCACCAGTACAATAACGTGGATAAGGAGGGTCAAAATCACTCCATCCGGTGCCAGGTGTAACACAATGAGTTCAGGGGTTAGGGGAAGAGACTTCCCCAATTTGACCGACAGCAGTCGGAACAGCCCAAACCAAAAAAGACGGGATTTGTCACAAGTTAATAACCCACGAAGTAGGTCAGTCCTAAACATTCCACAGTTAGGGCAGTGCTCTAACCTGTTCGGCCTGTCAGGGGTCTTGGGCAGTGTGAAGCCGTACGTCGCATGATGGAGGATCTTAAACTGGGTCTCCCTCCAGCCTTCATTTACTACTGCTTTCCTCACCTTTGTCCATCCCTCCAAGATCCGCACCACGGAATCCGGCAGGTTAAGTTTGCCCTCCCAATAGCGGAAGAGAGATTGTGCCACCCCCGTGCTCCACTTCCGTGTAAGGTATCTGTATAGCAAGGAAAGAGAGTGGTAGGAAGAAGAGGAAGAAATGAAGTTGTCAAAAGAATTAATCGCCCCCTCCCTCGTCAGGTCCTGAAGTCGGGGTCTCAAGAAAGCCATTAGTTGACAGTATTGAAGGTAGTGTCCCCCATGTAGGCTGTACCGTCCACAAAGTTCCTCAAAAGTCAGATACCGTCTGTCAGATGGATGTATCACATGCCCCACCGTTTCTATGCCCATCGCCTGCCAAGTCCTGAACAGACTATTTTTACTTCCCTGAGGGAATTCTATCAAGGACCAAAGCTGCATGTGTTTGGACAAAGAATATGGCAGTCGCATGAGATCTCTGCACTGTTTCCATGCAATTATAGTGTCCCTAAAAAGAAGATTACTACGAATATACGGTGGGAGCTTAGACAACGGAGAATGGATCAGGCCTCCCAATGATGAAGACGCAGACATAGCCGCCTCGAGATGGACATTGGAGAACCTGGATTCCCCTCTCAACCAGTCAATACAGTATCTCAATAAGCACGATAGGTTGTAATGTTTTACATCTGGAAAGCCCCCCCACCCTGCTCCTTGGGCAGCATCAACTTGCCGAGGGCTATGCGAGGTCTCCTATTGTTCCAAATGAATCTACTGTAGGCAGCATTCAAACATTTGAAATCAGCAGTTTTCATCAGAACAGGTATCGTTTGTAGCGGATAAAGCAATTTAGAAAAATTGAGCATTTTGATCAAGTGGCACCTCGCTAAAAATGGGAGGGGCAAGGACGACCATCGCCGCAGCTCCACGGCAAGTTTACGAAACAAAGGAGTGAGATTCAGGGAGTACAACGACGAGGGAGATCTCCCCACCCATATGCCTAGGTATTTAAAAGATGTCCTGGTCACCTGTACCTGGGACAGTTCGGAGCCCGGCAGGTTTCGGAGAGGGGTAGTGGCCAGGTCCAAGAGGATACTCTTGGACACATTCACTCTAAAGCCCGAGACCCTCCCATAATCTGTGAGAATCCTAAACAGTGCATCCAAGTCTCTCCCTGGGTTGGCCAAGAACAGTAGCAGGTCGTCTGCAAAAAGAGCGTGGGAGACAGTCTGTCCTCCCACGCTGTTTCCCTCCACCTCTTCCGGTCATTGCCAGCCGTCGAGATAGCGGCTCAATCGCCAGGTTGAAGAGGAGGGGTGACAAAGGACACCCCTGGCGAGTGCCCCTCTGCAGTGGGAAGGGGGCTGATAGAAACCCTGGGAGATGAATGCGAGCCACTGGGCTCTCGTATAGGGATCGTAGATAAGATAGGAAGGGGCCCTCAAAACCCATTTTCTGAAAAACCGTCCACAGCCACTCCCACCCGACTTGATCGAAAGCTTTTTCAGCGTCAATGGAGAGCATGGCGGGCGCAGAGTGGCTGCTCTGGTTATGGTGGATCTCCTCCAGGACGGCAATAACCGTCCTGATGTGCGTCACAGCAGACCTGCCAACCGTGAATCCCACCTGAGCATGTGAAATCAATCGGGGCATCAGTGTTGCCAACCTATTAGCCATTACCTTTGACAGTATTTTGAGGTCCACATTGATCAACGATATCTGTCTATACCCCCCAGGGGACAACAGATCCCTGCCCGGCTTCGATAATACCTTAATATACGCAGTATTAGAGGTTGATGGTACGGGGGCCCCTGAGAGGTAAGAGTTGTATAAGTCAAGCAATGTGGAAACAATGTTGCTCGAGAGGATCTTATAGAAATCTCCCGAGAACCCATCGGGGCCCGGGGCCTTGCTCACCTGTAGCCCTTTAATCACCCCTTCCAGTTCTTCCCTTGAAATCGGCCCATTAAGCATGTCCCTATCCTCAGACGACAGAGAAGGTAGCAGACCTCCCTGGAGCCACGATGGAAAGTCTTCCATCGCAACCTCCGCCTCAGAGTATAGAGCTTTATAGAAGTTGGCTAAAATCTCTACTATACGTTTCGAATCCTTATGCACAGTCCCTCCATCATCCCTCAGAGCCAAGATCACGGAGGAGGGCATTACTCCCTTCGCAAATCTGGCTAGGAGGCGGCCAGGTTTATTGCCAAACTAAAAGAGGGAGGCTTCCAGGTGTGACCTTTTCAGATTCTACCGCCGTTCTACCCAGCCATCGTATGTAGCCTTCGCCGCCACCCAGGCCTGTTTGTTGACCTCACTCTGAATGGCAAGAAAGCCGGTATAGGCCCTGCGCAGCTCACCCCCCAGGGTCGTCAGTTGATCCCGTATCTGTCTTTTCAGGGAGGACGTGTATGACAAGATGCGACCCCTCAAGACAGCCTTTGCCGTGTCCCAGAATAGTTGGGGGTTGTCGGTATGCTCGGCATTGTCGGTAGCGTACTCCGTCCACCACCCCTTCAATAACGCATAAAATTGCTCGTCCCATGCTAGACTAGATGGAAATCTCCAGAGGAAGTCCTTCCCTCTAGGCGTCGAGTCTGTCAAGGTGATAATCAGTGGGGCATGGTCAGAAATGACAAGATCAGAGAAAGAAATAGAATCCAGTTTAGGGAGAAGAGAATCAGTCAAAAAGCAATAGTCAAGTCTGGACCAGGAGTCATGAGAGTGTGAGTAGTGACTATAGTCTCGTTCGTCAGGGTGCGTCAATCTCCATACGTCCGTCAGTCCAAGTCCCGTAGCCCAAGGTAGTAGCAACATGTCAGAAGGTCGCGGAGGGGGGGTGTACGCCTGGCGCTCCGTCTGTCTTCACTGCAATCCATTCCCAGGTTAAATCTCCTGCCACTAATTTCTGAGAGGGCCCTGCCACCCATAGCACTCCCGCCAGTTCCCCCAAGAATGAGTCATGTCCGGAGTAAAAGCGAAAGTGAAAGTTGCCGGCTAGCTCAGTCGGGCTGTTCGGGATAGCCGCGGCTAATCGCGGCATCCCAAACAGCTTACAGGACAGCGGGAGGGCCCCTACCTGCCTCCTCGCTGTCCGATCGCCGAATGACTGCTCAGTGTCTGAGATCGTGGCATGAGCAGTAATGCGGCAGAATCGTTGATCACTGGTTTCCTATGAGAAACCAGTGATTAATAAAGAAGATCAGTGTGTACATTGTTATAGGTCCCTATGGGACCTATAACACTGCAAAAAAAAAGTGAAAAAAAAAGTGAATAAAGATCATTTAACTCCTCCCCTATTAAAAGTTTGAATCACCCCCCTTTTCCAATAAAAAAAAAAACACGGTGTGAATAAAAATAAACATATATGGTATCACCGCGTGCGGAAATGTCTGAATTATAAAAATATATCATTAATTAAACCGCTCTGTCAATGGCGTGCGCGCCAAAAAATTCCAAAGTCCAAAATAGTGCATTTTTGGTCACTTTTTATATAATTTAAAATTGAATAAAAAGCGATCAACAAGTCCTATTAATGCAAAAATGAGCCCTCATACCACCCCATACACGGAAAAATAAAAAAGTTATAGGGGTCAGAAGATGACAATTTTAAACGTATTAATTTTCCTGCATGTAGTTATGATTTTTTCCAGAAGTCCGACAAAATCAAACCTATATAAGTAGGGTATCATTTTAATTGTATGGACCTACAGAATAAAGATAAGGTGTCATTTTTACCGAAAAATGTACTAAGAAGAAATGGAAGCCCCCAAAAGTTACAAAATGGCGTTTTTTTTTTTTCAATTTTGTCGCACAATGATTTTTTTTCTCATTTCACCGTAGATTTTTGGGCAAAATGACTGACGTCATTACAAAGTAGAATTGGTGGCGCAAAAAATAAGCCATCATATGGAATTTTAGGTGCAAAATTTAAAGAGTTATGATTTTTTAAAGGCAAGGAGCAAAGAACGAAAATGCAAAAACGGAAAAAACCCCGGTCCTTAAGGGGTTAATAAACGTACCGAATGTTATCTGAGGACATCCCAGACGTAGACAATAATGATAAGCTTGATCCTGTAGAAACATTACAAAATTAGCTCTCAGGCTTCACTCCCCCCCCTCAAATTTTATATATATATATATATATATATATATATATATATATAAACAAACATACACATATACATCTGCATATATATACACATACATATACACGTATATACACACACACCTGTATACATGCATAAACATACACACATATACACAAGATATGCATGCACATACAAAATATACTCTACCCACATACTGACTCAATAGGAATGAGGACATGTAAGAGTGTGGGAGGGGAGGGGACAACGAAAACCAGCTGCCTCTGGTTGGTTATCTGGGATAACAATCACAGAAGCATGGCTGGACTGATGCTGGCCACCCCTATCCCCTTTCCCCACCCTCTGACACAAAACGTAGCATGCACTGGCAACCTGAAACGAGAACAGCCCTAATAAAGTATGTACAAACCCCCGCCCCCCTGTAGCATGCACCGAGCTGGCCTGCCGTTTGACCACAATGACCCCCCTGTAGCGTGCACCGAGCTGGCCGTCATAGACACAAGGAAACCCCCTCCCCCATGTAGAACGAACCGAGTGGCCTGCCAGAAGCACGGAGACCCAAGCACAACAAAGACCCCCCATGTAGCGTGAACCGAGCGGCCTGCCAAAAGCGTTAGCGAAAAAAAAAACCTCCCCCGTAGCGTGAACCGAGCCAGCCTGCACAAACATACAAATAAGCATAAGAAAACCAGGGCTGGACTGAATGGGGGACCCCTCTAGCTCCCAGCTTACCTCCGGAGCGAGGGAAAGTAGTATACACCACCCCGCTCAGTCCAGCCACTTACCTGATCGCACGCCGCCTGCGCCTGCAACTTCCGGAAGCGATCAGCTGACCCGACTTGTCAGCTGATCGGAAGTCAGTGAAGAACCCACGGCGTGCATAGGAGGTAAGCCGTGGGTTCTTATGTACCTCCCGCTCCTCACACAAATGCGGCTAATTAGCCTTAATACATAACACAGTTAAAATGCTAACTTTAATAGAAAAAAAAATACACTTTTCCATTTCCATTAGAGAATATTTCCAAGTACATTCACAGTGATATTCGCATTCATTGCGAAACCAATTTTTCATGAAATTCGTAACAAATTTGGATTCTTCATATTCGATTCGCTCATCTCTACCTATGACCATAAAAAGAAAAAGAAATTCCCATTCCCGGGATATGTTGGTTTATAGGCTGACAATTCAGGGAATCAAGCACATGGGTGTAAACTTAACCCCTTTACAACAATGGAGGTAAATGTACGTCCTGATGTGGCGGTACTTTGCCTGTACATGACCTTGAGCACCAGAGTGGTGCTTGAGTAATGCACTGCAGGTCCCGGCTGCTATCAGCAGCCAGGGACTTGCCAGTAATGGCGGACATTAGTGATTGCACTGATGTCCACCATTAACCCCTCAGATGCCGTGATCCATACAGATCATGGCATCTGCGGCAGTGCGGCTATTGTAAAAGCTAATCTGATCGTCCACGACATGGCTGCTGGGATCAGATCAGCTAAGATGGTGGCTGCAGGTCCCCTCACCTGCCTCCTCCGCCTTCCTGGGGTCTTCTACTCTGATCTACCTTCCAGCAGACCAGAGCAGAAGATCGACGCATATTTGGTATCATCGGGTGTGTAAATGTCCAATCTATCAAAATATAATGTTAATGATCCCGTATGGTAAACGGCATGAACGTTAAAAAAAAAAGTCCAAAATTACTTCACAAAAAAACTTAATGAAAATCGATTAAACAGTCACACACACAAAAGTGGTACTAAAAAACTACAGTTCATTGTAAAATGAGCCCTCACACAGCCCCATATATGGAAAAATGAAAAAGGTATAGGTGGTCAAAAAGGGCAAAAAACAAGACTTCTGTGGATGGAAATATAAAAGAGTTATGGATTTTAGAAGGCGAGGAGGAAAAAATGAAAATGCAAAAATTAAATTGGCCTGGTCCTTAAGGTCAAAATGGGATTGGTCCTTAAGGGGTTAATGTAAATAATGGGAGTGAATATCAGGTGATGGGCAAGATTATACAATCAGAGTATGAATGTATGAGGCATACATTTCCCTTGATGTTAAACAATCAAAATATTTATTTATTTTTATTGTTATTTTTGGTAATGGTGTTTTTTTTTATGAGTTTAATTCTAGCGTCTGCACAGCTTGCACTCTCCTCTGTCACACAGCGTCTGATATGCCTCTCTGCCCAATATGAGGAGATCAGTACTATAAATAATCAGTAAAAAGTATTGTGCCCTGTTACAGTTTTTGCACTGGGACACCAGAGCTTCATCTTATGTCTATGAGTGTATATATTTCTGTTGTGAGTCAGCCTAAAAAGCCATAAACACAGGGACAAAAAAAAAAAAAAAAAGGAAAAACATTATGAACTGGAAGGAAGTAAGCTGACCACAATGTTGTGGCAGACTTTGTTTTGAGCATTAATAGTTCCATTTATGGTGGAAAGTCAGATAAAGTAAATGTTGGGTTTACTCTGAATATACTTGGAAATATTCTCTAATGGAAATGGAAACGTGTATTTTTTTTTCTATTAAAGTTAGCATTTTAACTGAGTTATTTAATTCCATCTTGATGGAGAATGTTATTTTTACCTTTTTGTTTTTAGTCATTACAGAGACATTGAATGTTTTTTAGAGAACCAATCAGACTTGTGACTTGTGTCTTACATGAACACTAAGGATGAGCGAATCGAAAGGAAAGGATGAGCGAATCGAAAGGAAAAATGTTATTCCAAATGAATGGGAATATCGGAGGGATCACAAGAATTGCTACATTAAATTCCTTTTAGTACGGTCTAGGCTGAGTAAGGAAATAACCCATATGTGGATGTAAAGTGCTCTGCGTGCGAACTACAATGCTCAGAAGAGAAGGAGCGCCATTTGGTTTTTGGAGAGAGAATTTGGTTGGAATAGAAGCCAGGGGCCATGTGCGTTTACAAAGCCCCCCTGGTGCCAGAACAGTGGACCCCATATGTGACCCCATTTTGGAAACAACACCCCTCACAGAATTTAATAAGGGGTGCAGTGAGCATTTACACCCCACTGGAGTTTGACAGATCTTTGGAACAGTGGGCTGTGCAAATGAAAAATAAAAGGTTCCTTTTTCACGGGCCACTGTCCAAAAATCTGTCAGACACATGTGGGGCGTAAATTCTCACTGCACCCCTTATTAGATTCTTTGAGGGATGTAGTTTTCAATATGGGGTCACATGTGGGGCTCCGTGGGGTCACTGTTCTTGCACCATGGGGGCTTTGTAAACACACATGGCCTTCAATTTTGGACACATTCTCTCTCCAAAAGCCCAATGGAGCTCCTTCTCTTCTGAGCATTGTAGTTTGCTCACAAAGCACTTCACATCCACATATGGGGTATTTCCACAGTCAGAAGAAATGGAACTACACATTTTGGGGGGCTTTTTTCCCATTTTCTCTTGTGAAAATGAAAAAATGTAGGGTAACACCAGCATTTTAGTGAATTTTTTATTTTATTTTTCATTTTCACATCCAACTTTTACGAAAATTTGTCAAACATCTGTGGGGTGTTAAGGCTCACTACACCCCTTGTTACGTTCCATGAGGGATGTAGTTTCCAAAATAGGGTCACATGTGTGTATTTATTGTTTTGGGTTTATGTCAGAACCGCTGTAAAATCATCCACCCCTGTGCAAATCACCAATTAGGACCTCAAATGTACGTGGTGCACTCTCACTCCTGAGCCTTGTTGTGCGCCCGCAGAGCACTTTTCGTTCTCATATGGGGTGTTTCTGTACTCAGGAGAAATTGCATTACACATTTTGGGGGTCTTTTTATCCTTTTACCGCTTTTTAAAATTAAAAGTATGGGGGAATGGCAGCATGTTAGTGTAAAAAAAAAAAAAAATTGATATGGATATAACTCATATGTGGCACTAAACTGTTGCCTTGAAATAGGACAGGGCTCCAAAGCGAGGAAGCGCCATGCGCATTTGAGGCCTAAATTGTGGATTTGCATCTGCAACCAAAATGCACTTTTTTTTCATCAAGCATCCGTTGAATGTTTACCTGGCCACATGCAAGATGTGTCGGCAAAATGTTGGCACTACAGCCCTTCATCAACATATGCAGCGTCACCATAAAGCGGCCTGGGAGAACTGTGGCTCCGATGTGGTGGTCAGGCCTGCTGCATCACCCAGTGACACACCGCTCCCTCTTTCAGCCAGCCAATGCTCCACCACCTCTGCCGAAGGGAGCTGTGTGTCATACCGATCTTCTGTCGCTCCAGATGCTCCTGCTCCTCCTACTTCGAGTCAGTCATTCCGCCAGCAATCCATCCGCAAAGCCATGTCCAAGACACAACAGTATGCGCCCACTCATCCAACGGCACAGAAGCTAAATATGCTCCTTTCCAAGTTGCTGGTGCTGCAGTCCCTCCCTTTTCAAGTGATGGACTCTGCACCTTTCAGAGAACTGAGGGCTTGTGCCGAGTGAAGATGGAGAGTCCCAAGCCGTCATTTCTTTTTGAAGAAGGTAGTACCAACACTGCACAATTTTGTGGAACAGAAGGTGGGCTGGTCCTTGAGCCGGTCAGTGTGTACCAAAGTGCACGGCAGCACCGACATCTGGAGCCGTAACTACGGTCCTTTATGGCTCACTGGGTAAATGTGGTTTCTGCACAGCCACAACAGCAACTTGGACAGGTCACGCCGCTTCGGCCTCACTCTCAGGTCGTTGGTCCTGTGACAGTATGCGACTCCGCCTCCTCATCCTATACCAAGTCCTCAGCCTCCACTACACGGACAAGTTTCAGTGCCCCTTCAGCACGGCTGTGTCACGCTTTTCTTCTCATGGTTTGCCTCGGTGAACGGAGTCACACAGGGGAGGAACTGCTGAAAGTTATTTATTAAGAAATCAAATCATGGCTTACTCCACAAAAGCTGAAAATGGGAACCATGGTGACTGACAATGGGAAGAAAATCTTGTTTGTGCTGCGACAAGGAAGCCTGAGACATGGCACACATGTTCAATCTGGTTGTTAAGCGGTTCCTGAAGTGTTCCCCCCATCTTCAAGACATCCTAACTAGAGATGAGAGAATCGAAGCAGACGAACGCAAATTCCTTTAGAAATTTCAGAAAATATTTGATTTGCAAATGGCAGATCCACATGTCAGTACATGGGGCAGGAAGGCAGGGCAGGAAGGGAGGTAGGCGGGATGACTCTGAATCACATGCAGGATGCAGCATATCAGCAGCCAGTCACCCCTGTGATGTCACAGCTATATATAATCAGCAGCAATTTTGCTGCTGCTCATTTCATGCCATACACTGCAGAGGAATAGGATGGACTGCGTGTCTCTGTGTGTTACACAGACAAGCTGAATTGATCATACTGCAGCGTTCCACTTCCAACTGCTAGTCACATCAGCATTGTGGACAGAGAGCAGTGCCATGCTATGCTTGTTCTCACTGAAAAGGATTTTTATGCCAGCCATTAAGCTCCCAGTAACTTTATTCAGCATTTTGTCAGAGAGGGGCAGATAGCTTTTCGTTGCCTCATACATTTCAACAAGCTGCCTTAACTTCATCAACATTAGCAGAGGAGGCATGAATGATTTTTCAGTGCAATTCTGTTTATTTTTTCCACAGGAAATCATCTGCTGCTTACACTAGTCTGTAGACGGTATAATAACCAGCAGTTCACTCCATTCTTAGTACTCTTTGACAGAGTGCAATTTTGGGTTTAATACACTTTTTTTTGTGGTGCTGCACTCTTGTGTCCTGCTGCTGTTGTGAAAAAATATGTATTTTCAGCGGACTGTAGTGCATTTTTCTGCCCTCATACGTGCATAGCACATACCTACATCAAAGCAGTGTACTATTTTGTAGCTGTAAATCTGTAACAAGTCTAGATACTGGGAAAGTCCAAGCAAAAGTACTCACCAGTTGGCTTTTTACAAAAATAGAGAGTTTTTACGCGTATTGTAGCGCATTTTTCTACCCTCATCAGTGCATGCTGCATACGTACAACTAAGTAGTGTACCATTTTGTACCTGTTAATCTGTCAAGGGCCTACATACTGTGAAAGTCAAAGCAAAAGTATTCATCGACTGGTGTTGTACTCAGATACTCTTTTACGTGTACTGTAGAGCATTTTTCTGCCCTTATCAGTGCATACCACATACCTACATCTAAGTAGTGTACTATTTTGCATCTGTTAATCTGTCAAGGGCCTACCTACTGTGAAAAGACAGATAAATGTAATCACCGGCTGGTGTTTTACAAAAATACTGAGTATTTCGGCGCATTGTAGCGCATTTTTCTGCCCTCATAAGTGTATAACGCATATTTACATCTAAGTACTGTACTATTTTTCACCTGTAAATCTGTCAAGGGTCTGCATACTTTGAAAGGACAGCCAAAAGTACTCATCGGATGGTGTTCTGCTCAGATACTTTTTTAAGTGTATTGTAGTGCATTTTTCTTCCCTCATACGTGCATACCACATACCTACATCAAAGCAGTGTACTATTTTGTAGTTGTAAATCTGTAACAAGTCTAGATACTGGGAAAATCCAGTCAAAATTAATCACCGGCTGGTGTTTTACGAAAAAATGTTTTCCAAGTGTACTGTACCGCATTTTTTTGCCCTTATACGTGCATACCACATACCTACATCTAAGTAGTGCACTTTTTTCTACCTGTTAATTTGTAACAAGCCTACATACAGTGAAAGGCCAGGCAAAAGTAATCACTGGCTGTTTTATGAAAATAAGTTTTCCAAGTGTACTGTAGCGCATTTTTTTGCCCTCATATGTGCATACCACATACCTACATCTAAGTAGTGTACCATTTTGTTCCTGTTAATCTGTCAAGGGCCTACATACTGTGAAAGTCCAAGTAAAAGTACTCACCGGCTGGTGTTTTATAAAAACACTGAGTTTTTAGGTGTATTGTAGCGCATTTTTCTGCCCTCATAAGTGCATGCTGCATACGTACATCTAAGTAGTGTACTATTTTGTACCTGTTAATCTGTCAAGGTTCTACATACTGTGAAAGTCCAGCCAAAAGTAATCACTGGCTGGTGTTGTACTCAGATACTTTTTTAAGTGTACTGCAGAGCATTTTTCTGCCCTCATCAGTACATACCACATACCTACATCTAAGTAGTGTACCATTTTGTTCCTGCTAATCTGTCAAGGGCCTAGATACTGTGAAAGAGAGTCAAAAGTGCACACCTGCTGCTGTTCTGGACGAATATTGTTTTAAGTGTAGTGAAGCGTGTTGTACTCCCCACATATACGCACTAAGTATGTCAGGCAGAGAAGTGCCAGGACGTGCACAGAGGAGTGGCAGAGGCCTAAATACTTCAGGCAGAGGTCGCAGCAGACTAAATGGGAGTGGCAGCAAGAGTCGCTAGCGGTCGTGTCTCGACCAGCAACCCATCTGCCGTCGTCGATTGGTTAACAGGGTCATCCACTTCATCACAAGTGACATCTGACACCCCCAGTCAACAGTCAGTGGGTTCCTCAGACACAACCCTCAGTTGGCATGGCCAGGGAGCAGTCCCTGTCATCCCATTGCCTCTGTCATATGCTGTTCCCTCTCCTACAGAAGTATCTTCTGCTGTTGTTTCAGCTCCACTATTCACTGAGGATGATCTAATAGAGGACAGTCAGCAGCTACTGTCCAGCCAACAAGTGGAGGAGACATCTGCCGCTTCCTCCGCAAGGCGGGCAAGTAGTGATGAGGAGAGTAACGTGGGAGGCAGTGTTGTCAGGATTCAGGGTCCTTAAGCAGACACTGTTGAGGAACTTGAGGAGGACATCAGTGACGTGCAGACACTTGATGATGATGAAGCCGATCACAATTGGGAGCCGGGTGCAGAAGGGGCTTCATCATCATCAGGATTGTAACCCCACTCTTGTCCATAGGTGCAGGTCCTCTGCCCCATTGTATGTGTGCACAATTGCACTTGGGGTCGAGCACCTGTTATCACCTTGAGACTACGTTGTTTTTTTTTTTTGTTTAAAGTCAGTCATGTTGTACACATCCACATACACGTTTATCAGGTGTCAGGATGTGATTGTGGTACTTGTGACCGTCTGCAGGCATCCTCCATTGTACGCATTTTTTTGCTGGGGATATCGCCCTTAGCAACGGTTGACAAGTGCAGGGCCTCCACCCCAGCGAAGGTGCACAATTGCACTTGGGGTTGAGTTTCCTGCTATAGCCATGTTCATGCAAATATAAGCCGGCAAGCGTCTTTTAAGGCTTATACCAATGCGCCCTTTTATCTTATTGGGTAGCGTTGGGGGTTTCACCTGTGAGGCCTGCTATATATAGACCAGCAAGGGTGGGGCTTGTAACCTGTCTCCCCCTCCCATTGTATGTGTGCCTAGTACACACTGGAGGCGACTGGGAAGCAGTCTGCAAGTTGGACCTTAGGCTGCTATATATCTGGTTCCTGGTTATATGTATCTGGCCAGGAAAAAGGTTAGTGGTTAGGTCCCGCATCACATGAGAAACCTTGGCGTGGTATGCGGGCTCAGGTATGTCCTTCATATAAGGATATACTGGCTAATGTCTCATTTTTACATCAGTTTTGAGGATTAGCTAATGTCATTGTATAGTTACCACAGGATTGAAACCCCACTCTTGTCCATAGGTGCAGGTCCTCTGCCCCATTGTATGTGTGCACAATTGCACTTGGGGTCGAGCACCTGTTATCACCTTGAGACTACGTTGTTTTTTTTTTGTTTAAAGTCAGTCATGTTGTACACATCCACATACACGTTTATCAGGTGTCAGGATGTGATTGTGGTACTTGTGACCGTCTGCAGGCATCCTCCATTGTACGCATTTTTTTGCTGGGGATATCGCCCTTAGCAACGGTTGACAAGTGCAGGGCCTCCACCCCAGCGAAGGTGCACAATTGCACTTGGGGTTGAGTTTCCTGCTATAGCCATGTTCATGCAAATATAAGCCGGCAAGCGTCTTTTAAGGCTTATACCAATGCGCCCTTTTATCTTATTGGGTAGCGTTGGGGGTTTCACCTGTGAGGCCTGCTATATATAGACCAGCAAGGGTGGGGCTTGTAACCTGTCTCCCCCTCCCATTGTATGTGTGCCTAGTACACACTGGAGGCGACTGGGAAGCAGTCTGCAAGTTGGACCTTAGGCTGCTATATATCTGGTTCCTGGTTATATGTATCTGGCCAGGAAAAAGGTTAGTGGTTAGGTCCCGCATCACATGAGAAACCTTGGCGTGGTATGCGGGCTCAGGTATGTCCTTCATATAAGGATATACTGGCTAATGTCTCATTTTTACATCAGTTTTGAGGATTAGCTAATGTCATTGTATAGTTACCACAGGATTGAAACCCCACTCTTGTCCATAGGTGCAGGTCCTCTGCCCCATTGTATGTGTGCACAATTGCACTTGGGGTCGAGCACCTGTTATCACCTTGAGACTACGTTGTTTTTTTTTTTTTTTTTTTTTTTTTTTGCCGAATTGCCACCATTCAGCAGCGGGATGAATGCTTGCTCTCCACCTTATTGGACCCTCGCTACCGGTTCAAAATGGGGGCCTTTTTTACACCCACTGAGAGGGAGGACAAACTGACCTTCTACAGAGACATCCTACGTAGTCAGTTGGCCGATGCCTATCTGCGCCATCATCTATCCTCTCACAGGTCTGACTCGGGGGGCCCTCTGAAGTCACCTTCAACTTCCTTGGTGTGGTGGTGGTGGGGGGGGGGGGGTTTAGGAGCAGTGCAAGCTCCATCAGCAGCATCCTGAGTCTACAGTCGCTTTCTTCACCTGCATAGTGAAGCAACTCATCAGCAGCAGGTAGACCTGGAGCAGGACCTGAACCAGCAGGTGGTGGCATTCCTTGACGTGACCATGCCAACATACCTTGAAGATCCGCTGGACTTCTGGGCAGCCAAACTTGATTTGTGGCCACATCTAGCAGGAAAAGCTGTAGATTGACCATGGTGCCACACCAACACTTCACAAATATGGATAGTGCAAAACACATTGAAGGTGCTGCTCCCTAGTTACAGACATTCCTCGGCATCAGACCACAAGTAAGTATTGAGGATATGCATTAGCTAAAACTTAACTTTTCTTAGGATAAAATATATGTACAAAAAATTATTTTGAAATCAAACAAAAGGATAGGTGTGCAAAAAACACTATGTGCCACCTACACCACCAAGTATTGATGTGCTGCAAAGATCTCTAAAAGGTGGAAGGGAACAACCATTGTAACCGGTGGGGGTAAAAACATCCCCTGTAAGGCCCTACTTTTGCATTATTAATTCCCTTCTTTGCATGTGTTACTTGCCCTAAAAAGGGCTGCCCCACACAGGAACCTCTCCCTATTTCCACCTACAAACACTTTCATTTCACATGGTTTTTAGGTGGAAATAGGGAAAGTTTCCTTTGTGGGGCCGCCCTTTTTAGGGCGAGTAACACTTGCCAAGAAGGGAATTAATAGGGTGAGAGTGGGGCTTTACAGGGGAATGTTTCACCCCCACCTGCTACAATTGACAATATGTTGTTCCCTTCCACCTTTTTGAGGAAAGTCTTACTCGTCTTAAAAAGGGCGGCCCTACACAGGAACCTCTCCCTATTTCCACCTAAAAACCTGGGATTGATACTCGGCGATCTGGGTGTCCGGCAGCAGCGATCCGGAGGTCTGGCAGCGGCGATGGCGGGGGTAAGTGCCCCTGCCATCGCCACGCACCCGCCATCGCCGCTGCCAGACCTCCGCTCACATCTGTTAGTCCGGGGAGAGCAGGGCACAGAGGGAATAAGTCCTTCTTACCTGGTGGCGGATAGTGTTGCTCACGAATATTCGCAATTCGAATATTATTCGCGAATATCGCATATTCGCGAATTCGCGAATATAGCGCTATATATTCGTAATTACGAATATTCATTTTTTTTTTTCACAGTACACATCACAGTGATCACCCCTCTCTGCTTCCAGTTTGTGTGGTGTAAAGAAGGATCTAATAGTACTGTGTGAGACTAGCGCGCGAAAATTCACATATGCGAAAATTAGCATATGCTAATTTTCGTATATGCGAATTTTCGCGTATGTTAATTTTGTATATGCTAATATTCACATATGCTGATTTTCGCATACGTGACATTTCGCATATGCGAAAATAAAACGAGAATACAACGAATATGCGAATATTCGCGAATATATGACGAATATTCGTCCATATATTCGCGAATATTCGCGAATTCGAATATGGCCTATGCCGCTCAACACTAGTGGCGGATCCTGCAGGCTGCGGCGGGATCTGACTGGCCGGTGAGTGATGCTCCAGATGTTGCAAAACTACAACTCCCGGCATGCCCAGACTGTCTGGACATGCTGAGAGTTGTAGTTTTGCAACATCTGGAGAACCAATGTTTGGAGACCACTGTGTAGTGGTCGCCAAACTGTGATCCTTCAGATGTTGCAAAATTACAACTCCCAGCATGCTCAGACAGCCAATGCCTGTCTGGGCATGCCGGGAGTTGTAGTTTTGCAAGATCTGGAGGATCACAGTTTGGAGACCACTACCCAGTGGTCTCCAAACAGTGGTTATCCAGATGTTGCAAAACTACAACTCCCAGCATGCCCGGCTGCAAACGGCTGTCTGGGCATGCTAGGAGTTGTAGTTGTGTGCCTCCAGCTGTTGCAAAACTACATCTCCCAGCATGCCCAGACAGCCAATTGCTGTCTGGGCATGCTGGGATTTGTAGTTTTGCAACATCTGGAGGGCCACAGTTTGGAGATCAGTGTGCAGTAGTCTCTAAACTGTAGCCCTCCAGATGTTGCAAAACTGCAAATCCCAGCATGCCCAAACAGCTGTCTTGGCATGCTGGGAGTTGTAGTTGCATACCTCCAGCTGTTGCATAACTACATCTCCCAGCATGCCTTTCGGCAAACAGTACATGCTGGGAGTTGTAGTTTTGCAACAGCTGGAGGCACCCTGGTTGGAAAATACTGAATTAGGTAACAGAACCTAAGTGAAGGTTTTCCAACCAGTGTGCCTCCAGCTGTTGCAAAAGTAGTTTTGAAACAGCTGGAGGTTTGCCCCCCCCATGTGAATGTACAGGGTACATTCACAAGGGCAGGTTTACAGTAAGTTTCCTGCTTCAAGTTTGAGCTGCGTCAAATTTTCTGCCGCGGCTCAAACTCCTAGCGGGAAACTCACTGTAAACCCGTCAGTGCGAATGTACCCTAAAAACACTACACTACACTTCACTACCACAAAATAAAGGGTAAAACACAACATATACACCCCCTTACACTGTCCCCACAATAAAAATAAAAAACATATCGTACGGCAGTGTTTCGAAAATAGAGCCTCCAGCTGTTGCAAAACAACAACTCCCAGCATTTCTGGACAGCCACTGACTGTCCAGGCACGCTGGGAGTTTAGCAACAGCTGGAGGCACCCTGTTTGGGAATCACTGGCTAATTTAGTCCTCAAATGCGCATGGCGCTCTCTCACTTCGGAGCCCTGTCGTATTTCAAGGAAACAGTTTAGGGCCACATATGGGGTATCTCCGTACTCGGGAGAAATTGCACTACAAATTGTGGGGGTCTTTTTCTCCTTTTACGTCTTATGAAAAGGAAATGTTAGGGGCTACACCAGCTTGTTAGTGTAAAAAAATAAAAACATTTACACTAACATACTGGTGTTGCCCCATACTTTTTATTTTCACAAGCATTAAAAGGAAAAAAAGACCCCCGGGTGCACAGCATGGCTCAGGAGTGAGAGCGCATTATGTAGATTTGAGGCCTAAATTGGTGATTTGCACATGGGTGGCTGATTTTACAGCGGTTCTGACATAAACGCAAAAAAATAAATACCCACATGTGACCCCATTTTGGAAACTACACCTCTCACGGAACGTAACAAGGGGTATAGTGAGCTTTAACACCCCACAGGTGTTTAATGAATTTACGTTAAAGTTTGATGGGAAAATGAAGTAAAAACTTTTTTTTCACAAAAATGCTGGTGTTACCATAAACTTTAAATTTTCACAAGGGAAAATAGGAAAAAAGCCCCACAAAATTTGTAACCCCATTTCTTCTGAGTAAGAACATACCCCATATGTGGATGTAAAGTGCTCTGCTGGTGAACTACAATGCTCAGAAGAGAAGGAGCACCATTGGGATTTTGGAGAGAAAATTTGTCCAGAATTCAAGGCCACGTGTGTTTACAAAGCCCCCATAGTGCCAGAACAATGGACCCCCCACATGTCACTCCATTTTGGAAACTACACCCCTCACGGAATGTAATAAGGGGTACAGTGAGCATTTACGCCGCACAGGTGTCTGACAGATTTTTGGAACAGTGGTCCGTGAAAAAGAAAAAACTAATTTTTCATTTGCACAGCCCACTGATCCAAGGATCTGTCAAAAGCCAGTGGCGTGTAAATGTTCACTGCACCCCTTATTAAATTCTGTGGGGGGTGTAGTTTCCAAAATGGGGTCACATGTGGCGGGATCCACTGTTCTGGCACCATGGGGGGCTGTGTAAATGCACAAAGCCCCCGACTTCTATTCCAAACAAATTCTCTCTCCATAAGCTCAATGGTGCTCCTTCTCTTCTGAGCATTGTAATGCGCCAGCAGAGCACTTTTAGTCCACACATGGGGTATTTCCATACTCAGAAGAAATGGGGTTACAAATTTTGGGGGGCATTTTCTCCTATTACCCCTTGTAGAAATGTAAAATTTGGGAAAAAACAGCATTTTAGTGAGAAAAAAATAAATAAATTCATGTACACGTTCAACTTTAACGAAAAGTCGTCAAACACCTGTGAGTTGTTAAGGCTCACTGGACCCCTTGTTAGGTTCCCTGAGGGGTGTAGTTTCCAAAAAAATATGCCATGTGGGGGTTTTCTTGCTGTTCTGGCACCATAGGGGCTTCCTAAATGTGACATGACCCCAAAAACCATTTCAGAAAAATTCTCTCTCCAAAATCCTATTGTCGCTCCTTCCCTTCTGAGCCCTCTAGTGCACCCACAGAACACTTGACATACACATATGAGGTATTTCCTTACTCGAGAGAAATTGGGTTACAAATTTTAGGAAGATTTTTCTCCTTTTACCCCTTGTAAAAATTCAAAAACTGGGTCTACAAGAACATGCGAGTGGAAAAAAAGGAAGGTTTTTAATTTTCTCCTTCACTTTGCTGTTATTCCTGTGAAACACCTAAAGGGTTAACACACTTACTGAATGTCATTTTGAATACTTTGATGGGTGCAGTTTTTTATAATGGGGTCATTTGAGGGGTATTTCTTATATGAAGACCCCTCAAATCCACTTCAAAACTTAACTGGTCCCTTAAAAATTCAGATTTTGAAAATTTTGTGAAAAATTGGAAAATTGCTGCTATACTTTGAAGCCCTCTGATGTCTTCCAAAAGTAACAACATGTCAACTTAATGATGCAAACACAAAGTAGACATATTGTATATGTGAATCAATATATATTTTATTTGGAATTTCCATTTTCCTTATAAGCAGAGAGTTTCAAAGTTAAAAAAAAGGCTAAATTTTCTAATTTTTCATGAAATTTTGAAATTTTTCACCAAGAAATTATGCAAGTATCGACAAAATTTAACCACTAACATAAAGTAGAATATGTCACGAATAAACAGTCTCGGAATTAGAATGAAAGGTAAAAGCATCCCAGAGTTATTAATGCTTAAAGTGACAGTGGTCAGATTTGCAAAAAAGGTCTGCATCCTTAAGGTGAAAATGAGCTGTGTCCTTAAGGGGTTAAGATGGGGAGAACAGCAATCCAACACTGTTCTCCATTGCTGCATCTGATGAGAAAACCATTACAAAAATAATTATAATAATATTAGGAGAAATGAAGAGAAAGTCCAGCGTGGCAAAGCAAGCAATACTTGGTACTTTATTTAGCAATCAGCCAACATGGAAGACAGTCTTCCATGTTGGCTGATTGCTAAATAAAGTACCAAGTATTGCTTGATTTGCCACGCTGGACTTTCTCTTCATTTCTCCTGCAATTGCTGGACTGGGGTCCGGTCCTGTCCGTGCTGTGGCGAGGGCATTGGGGTGAGCTGTGTCTACTCTGCTTTGCTGTATAATAATATTAATTTGATTGACACTCATATTGTATGCTAATGAACTCTAACTAGTGATTGTAGAGACATGGTGGTTTTTAGGCACACTCACCTCATACAGCCTTGATTGCCACCCTAAGTCAAATGACAAGAACCCACCACAATTATCCCCCCCCATGACTATTTAGCTCTGACACAGTGCCAATGTTTGTGGCATTGCTTGCTAGTGTGAGTGGAACAAAGAAGCTGACAGGATCCCTCTAATATCTGGTGCCCAGTTGCTTTCATGCCTCCCAATGCTCAGGTGATCCTCCTGTGTATATTTATATGCAATGGGTGTCTACTGTGTTATATAGCTGACATTCCACTGATGCTGTGCTCAATAGAGACCATTGCATCTGGAGTGTAAAACAGAGGGAGGCACTTACTTCATCACCCAACTGGGATCCCTTGCATGTGATGAAGAAGTACCAGGTGGTTGCCATGTCAGCCAAAGACCTTAGCAGTACCATTAGACTTTACACAAGGATTAAAATTGGAGTAAACATTTGTAAAATAACTGGTGCTAGAAAGTCATACATATTTATAAATGACCTTAAAAAAATTATAGCCAGTGATTATTATCTGCTGTATACCTCTGCTGTATTAAGTTGTGTAGTTCTTTCTAATCCAACACAGGGCTCCCTGCTGCCACTTCTGTCCATATAGAAAATTGTACAGAGAAGGAGCAAACCTCTGTGCTCTCCTGCTCTGGCCATTTCCTGACATAGACAGAGGTTGTAGCAGAAAGCACTGTGTTGATTTGGATAGAACATCCTCTGGGGCATACATCACCTAAGAAGTTCTGGAATGCTTGAATTTCTTTTTTAATAAAATAAATGTACAAATCTGTATAATCTTCTGACAACAGTTGTTTTGAAAAAAAAAATTCAAATCAGCTGAGTATCTCTTTAACAGGAAACTGTGATATACCCTGTAATACATAACTATCGCATGTTTAAAACACCCATTGGCCCATTTATTTTATTAAAAAAAGTATACAATAAAACAAATATATATACAAGCAATCATACTCTCTGCATAATCATAATCTCTGCACCCAAAAATTTGAAAACTATTAAAACATCATGCTATTTAAAAATACCCAGTTTCAGAATGCCAGGTTTATCTTGCTTTCCCAAAATATAGAATAAAGTGATCAAAAAGTTGTATGTACTCCAAACAAAATAGACCCAATAAAAATGACGGTTCACTCAACAAAAACAAGCCCTCAGACAGCCCAATTATTTTTGATGAAAAATATTAATATAAATAATATCTATCTTTTTTTTTTTTAACTAGTAAAACATAATTAAAAACAAGTTCAATTTGCTCTTACTATAATTATACTGACCCATAGAATAAGGGTATCATGTCATTTATCCTCCACATGAACTCTGTAAAACTGGAAGATAGATGTCATGACCGTCGGGGTGGACGGGGAGAGTGAGCCCTAAGCTGTCCCTAGAGACACTCTCCCTGCCTAATTGCCCATCCACCCTAAACGGCAGATCGACAACCACCGTGCCGGTTCCTTCCTGTGCTAAAGTGCATTGGGCTTAAAGGTGCACAAATAAAGCAGAACATAGTCGGGAACAGGTCAGAAACATAATGGGCAAACAACCAAATAAACCGGACAGGATATAAATATTCAAACAGGGCAGGATATAGCGTACTATACAGTTCAGAAACTGGAATCAAGATAAACTGCAGATATGAATAAATGAACAAGACTAGATATGGAATAAGTATACAGCAGAAACCAGGATATGCAAGGGATGAACAGATAAACTGAATGTAAAACACTAAACAGGTCAGGAAACATAGAACACTGTTCACACTAGACACTGAACAAAGAACAAACTAGACTCCCCACTCCAAACATGGAGGGACATTAATACAAATGTCAAAAAGACTTCTAGCCAGCCGGCACACTCCACCGTGTGATCAGGAGACTGGCCTAGAAGGAAACAGAAATATAATACATGGAACACTAGACTGAGAGCAGGATGAGTCTGGACAGACTCCAGAGAAAACTTTAAAAGCCAAACTCCAAAACATGGAGGAATACAGGTCAGGATACCAAACAGGTATATTACAAAACCAAACTCCATAACATGAAGGAATATGGGTCAGGACTCTAAACAGGAATACTAAATACAGAACATGGTACAAGCAAGACTCACAGTGTGAACACAGACTAACACAAGCTAACAAGGTTAAAGCAGAACAGACATGCATAATCCTAAAAACCGACAAATGTAATAAAAACCAAGCAGACTAAAATCTATCATAAACAGGACTATTAACCTTGATTAAAACTCAGACAAATAAACATAGCAAAGGTAAAACAAATAACATAGTTAGAGTATATCTAATAAGCAGCACAGAGTGTAGCAGAGATCGGATTTCAATAGCCCCACCCAAGTTCTCATTGGCTAATACCATTAACTATTCCCTAGCGAGGGAGTATAGCACAGAAAACAGATAATACATAAAAAAATTGTCTGAACAGGGCCTAAAACAGAAAAATTTAAAAATGCAAAAATGGGCTTTATATAGAGATACAAATAAAATGGCTGAGGCTGGAAAGGATTAATAAAGGGGTCATCCAGGAATAAAAAAAAAAGGCTAATTTCTTTAAAAAACGGCTGAGTGTCTGTCTACAGATTGGGTTTGGTATTACAATTTGGCTCCATTCACTTCAATTGAACTGAGCTGCAGAACCACACCCAACCTGGAGACAGACAGGGAGTGTTTTTTTAAGGGAATTAGCTCTATTTTTTTAATTCCTGGATAACCCCTTTAAACCATCTTTCAAAATGTTTTGCTAGTTATAAGAGATTAAAAACAAAAAGCCGGGAAGAGAAAATACATGGTCCTTCAACCAATGATATATACGCCCTTGGAGACAATTGACAAAGCAATAAATCAACTGAAATCTACCAATAAGGCCACAAATATGCGCAAATAGGCTAAAATATTTACTTTTATTAGAGATAACACTAAAAGAAAAACAATGCCTCACAATAAAGTGCTCAAAAAGTGTCAAATCAGATATAGCACTAAATAATGAACACAAAACCAGGGGAGGGGTGTAGGGTACAGGTGAATAACCTGACCTGACCAACCCTACCTAGTCTAACCCCTTGCCCTCACTACAATACGTGTGGACAGGGAATAGGGATACAAATGATATCCATAATAGAAGTCACACATACATTGGAAATTGACAGTAGAATGACTTAATATGTATATATTCTTACTCCTAATAACCAATAATAACTGGTCATTAGGAGTAAGAATATATACATATTAAGTAATTCTACTGTCAATTTTCAATGTATGTGTGACTTCTATTATGGATATCATTTGTATCCCTATTCCCTGTCCACACGTATTGTAGTGAGGGCAAGGGGTTAGACTAGGTAGGGTTGGTCAGGTCAGGTTATTCACCTGTACCCTACACGCCTCCCCTGGTTTTGTGTTCATTATTTAGTGCTATATCTGATTTGACACTTTTTGAGCACTTTATTGTGAGGCATTGTTTTTCTTTTAGTGTTATCTCTAATAAAAGTAAATATTTTAGCCTAACGTGCATATTTGTGGCCTCATTGGTAGATTTCAGTTGATTTATTATAAGAGATTAGATAAAATAAAAATTAAGAGGCAGATATTGCTGAAAACTATGGTAAAGCAGGCAGTCATAGGCTACCATTGCCATTTTCTGTCTTTTAGGCCACAAGCCAACTGAGGTTAGGTCTAAAAGACATCACGGCTGCGTACAGGATACATAGGGTGCAATGACATTAATGCATAATTTTTTTTACTATCAAATATAAAATTTTTGTGAGTGGCATAAATTAGTTTTGGGGCACAAGTTGAAACATTGTTATTTTAAAGTGTGCATTAATAATTTTGAGGGGGCACACAGAGTCCATTATTATTTTCTATGCAGTATAAAGATTAATACTGTGTTGGGGCAGAAAGGGGGTATCAGGCCATAGTCCCACATTTGTAGAATATCCACCTAGAAAACACAGGCAGACTTTGTGCAAATATCGGGCACCGGCAGAAAATGCCTTCACTAGGAATGCTGGAAAATGTGCCATCTCCATAGACGGCAATGCATTTCAGCAAATTCTGACTAAAGAATTGACATGTTTCCTGCTGTAACAGAATTTACAAGCAGATTTTTTCTGCCAGTTTCTGCTCAGAAATTCTGTTATGTAAATATGGACTTATTAAGGAATGGGGACATTATTACTGTCTACAGGACACATTTTTTATTACATTCTGTTTGTAGAGGGCACTAGGTGGATGCACAAAAAAGCCATTATTGCTGTATAAAAACACAATGTAGGCACTGTTACTGTGTAGGGCACTTGTACTGTTTGGGTCCTTAATGGTGTGCCATCAGAGTTTGGGGGCACTAAAAAGATTACTGTATGGATGCACTTTGACTGCGCATCTCTTATGTATTTTTATCTGTACAAATCTCATGTTTATGCAACTCCTATTAACCTTTATAGAAGTAACATACTGTAAACTGTGTAAAACAGCCCTTTCAGCTGTTATTAGCATTCTATCTGGCTGAATGCATCCAGGGGGCCTTTGTTCTTTAAATACTTGTGGATCCCAGAGTCGAGCATTCATGGAATATCAAGTGGCAATGTAATAAATGTCAGAGATAGCAATACCCCTTTGAAGCATGTGAACTAAATGAAAAAAAAAAAAAAAAAAATAATAATAATATATATATATATATATATATATATATATATATATATATATATATATATATATTTATTATATTTATATATATCTATGGTGCAGATGAAAATGACCTTTTCTTGATCCGCTTTACTCATGGGTTCTGATAACACCCAGATCTTAAAGGGGTACTCCAGTGGCAAACAATTTATTTTTCAAATCAGTTGGTGCCAGAAAGTTAAACAGATTTGTAAATTACCATGTTTACTCCAACTTTAATCCTCGTGTAAAATCTAATGGTACTTCTAAGGCTGCTTTCACACTATAAAAATTCATCCGTTACAAACGTCCATTAGAAAAGCCCTGTTAACGGGCGTTAAACAATCGCATTAAAGTCTATGGGATTTTTTTATTATCCGTTATGACCCGTTATAGTCCGTCATGAATAACGGCCGTCGTGATGGAAGAAATAACGACACATGCACAAATTTTTCTTCTGTCACAAGAAACGGGTAAATTAACGGCCGTTATTTTTAACATTGAAGTCTATGGCTGACGGATGAGCCTTTATGTAATCCGTTTGCACCTGGTTTATAATATCCATTATTACTTCTGAGCATGCTCAGAAGAGGTGACATCAGCAGACTCCTGCAGTGCTGAGGGACTACTACTACTCCCATCATGGAACAGACTTGTTTCCATAATGGGAGTAGTAATTCCCTGGCTGCGGGAGTCTGCCGGTGGCTGGGGAGGCAACATTAGTGTTAGTACTACAACCCCCATCATGGAACAGAGTCTGTTCCATGACGGGGGTTGTAGTACAGGGGCTGAGGGATTGATCGTACCGGGATTCACTTCTGAGACCCGATACGATCCAAAGTTATTAAGCAGGGGAGCAGGTGGCAAGCTCCACAACCCTGCGATGTATCGTGTGTTTTAACTTTCATTTTTGAATCCCCCGCGGGGAGCCCTGAATCGCCGGTACTGAGGAGCCAAAGCAGGGGCCATATCTATATTAAAAGCGCTGTGGGGGGCAAGATATATAGCGCTGCAGGGGGAGGGCAGACATATAGCCTATATATCTAGCCCCCCAGCAGCGCATTAGATATGACCCCTACTGGCACATTAATAAATATATACCCCCCGCCGGCGCATTAAATATATACCCCCCGAAGCGCATGTATAATGTAGCCTCGCAGCGCAGCACTTCTATATACCTATGCCACTGTAGCGCTATATGTGAAAAGCATTCTAGCAGCAGCATCGGTCGGCCCGATGCTGCTGATAGAAATACTTTTCATACATAGCGCAGCAGCGGCACATGTATAGAGAAGCGCTGTGGGGGGCAGAAAACGCTATATGTCTGCCCCCCCAGTGCTTCTATATACATATACCCCTGCAGGGCTATGAATGAAAAGTATTTCTATTAGCAGCGCATAGTGACGGGCAATAGTAATGGGAGAATTAGTGCATGCACTATTTCTCCTGTTCATTCACCCCAGTCACAAAATAGCGGCCGTTATTAATAACAGGTGATAACGGTTTAAAACGGCTATTAGAAAAATCTCATAGACTATAATGGGATTTTCTAACGGCTTTTAGTGATTTTGTACCGCCCGTATAACTGCCGATTTCCCCTCTTTTTATAACGGGCATTCATAACGGGTTCATAAGTTAAACAGATTTGTAAATTACTTCTATTTAAAAATCTTAAACCTTCCTGTACTTATCAGCTGCTGTATACTCCAGAGGAAATTCTTTTTTGAATTTATTTTCTGTCTGACCAAAGTGCTCTCTGCTGACACTTCTATCCATGTCAGGAATTGTCCAGAGCAGGAGAGGTTTATTATGGGGATTTGCTCCTGACACAGACAGAGTTGTTAGCAGAGAGCACTGTGGCCAGACAGAAAAAAAAAACTTCAAATCAGGGGCGTACCTAGAGCATTTGGCACCCGGGGCGGACCCTTTGTTTGGCACCCCCCCACCCGCACCCCCCCCTTAATTACACCCTCTCCCCTCCTTTATTTACCCCCCCCCCTTAATTATACCCCCTCCCAGGAGCGGACTGACAACACTCAGGGCCCACGGACCCAAAAAAAGCAAAGGCCCCTACTAGGCTCTGCAGCTTGTCAATCTTCTGCCATGCCCATATTCCACCTAAATCCCACACACAATAAACTAAAAATTATATATATAAGAAACACTTTAACATAGGTAAATTTCCATGACCAATAATACTGGTATACAAGGAGTAAATATATACCACCACACAATAACTGGATAATACCGCCATACAGTACTGTATAAAACCACTATACACAGACCAGTATACTATAAAGGATCTGTATAAGTGATTATATACAGGACCATATGGCGGTAGATATCAGCTGTACACAGGATGTATATACCATATAAGTGATTACAGTTACATTTTGGGGCTCACCATTACGTCTTTTCTGATCAGCGGCATCCACTTTCCTTTTCTTCTCCGTCTGGATAAGACCGCCATGTGGATCTCTTAACATCTGCAGGAAAAAACATGTCAGACTCTGCATATATTCAGTGCCCTCCTCTACACAATCTTTCCATCTATAAGCCCACAAACTGTAATAATGCCCTCCTTGGTATCCTGCACAGTAAACGGGCAGGTAGGTAGGTAGCCAGCTAAATAGGTAACTAGGTAGGTAGATCAGGAAGCCAGATATGTAGGTAGGTGACAAGTTAGGTAGGGGGCTAGCTAGGAAGTTAGGCAGCCATGTATGAAGGCCAGTTATGTACATAGTTAGGTAGCTGGGTATGTAGGTAAGTAGTTAGGCATCCAGGTATCAAGTTAGGTAGCCCCCCTTCCCTGTAGGTATAGGCAGCAGAGTTAAACCCCCTTCCCAATAGGTATAGGAACAGAGTTAACCCCCCTTTCTCCTTAGGTATAGGCAGCAGAGTCCCCCCCCCCCTTTCCCCGTAGGTATAGGCAGAGTTAAAAAAAAAAAACTCCCCCATTTCACATAGGTATAGGCAGAGTTAAACCCCTTTTTCCCCATAGGTATAGGCAGATTTCCCCCCCCCCTCTCTCCCCAATTGGTATAGGCAGAGTTACCCCCTTCTTCCCCATTGGCAGAGTTACCCCCCTCTTCCCCATTGGTATAGGCAGTTACCCCCCTTTCCTCCCCTTTCCCCATAGGTATAGGCAGAGTTACCTTCCCCTCCCCTCTTTCCCATAGGTATAAGCAGGTACACCCCACCCTTTCCCATAGGTATATGCAGATACACCCCCCCTTCCCATAGGTATATGCAATTACGCCCCCTCTTTCCCATATGTATATGCAGCTACACCCCCCCTCTTTCCCATAGGTATATGCAGCTACACCCCCCCTCCCCTTCTCCATAGGTACATGTAGAGTAACCCCCCACCCCCATAGGTATATGTAGAGTCACCCCCCCTCCTCCCCTATAGGTATATGTTGAGTAACCTCCCCCCTCCTCCCCTATAGGTGTATGTAGAGTAACCCCCCCTCCCTAATAGGTATATGTAGAGTAACACCCCCTCCCCCATAGGTATATGTAGAGTAACCCCCCCTCCTCCCCTATAGGTATATGTAGAGTAACCCCCCCTCCCCCATAGGTATATGTAGAGTACCCCCCCTCCCCTTTCCCATAGCTGTATGCAGAGTTGAGAAAAATAAATAAAAAAAAGGATGCTCACCTGATATCCCACGCAGCGATCTCCTCAGCTGCAGGGCCTGCGTCTTCTCCCCTCTACAGTACAGGCGCCGATGAGTGATGTCACCGGCGCCTGTACTGCATGCTGCGTGGGGGCGGAGGTCACGTCTCCTCTGTGTAAGCTGCAGATGCGGCTCACACAGAGGGGACACCTTCTACTGTATGTGCGTGTATCGCGCATACAGGAGAAGGCACCGCTGTCCGCCAGGGATCTAGGACGAGTGTCCTGGATCCTCAGTAGTGGTGGCGGCGGCTTCGGCGGGTCAGTCAGCCCCTGGCACCCCCCTTGTGAGCGGCACCCGGGGCGGGCCGCCCCCCCCCCTTAGTACGCCACTGCTTCAAATAGAAAAGAACTTCCTCTCTAGTATACAGAAGCTGATGAGTACTGGTAGGGTTAAAATTTTTAAGTAGATGTAATTTACATACTGGTTTGAGTGGCATTGGGGCTACTCTGCCAGTGGGTCGTTCCCCCCGTGGGCACTGGTGTCGCGGCGTGGTGGTCGCCGCCCGGTGCTATGCCATTTTATGCTAGGGACTTTAGGGACCCACTCTAAATAGGTTGCCTTGACGTGGCGAGTGGGCTTGTACCTTTTGATCAAAAATGTATACTAACAACTTGTTAGTTTTTGATATTATGCTGAGAAGCAATTAGATCATTATACAAGATTGTAAACGTGCACCATGTCTGTTTTCTTCTAACCGAATTCATACTGTGTTTTCTATCCCCTCCTTTTTTTTTGTTTGAACATGTGCTGCACTCTTCCCCACCCCCTCAGCCCAACCCTATATAAGTAGTAGTTAGCTACACATGGGCCATTTCTTTCCTAGCAGCTTCCCAGTCTGACTGGGAGAGCATGGTAAGTGAGCTATTACACCTTGTTCACACTGGTGTGGTGCTGTGCCGTGTCCGTTGCTGCCGTGGCGCGGTGTCTGTGGGGAGGTGCGACCCATAGACTGGTTTGAGTGGCATTGGGGCTGCTCTGCCAGTGGGTCATTACCCCCGTGGGCACTGGTGTTGCGGCGGTGGTGGTCGCCGCCTGGTGCTATGCCATTTTATGCTAGGGACGTTAGCGACCCACTCTAAATAGTTGGCCTTGACGTGGCGAGTGGGCTTGTACTTTTTGATCAAAAATGTATACTAACAACCTGTTAGTTTTTGATATTATGCTGAGAAGCAATCAGATCATTATACAAGATTGTAGATGTGCACCATGTCTGTTTTCTTCTAACCGAATTCATAATTTACATATCTGTTTAACTTTCTGGCACCAGTTGATAAAAAAAAAATGTTTTCCACTGGAGTACCTTTTAAGTAATTTACAATGAACCATTTGATACTTTTCAGAGCATCAAATTTCGCAGCTAATAAGTACAGGAAGGATTAAGATTTTTTAATAGAAGTAATGTACAAATCTATTTACCTTCCTGGCACCAGTTGATTTAAAAAAAAAAAGTTTTTCACCGGAGTACCCCTTAAAGGGTTACTCCACTCACCTGCATCCGGAACATTGAGTTCCTAATGCTATGTGCGGGCTTCTGTGTTCACTCCCGCCCCCTCGTGTTGTCATGGCCTGCCCCCTCAGTGAAAGTCTATGTGAAGGGGGCGTGACTTGTATATTGGGGGCGGGACATGATGTCACATGACGGGGTGGGCAAGAACAAGGAAGCCCACACACTCTTTAGGAACTCAATGTTCCAGACCCTGGGTAGCGGAGTAACCCTTTAACCTATTAAGGACCAAGGACGTCGGGGGACATCCTGGCACGGACATCCCCGGACGTCCTGGTGTTTCTCCGGTCTCTGCCGCCCACAGGGCAGAGATCGTAACGGCATTCCTGCTGAAATCCTTCAGCAGGCATGCCGTGCAAATGCCGAGGGGGGTCATCAGATCCCCCCATGTCGGCGATCGGCGCAAATCGCGAGTGAATTTACACTTTCGATTTGCGCCGATTCCGGGTCATTCGGGTCTATGGTGACCCGGTGACCCGGAATAAAAGGGGGATCGCGGTTGTCCAGGACACCCAGGATCCCCCTGTAGAGATAGGAGTGAGGTGGCAGGGGTGCCACCCCTCCTATCCCTGCTATTGGTGGTCTATACGCAACCACCAATAGCAGATCGGGGGCTTTACTTTCAGTTTCCCCTTTCTGCTCAGCCACAATAGATGGGGACAGGCACCGGGCACCGAAGTCCACTCGGGCGACGATCGGCGGCGGCAGCGGGCGACGATCGGCGGAAGAAGAGGACGGCGACGCAGCTCCCTGGATCCGATGGAAGCCGATGGAAGCCGGTGAGTTACTTAGCAAAATCTGGAGGGCTACAGTCTGAGACCACTATAGTGGTCTCTAAACTGTAAACCTCGAGATGTTGCAAAACTACAACTCCCAGCATGCCCAGAGAGCTTTTAAGGCATGCTGGGATTTGCAGTTTTGCAACAGCTGGAGGTCAACAGCTGAGACCACTGCACAGTTATCTCTATACTGTGCACCTCCAGATCTTGCAAAACTACAACTGATAGTATGCCCACACAGCAGTTTGCTGTCCGAGGATGCAAGGATTTGCAGTTTTGCAACATCTGGAGGTCCACAGCTTGGAGACCACTGTGCAGTGGTCTCTAAACTATAGCTCTCCAGATGTTGCAAAACTGCAAATCCCAGCATGCCCAAACAGCAAACAGCTGTCTCTGCATGCTGGAAGTTGTAGTTGAGTACCTCCAGCTGTTGCATAACTACATCTCCCAGCATGCCTTTCGGCGATCAGTACATGCTGGGAGTTGAAGTTATGCAACAGCTGGAGGCACACTGGTTGGAAAATACTGAGTTAGGTAACTGAAGGTTTTCCAACCAGTGTGCCTCCAGCTGTTGCAAAAGTACAACTCTCAGCATGCATGGTCTGTCAGCACATGCTGGGAGTTGTAGTTTTGAAACAGCAGGAGGTTCCCCCCCCCCCCCCCCCCATGTGAATGTACAGGGTACATTCACACAGGCAGTTTTACAGTTAGTTTTCTGCTTTAAGTATTCAAATAGTTTTCTGCTTCAAGTATTCAAACTCCTAGTGGTAAACTCACTGTAAACGCAAACCAGGGGGAATGTACCCTAAAAACACTACACTACATTAAAACATAATAAAGAGTAAAACCCTACATATACACCCCCTTACACTGTCCCCCCCCCCCCCACCCTTATAAAAATGAAAAACGTGTTGTACGGCAGTGTTTCCAAAATGGTGCCTCCAGCTGTTGCAAAACAACAACTCCCAGCATTTCCGGACAGCCACTGACTGTCCATGCATGCTGGGAGTTTAGCAACAGCTGGAGGCACCCTGTTTGGGAATCACTGGCTTAAAATCCCCCTATGTCCACCCCTATGCAATCCCTATGAAGTCCTCAAATGCGCATGGAGCTCTCTCACTTCAGAGCCCTGTCGTATTTCAAGGAAACAGTTTAGGGCTACAAATGGGGTATTTCCATACTCGGGAGAAATTGCACTACAAATTTGGGGGGCTTTATATCCTTTTACCCCGTTATGAAAAGGAAAAGTTGGGGTCTATACCAGCCTGTTGGTATAATTTTTTTTTTTTTTTTACACTAACATTACACTAACATGCTGGTGTTGCACCATACTTTTTATTTTCACAAGCGGTAAAAGCAAAAAAAGACCTCCAAATTTGTAACGCAATTTCTCCTGAGTACGGAAATACCCCAGATGTGGGTGTAAAATTTTCTACGGACGCACAAGGCTCAGGAGTGAGAGCGCACCATGTACATTTGAGGTCTAAATAGGTGATTTGCACAGGGGTGGCTGATTTTACAGCGGTTCTGACATAAACGCAAAAAAAAAAAAATACTCACATGTGACCCCATTTTGGAAACTACATCCCTCACGTAATGTAATAAGGGGTACAGTGAGCATTTACACCCAACAGGTGTCTGACAGATTTTTGGAACAGTGATCCGTGAAAATTAAAAATTTAATTTTCCATTTGCACAGCCCACTGTTCCAAAGATCTGTGAAATGCCAGTGGGGTGTAAATGCTCACTGCACCACTTATTAAATTCTGTGGGGGGGTGCAGTTTCCAAAATAGGGTCACATGTGGGGGGGTCCACTGTTCTGGCACCACGGGGGGCTTTGTAAATGCACATGGCCCCTCACTACCATTTCAAACGAATTCTCATTCCAAAAGCTCAATGGCGCTCCTCCTCTTCTGAGCATTGTAGTTGGTTCGCCCTTAGTGCACTTCAGGCCAACTTATGGGGTACCTCCATACTCAGAAGAGATGGGGTTACAAATTTTGGGGGCATTTTCTGCTATTAACCCTTGCAAAAATGTGAAATTTGGGGGAAAACACACATTTTAGTGAACATTTTTTAATTTTTTTACATATGCAAAAGTCGTGAAACCCCTGTGGGGTATTAAGGCTCACTTTATTCCTTGTTACGTTCCTCAAGGGGTCTAGTTTCCAAAATGGTATGGCATGTGTTTTTTTTTTTTTTTTTTTTTGCTGTTCTGGCACCATAGGGGCTTCCTAAATGCAACATGCCCCACAAAAACCATTTCTGAAAAATGTACTCTCCAAAATCCCCTTGTCACTCCTTCGCTTCTGAGCACTCTACTGCGCCCACCGAACAATTTACATAGACATATGAGATATGTCCTTATTCGAGAGAAATTGGGCTACAAATATAAGTATACATTTTCTCCTTTTACCCCTTGTAAAAGTTCATTAATTGGGTTTACAAGAACATGCAAGTGTAAAAAATGAAGATTGTGAATTTTCTCCTTCACTTTACTGCTATTCCTGTGAAACACCTAAAGGGTTAAAATACTGACTGAATGTCATTTTGAATACTTTAGGGGTTGCAGTTTTTATAATGGGGTCATTTGTGGGCTATTTCTAATATGAAGACCCTTCAAATCCACTTCAAACCTGAACTGGTCCCTGAAAAATAGTGAGTTAGAAAATTTTGTGAAAAATTGGAAAATTGCTGCTGAACTTTGAAGCCCTCTGGTGTCTTCCAAAAGAAAAAACACGTCAATTTTATGATTCAAACATAAAGTAGACATATTTTTTTTTAATATCCATTTTCCTTACAAGCAGAGAGCTTCAAAGTTAGAAAAATGCTACATTTTCAAATTTTTCATCAAATTTGGGGATTTTTCACCAAGAAAGGATGCAAGTTACCACAACATTTTACCACTATGTTAAAGTAGAATATGTCACGAAAAAACAATCTCGGAATCAGAATGATAACTAAAAACATTCCAGAGTTATTAATGTTTAAAGTGACAGTGGTCAGACGTGCAAAAAACGCTCTGGTCCTAAGGTGTAAAAAGACCTGGTCCTTAAGGGGTTAAATGGACACTGTCATCAATTTTTTTTTTTTTTTTACGTATGATAGAGCAGGTAAAATAAATAAGATTTGTAACTTATGCCCTGTAAAAAAAAAAATGTATTTTTATTTAACTTTCATGGCCATGTAAATCTGGCCACTAGGGGGTCTCCATTCTGGTCCAAACCGCATTCCGTCTACTCAAAAGCACAAACTTTGGTCTCCTGCTGGACTGGCAGGAGACCAAACTCAGAAAGTGCTGTCTGGCCGTTCTGGTCATAGGCAGTGAATAGCACTCACCTGTGTATGAAATAGGGAGAACGAGGGCTATTCAGTGCCTATAGTCAAACCGCACCTCCTGAGTTTGGTCTCCTGCCAGTCCGGCAGGAGACCAAATTCTGTGATTTTTGAGCAGACAGAATGCAGTTTAGACCAGAAAGGAGACCCCTAGTGGCCAGATTTATAAGGCCATGAAAGTGACATAAAAATACATTTTGTTTCAGGAAGTAAGTTACAAATCTTATTTATTTTACCTGCTGTATCATATGAAAAAAATAAATAGTTTTAATGACAGTGCCCATTTAACATTTTTAACCCCTTGGGAAGCTCCAGTGAATGACAAGAGTTTTCCATATATCCTCCAGGCAAAACATTAACAAAATATCCAGAAGGAGCCAGGAAGACAAATACAGTTGTCTCCGAAATACGATGGCCCTGACATATGATCCTTTCAACATATAATGGCCTCCAGAGCTCATTGTATGTTGAAGGCAGCATCAAAATATGATGCTTCTGTGTGTCAGGGCCATCACAAAAACGGCTGTCCGGCAGCGCTGACTGCATTAGCAGCTGCCAGATAGCTGTTTAACTGGTTGTCATCTAAGGAGACGGCAACCAGTGTAAAGCGCAGGCTCTTGACTCGATCCCCGTTCATAATTTCTTCCTCATCATTTTTTAAAGGGCCTTTCATTTTTGACCTCTTTGCTATTTATATAGTTAAAGAACATTTTGGGGTTAGTTATACTCTTTGCCAATAAGTCTTTCTGTCTCTATTTTTGCGGCTTTTATCTGTTTTTTACATATAGCTTTTTAATGCTTCTTCACTGCCGTCCTGTTTTAGTAGTTTAAATGCTTTATTTTTGTCATGTATTGCCCCCTTAACATTTTTATTCATATATATTGGTTTTCTTTTATTTCTGACCCTTTTATTCCCATAAGGTATATGCATTTTACAGTGAGAATTTAAGATATCTTTAAAAGTCTCCCATTTAGTGTCAGTATTCATGTTTTTGTGGACATTATCCCACTTTATATTGTTAAGGGCTTCTCTGAGTTGATCAAACTTTGCCTTCCTAAAGTTCATTGTTTTTGTGGCCCCTCAAGAGATTCCCTTATTGAAGAACAAGTTATAATGAATTATATTATGATTACTATTTCCTAGGTATCCTTCTACTTGCACATTAGTTACTCTATCAGGTCTGTTGGTTAATATTAAGTCTAGCAGGGCGCCCCCTCTGGTCGGGCCCTGCACCATTTGGGACAGATAATTGTCTTTAGCTATAGTCAGAAACCTGTTTCCTTTATGAGATTCAAAGGTCTCAGTCTCCCAGTTCATACCAGGGTAGTTAAAGTCCCCCATTATTATCACATCATTCTGATTTGCTGCCTTGTTTATTTGCCTCAATAATTGATCTTCTGCCTCTTCCATTATGTTTGGTGGCTTATAGCAAACCCCTATCAGAAAAAGGAGGCTCAGAAAACAATGGGCCTTATTTACTAATGCTTTTGTAGATTTTGAAGGTTTTTTTGTGGCGCATGTGTCGTGTGACAGAATTTCCGACAAAAGATCCAAAAAACCCTACTAACTCTCCACTTTACTCAGAAAACCCTAAAAAGGGGCGTGGTCATCAGGAAAAAAGGGTGTGTCTCCAAAAAACCCTACATTTTCTAAAGAAACCTACAAATGTGGTGGATTTGAGCTCTGGAAAACTCAGAGCATGGGGTTGATTTACTAAGAGTGGAGTACAGTATTCTTTGAGGGTTTTGATTTCCGACAGGCATTTTTCCAAGGTATTTACTAAGGTTTCCCTACATTTTGCACTTTTCCCAAATTTTATTTTTATTTTTTACAAATGTTCTGATCTGTCTGGTTTTTCCTAGCTCAAATCCACCACATTTTCTGTGGAAACCTTAGTAAATATGGTGGGATTTTTCAAAACTGTCGGGGACACACCCCTTTTGACGGGATCACACCCACTGTATCCTGTGGCCACACCCCTTTTTATTTTTTCTTGTAAAATGGAGGGTTTTGGGTTTTTTTTGGTCGCAAATTGTGTTGCATGGAATGTGAGACACAATTTGGGTGCAAAGCCCGAGAAAAAAAGAGTTGGATCACGTTAGTAAATAAACCCCCATATGTAAAAAAAAAAAAAAAAAAAAAAAAGCAAAACGTAGGGAAAATCACCAAATACAAGGTACAATAGGAAATACCATGAAAAATGACCTGTCAAAAACAAAATCTCACAAAGAAAACTACACTTCACTCTTAGTAAATGAAGAGGCTAATATGTGAACATAGCCTTCGGCTGCAAACACACACATGACACAATGCTTTTCTTTTCCATGATGCAGTTTTTCTGGCATTTTTTTTTTCAAAAATAAGTATTAATATAGGGTTTTTTTTATTTGATATTTGATTCTCACTTTTTTCTCACTGCTAAAAAAATTTTATTTTACAAAATGTATATATTTTATAACAAAATTTTAACTATTTGTTAATAAAGTTTGTTTCACTTTTTTCTCTATTTTTTACCTTTTTTAGGTAGTACTACTACTCCCAGCATGGAACAGACTGTTCCATGATGGGAGTAGTAGTACCTGTACTAATAGACATATCGCCCTGGGTGTCAGTCGTGACACCCGATGCGATCGTCCATAATATAACAGAGATGTGGAGCGGCTCTATACAGCGCTCGCATCTCTGCTCTATACTCCGGCCAGTGATGTGAATAGAACATCACTCATTCATATTTTCCACCCAACCATCCAGCCAACCACTGCTCTCTGAGGGAAATATGAATGAGTGAGTGACCGGCCAGAGTATAGTGCAGAGATGCGAGCGCAGGAGAAAGCCGCTCCATCTCTGCAATAGACATGACGATCGCAGCGGGTGTCAGTAGTGATACCCACTGAGATCTGTTCTTACCTGCAGGTACTACTACTCCCAACATGGAGTATACACTGCTCCATGCTGGGAGCTGTAGTACCTGCATTGATAGACAGATCGCAGCAAGTGTAATTTCTGACAACTGTTGCGATCTGTCTATTAATGCAGGTACTACAGCTCCCAGCATGGAGCAGAGAAGTAGTACCTGTAGTTAAGGAAAGATCACAGTGGATGTCACTCCTAACACCCGCTGGGATCCTCCTGTATAATGTATAGATGCGGCAGCCGCTCTTCTATGGTCCCTTGCACTGACATATATATATACACATATTCCTATTTCCCACAGAGAGCTGTGATTGGCTGGAACCATCTGGCCAATCACAGCTCTCTGTGGGAAATATGAATAGGTGTATATATACCTTAGTGCAATGGACCAGGTTTTTTTTTATAGCCAGAGCATGCTGCAATTTTGAAAAACTAACACAGCCAAAAATGTCAGGAAAGGGTGAAAAAAACACAAAAAGGGTATAGGGATAGATCCACTTTTATATGTAACAAATAAACAAAACAAAGTATGTTGCAACTGATATTCCTTTTGTGTGAAACAGACAGCAGAGCCCGTTCAAGAGTAGACCCATTCTACTCGCCCATAGTTTGGACATAGTAACCCACTCTGCACAAAGTGCATTACAGCTTTATTCAAGTGCTTCGGCTATGTTGAAGTTTTTCGCACAGCAAAAAATCAACATGAGGCCCAGACTAATAAACTTGAGATGCCATACCCTAGCAATAAGCATTCAGTAAGTATGAAAAGTCAGTTTAATATATAAATGCATAAATAAGTTTTAAATCTATAATACCATGAATAAAGAGTCCAAGACTGAGGATAGGACTACACAGAGGCATGGCGACCCTAAGGCTGGGTTCATGTGGCGGAATTTCTGCAATTCCGCACAGATTCCACTCAGCAAAGCTTGCCGAACAGAATTGCTGAATTTCAACTGAATTATTTCAGTAAAATTTCTGTGTGCTTAAAACACAGAATTCTGCCGAAATTCAAAGCCCCATTTAAATTCAATGAAATTCCTAATTCAGCAAAATGTAAAAACAGGCCTTTAAATTTTGTAGAATGGGAGATTTCCACCACGAAATTCCGAGGTGCGAATGGGACTGCGGAATCCAGTTGAACTTTGACTCCATCAAAGAGTCAGAAATGCCATTGGTTATGCAATCACGGCTACAAATGTGCATAAGACACATTACAATTATTTACAAGGCAAAACTGCACAAAACATTGTTTGGAAATAAAAAGGGTTTGGCAAAACATTGCAGAATGTGGAGATGAGTGAACAGATCACTTACAGTATGTTTCCTAACCGCAGATAAACACAGCAAATTGATGGCATACATCTGCTTTACAACAGTGCATCATAAGCTCAGCCGCCATTAAGACTAGGTGAACCACAAGAAGAGAGTGTTATTATGACGGCAGGATGACTGAAATAAGTAAAACATAATATTACAGCAAGGACATGCACAGACATTTTAGGCAGGGGCTGAACTGAAAAAAAAGGGCACTTCCCATTATTGTTTATATAACTGGCCACATAATAATGCCAGGCTGCTCAGGGCACTTTAAGGAGTAACATCAAAAGGGCAGGGGCTCAAGCCCCTTTCTAGTCAACCTGTGCATGTCCCAGCCGCACTATGGGGGGTATTTATCAATTTTGCCTGTTGACAGTTTCTTTTTGCCCTTTTTTTTTTCACTTTGGTTTTCGTGGACGCGCACCAAATTTATCATTAGTAATTTTGGCTCAAATGTTGAAATCAGCTGTTCACAGCGCCTTTTACTCAGAACTTACCGCCACAGAGGACGCGTATTTTACCCCTTGTGCAGCCATTTCGGAGTCCCTCCTGCCGTATATCAGCAAGCGACATGAGTTATTTTCTTTTGTGGGGTCTATGGCCACCATGTGAAATGGATTTTATTTTCAACTTGGGTAGTTTTTTTTTTTGTTACTTTAGTGCAGTGGTCTTCAACCTGCGGACCTCCAGATGTTGCAAAACTACAATTCCCAGCATGCCCGGACAGCCGTTGGCTGTCCGGGCATGCTGGGAGTTGTAATTTTGCAACATCTGGAGGTCCGCAGGTTGGAGACCACTGCTTTAGTGCTTTCCTTTCCTGAACCTGTGCGGCCATGCCCAATGCTGGATCAACGGAGGGTGAAGGTCCCTCAGAGACAACTATGTTGCAGGATAGTATTGAGCAGCCCTGGAGGCGTCGCTGCTTTCACAATTTTTAATGTATTTTTTTTTTAATGTATTTTGACGCCTTTACATTTTCTGACATTGGTAAGTGTGTTCTCCATGTGCAAAATTTCTTGGGGGGGGGGGGGGGGGGGGGATTTGCGCCCAAAAAACGTGATTTGTGCCAAAATTGCGCCAAATATCGATTGGCGCAAATGATGAATTACTGACTAAAGTTGAAATCACACACAGGACCGTGTGATTTTGAGAAAGTTGTAAAAATGACGGTGGAGAAGATGTGCCAAACATTGGTGCAAAAAGACACTGCGCCAAAGCATTGCGCCAAAGTTACATAAAAAAAAACATAAATCCTTTGATAAACACTCCCCAGTAAGTACACCTCTATCTGTCAGCTCATATGTGTGCCATGTTATTCTATTCATGAGAAATATAAAAGAAATTGACACTAAGTTAACATTCTATCTTAAGCAACAATTGGTTGTTAGATTTTTGATTAGCATAGTATTTACCAGTGGTCTCCAAACTGGGATCCTCCAGATATTGCAAAACTTCAACTCCAGGCAAGCCCAGCCAGCTGTTGGCTCCATCTGGAGGTCAACAGTTTGGAGACCACTGGTATATATCATCCAAAAGTAAAGAAGTCCACTTATGGGACATAGGTGAAAACTTATACGAAGTAAAAGATTGATGTTTCTTGAAGATATTCCCTGTATTGCTGCACATGGATGTCATAGAGGGTGGGTCCCTTCTCAACCAGAAAAGAAATCTGCTTTGTAAGAGCCATTTTTGCTTTAGTAAAATCAGCCACTAAAATCCTATGGAGAATCTGATGAGTGTCTGTCAGAAAAACCCTTTTAGCACATTACGGAATTTACGCTCGGAAATTCCGGTGCAGCAGAGTCCCATTGCTGTCAATGAAATTCTGCTGCACTGTACACATTGTTTTTAGTAGCTTTTGACACCCTCCTTATGCACTGTATATAGCAGCAGTATAGTATTTGAGCCCCCTGTACACTGTATTATATATATCATTGTATACTGTATATGTGCCACCCTTCTACCCTAGTAATGTGTGAACCCTCTTGTTCACTGTATAGTGATGTAGTGCACTGCTTTATACAGTGTACAGAGAAGTTACATATTATTATATACAGTGTAAGGGCCTGTCCACACTGCTGTATTTCAGCTGGCGAAATTCTGCAGCAGAATTCCTCTTGCAGCACAGTCCCATTGTTTTTAAAGGGATTCTGCTGTACTGTTCACATTGCCAAAATTCCACGGTGGAAAATTCTACAGAGGAAATTCAAGATTCAGGACATGCCAAAAGAAGGAACATGTTTATTTTTTTGACTGAATTCCGCCATACTGTATTGCGTCTATGGAAATGGCATACATCAGCATGCTCCTACCACCACGCCCGCAGCAGACATATCTATGCCCGGTAATATCTCCGTGCAGAGATTCAGCATTCAGAGTGAATGAGCCCTATGGGTATGTTTCACATGCATAATTTGCTGCAGAAATTTTGCTGTAAATTTAATTCCACAGCAGAAAATCACCAACGCATTATGCTGCTACCCATTGACTGCAGCAAATCTGGGTCTGCAGTAAATCTGTTGTGGATTGAAAAATTTGCAGCAAATTATGTATGTGTGAACATGCCATTTACAATACAAAGTTTCAGAGTGGAAAAATATCACTCGCAAATTCTGGTGCAACAACCTCCCGTTGTCTTTAATGGGATTCTGCTGCACTGTGCACACTGCAGATTTTCTGTGGCAAAAATTCTGATACATAAACTTAAATTCCGGAATCTTTGGACAGATTCCGCTCGGATATGCCATCACTGCTAAATCAGTCTGTGCCTGCTGTGCATGGAATGTCCTCCCCAGGGTTTGAAAGGGATAGCAGGGTGGGGGGCACCAAAATACACCTTCACCTGTGTAAGAAAAATCCTTGCATTGGCCCGGCAGCACATATCACTATATGGGTTACAGGGTTTGGAGCACCCTAAGGCAGCTGCCCAAGCTGCCCTCTGGTAGCACTGGCCCGGCATATGCATTCACCCTTAAATAGCAAGGTCTACTTCAGGCCAGTGATGTCACCTTGCTCTCTTGAGAACCTTCTAAAGTGAGAAACACCAGACAGCTTTGAGACTCAGCAGTGACGGCAGATCTAAGTGGGAGTTTCAAAGAGCGTTGCTTCCAGATAGCTTGTAATTCAAATGTAATCCAAATGCTTTAAATGATTTATGTAATAATATCATGAAACATATATCTTGAAGGAACATAAAATGTAAAAAGACAGAACAAAATTAGAAAAGTTTTGTATTATTTTATGTATTTATATCACAATCTATGCAGAGAAATATATGTTTTAAAAGGCGTTTTGGAACAATTTCCATTTGTGCCATCTTATTTATTAGTACAGTGACCCCTCGATCTACGATGGCCCCGACATACGATCATTTCAACATACAATGGCCTCTCAGAGGCCATCGCATGTTTAAGGCAGCATCAACATATGATGCTTTTGTATGTCGGGGCCATCGCATAAACGGCTATTAGGCAGCGCTGACTGCTTCAGCTGCAACTGGATAGCCGTTTAGGGTTACCCCTGTGGTCCGCTGACAATCACTTACCTGTCCTCGGGGCTCCGGCGCGTCCTCTTCTGGATCCCCTGCATCGTTGGCGCTCTCCATCTACGTCATCACGTCGCTGCGCATGCCGTCCTGTCATCCAATAGGAGCGGTGTGCGTAGCGACTTGATGGCGGTGACGGAGAGCGAGGATGCCGGGGAAACAGAGGCCTTGCCGGAGCTTCGGGGACACCCCGGGGACGCGGCAACATCGCTGGACGGCGACATCCCGGGTAGCGGTGACGAGTGGTGACGGTCCGGAGCGGCAGGGACAGGTGAGTACAACTTCCTCTAACAGTGGTCTTCAACCTGCGGACCTCCAGATGTTGCAAAACTACAACTCCCAGCATGCTGGGTGTTGTAGTTTTGCAACATCTGGAGGGCCGCAGGTTGTAGACCACTGTCCTATACTTTACATTGCACGGATCCCTCAACATGCGATGGTTTCAACAAACGATGGTCCGTTTGGAACAGATTACCATTGTATGTTGAGGGACCACTGTATTTGTCTGCCTTGTGTATTATGTTTTTCTTGGTCCATTCTTTTGTCTAGTTTTAAATAATCTACACCTAAATTAGAAAATAGTGCACCACAGACTGAATAAAAAAAATATATGCATATCTTTATTAATTTAACAAAAAAAAGTCTTAAAAAAACATACAGTAATAGACATCACATAAAGGCACCAGAACACAGACATAAAATAGATATGTAGGCTAAACCCTTAGGCTATAACACACTATAGTAGGACATGCCAGGCACAAATACATAATGGCCCTCATTTACTATTGCAAACCCGACATGTTTTGTCGGGTTGTGTGCCAGAATTTAAAAAACCCCAATTAAATTTCTATTTTGTTTAGAAAACCTGAAAAAGGGGCATGGTCGTCGGGAAAAGGGACCATGGTCACCAAAAAGGGGCATGTTCCTGATATTTTCACCAAAACCCAACATATTTACTAAGGTTTCCACAGAAAATGTGGTGGATTTCAGCTGAGGAAAACCCCACAGATCAGAGCATGTGTAAAAAAATCTAAATGTAGGGAAAGTGGAAAATGTAGGGAAAGCTTAATTAATAGCATGGAAAATAAATTGTAGGGAATTAAAACCCACAAAGAAACATACACTCCACAAACAATGCACAAAGCAAGGCAAAAAGTAGACTTGGACTAAAATAATAGATGACTCACTTAGGGTGCCAGACCATACCTATACAAGCCCCAACGACCGTTTCACTACAAAAAAGCTTCCTCAGGGGGCATGGCTGTTTTAAATAGTATTAAATAATCTAAAATAAAATAAAAATTCTTATGATGTTGAGGTGTTTCATGTAATAATCGGTTCACATGTTGGACACCACTAGGAAATATTCTTTCTTTTTTTCTATCATAAACCTTACCTTTTTTGATTCTGCCGTAACATTCCCACTCAGACACCATGTGCTAGATAGTCATCACAGAGGTCTGGGTCAGGCTAAAAACCACAAAGCAGGTTCTGGTTGGCCAACGCTATGAGATATCATTCAACGATTAGTCACTTCTATCTTTCCTATTTACATGTGATGTTGCCAACTGGCCTCAGCGGTAATACTAGCATGCATAGTAGCACGTATACATAGACTTATAGGGACCACCGGATCATCTGCGGAGAAGTGGAAGGTAATTCAAAGTTAGGGTTTTTTTGTTTTGTGTTTTATTTCCATTTTATAGCATTTCCTTCTGTTATTTTTTAGCACCCCCTTTAAAATGTAATGTTTTTCAAAGCCACTGCTTTTCTTTTAATGTACAGTAGTCCTATGGAGACTTGTTTTTTATAGGACAAGTTGTATTTTTAATTCCAATTTCTACTTTTAGATATAATGCATCACATAACTTTGTTGTGGAAAAGGGAGAGTAAAACACAAATTATAACTTTATTTTGCAGGTCACTGTTATGGCAAAACCCAATGTATAACTTTTTTTTTCTTTTAGAGTTTTTTCCACCCTGCTTTTGCACAGTAAAACACTTGTTTGTGAATGTAACTTGTGTTGACCCATTTCAAGAGCCATAACATTTTTTTCATTAAACATAAATAAGGTTTCAGACATTGTTGATAAAATTTGGAAGGCCAACTTTAGATAACATGGTCAGCATTGACTATACCATCTATAATCCTGGCTAGAGTTGAGCGAGCTTTCTGAAAGTTCAGCTCGCCAAACTTTTGGAAAGTGTTTGGTTTGCTGCAAACAAGTTCACTGTGAAACGGCAATTAGTTATGGCTAAGAAATATATAGATGAGATGGTAAGTATTACGCTCTTCACTGTATACATTATAGAGGCACATAGTTGACTGTATAATGCATACACCCCCTCCCCTCCAAGGAGTTAACTAGCGCTGCTTAGCGGGGCTAATTAACTTCTTCCTTGCTGGGTAGAGCTGTCCATTCGGCTGTCAGTTGTGAGCCGAGCCTGGCAATGTTCGAAAGTTGGGCAAGCCGCAAACCCTCCCAAATTCAAATCTAATCTGGGTTCTGGGGGCTTGGCTTTCTCAACTCTAATCCTGGCCATTTAAACTGAATTTATTTTACAGTAAGCAATGGCACAGCCACAGGTCCTGTGTCAGTGGCATCATTCTCATGTAATGTTTTCAAAGGTGTTTAAGGAAATCTGACAGAAGGATCACCTGTGATAACCTGTATAGGTCTATAGTGCGGGTGATTCAGACTCAAAGACATACACAACTTACAAAATTCTAGCAGTTGAACAATTAAAGTGTCAGCCAACATTAAATATGTAATGTTACAAAAGGCTAACACTGTCTAAATGTCCAAATACAAAAATATATCTTGAATAATCACAATGCAAACAAAGGACCCATTTTTATTTAAAACTATGCATCCTCCCATAATCCCAGCATACTGAAGTCCTTATACACAATAATACTATGTACTAGCTGTGCAAGGTAGGCATCAATTATAAATAATAGATGTATTACCTGGTTGGGACATACTGAGCTAAGTATGAGATGTACCCCACCACCACCTCAACGCAAGTTTCGTCACCCATCGTCCCAATTGTGTGCATATTCATTCACATAGTCATAAGAAATAGTGTACTTGTAACATTCAGCCATATAGCTCACAGTACACAATAGAAGCTTTGTGTATGAATAAACATTTGGAATTGTATCAGTAAAATGTTCCAGAAGTTTCAGGTGTTAATTGTGTCTGGGATAGAAAACTTAAGATCCATTTTGCACTTCAATTTGAGTTACACCCTGCATGACACATTTATAAAGTATGTATATCGAAAGAATCCAAATTAACACTTAACTTTATTTTATTCATAAAAGTCATCTCAAAATTGCTGTTTTAACTAGGACAATCTCGCATTTGAACCTCATAACACTCCCTAACATGACCTTAAAGGGGTTCTCCCCTGGAAAAAAAATATATATTTTTCTATTAACTGGTGCCAGAAATGTAAACAGATTTGTAAATTACTTCTATATAAAATCTTAATCCTTCCATTCTTTTCTTTTTGGATTTCTTTTCTGTCTGACCACATTGCTTACTGATGACACCTCTGTCTGTGTCAGGAACTGTCCAGAGTAGAAACAAATCTCCATAGCAAACCTATCTCTGGACAGTTCCTGACATGGACAGAGGTGTCAGAAGAGAGCACTGGGGTCAGACAGAAAAGAAATTCAAAAAGAAAAGAACTTCATGTGTATTGTAAAGCAGCTGATAAGTGCTGTAATGATTAAGTTTTTTTTAATAGAAGCAATTTACAAATCTGTTTAACTTTCTGTCATCTGTACATTTAAAAAAAAATTTTTCCAGCTGAGTACCCCTTTAACCCCTTCAGGACCAAGCCAATTATGGCCTTGAAGGGGTACTCCACTGGCCAGCCTTCCGGCTGCATTCGGAACATTTAGTTCCGAATGCAGTGCGTGTGTGCTGTGAGGGTCGCCACGCCCGCAATACAAGTAATGACATCAGGCCACGCCCTCAATACAAGTCTATGGGAGGGGGCGTAGACTTGCATTGAGGGGGCATGGCCTGACATCACGAGGGGGCATGGCCAACCCCTGCAGCACGCACAGCGTTCTAAACATTAGTTCTGAATGCGACCGGAAGGCTGGCCAGTGGAGTTCCCCTTTAATGACCAAGGCCCAGTTTTCAAGTATGACCTTTCCCACTTCATGTTGTTATAACTTTGGGACACTTTATCTTATCAAAGTGATTCTGAGATAGTTTTTTTTGTGACAAATTGTACTTAATGTTAGTGGTAAATTTTGGTCAATAAATTCAGCATTATTGTTTAAAAAACTCAAAAATGTTGAAGAAAAAACTTAGCATTTTTCTTAATTCCTGATTCTCTACATTTAAAAAAAGATAGTTATATGACATGATACAGTTATTAATTCACATTTACAATATGTCTACTTCATGTTGGCATCATTTGTTAAATGTTGTTTTAACATAAAATTTCAGATCTTTTTAGGGACCAGTTCAGTTCAGAAGTGGATTTGAGGGGCCTGTATGTATGACCCCCTATAAATCACCCCATTATAAAAACTGCACCCCTCAATGTAATCAAAATGACATTTGGGAAGTTTATTAACCCTTTAGGTGTTTCATAGAAGTGGAATAAAAATATGCCATTTTGCTAATTTTTTTCTGCAACACAGTGGGTGCTGACGAGGAAATACAACTCAATATTTATTACCCTAATTCTGACATATTTAGAAATATCCCATATGTGGCCGTAGAGCGCTACATGACTCACACACAGGCCTCAGACATGACGGAGCACTGTGGGGATTTTGGGTCTTACTTTTATTTAGGATATTTTGTAAACACCTTCTCAAGATGCAGGGGCCTTTCGGTTCAAAAATATTTTTACGAAACAAATTGATGTTTTCATGGGTACCATTTTGAAGTAAATGTGACACTCACCGCTTTTTATTCCATATTTTATGAGGTGGTACGAATAAAAATAAAAAGGTTCCGCCTTTGTTTTGTATTACATTTTTTACTGTATTTTTCATGCAATATAAATTACATGTTATTTTTTAGCTGCCGTTTGGTATGATTATGGCTATACCTAATTTATGTAAGTTTTTTATGGTTTATCCCCTTTACATCACAAAAATAAAAAACTTTGTTAAAAATATTTTGGGGAGTGGCCCCATATTCTGGGGGCTGTAACTTATTTTTTTACTAATGGAGCTGTGTGATGGCTTATTTTTTGCGGGATGAGTTGCGGTTTTAAATAGTACTATGCAGGTGTATGTCTGACACTTTTTATTACATTTTTAGTGAGGCGGGATTACCAAAAAGCTGTGATTTTGGCAAGATTATTATTTTTATTTTTTTTACGGTGTTCACCATGCAGTATCAATGACATGGTAATTTTATTCTGCAGGTCGGTACGATTATGGTGATACCTCATTTATGTACAGTGGGGATCAAAAGTTGGCGCACCCCAGGTCAAAATTTGTATTAATGTGCATAAAGAAGCCAAGGAAAGATGGAAAAATCTTCAAAAGGCATCAAATTACAGATTAGACATTCTTATAATATGTCAACAAAAGTTAGATTTTATTTCCATCATTTACACTTTCAAAATAACAGAAAACAAAAAAATGGCATCTGCAAAAGTTTGGGCACCCTGCAGAATTTATAGCATGCACTGCCCCCTTTGCAACGCTGAGACCTGCCAGTGTCATGGATTGTTCTGAATCATCATCTGTGAAGACCAGGTGATGTCAATCTCAAAGGTTTTAAATGACCAGACTGATCTGACCTTGCCCCAACAATCAGCACCATGGGTTCTTCTAAGCAGTTGTCTAGAAATCTGAAATTGAAAATAGTTGAAGCTCACAAAGCTGGAGAAGGCTATAAGAAGATAGCAAAGCATTTTCAGATGTCAATATCCTCTGTTCGGAATGTAATTAAGAAATGGCAGTCATCAGGAACAGTGGAAGTTAAAGCAATATCTGGAAGACCAAGAAAAATATCAGACAGAACAGCTCGCAGGATTGTGAGAAAAACAATTCAAAACCCTCATTTGACTGCACAATCCCTCCAGAAAGATCTGGCAGACACTGGAGTTGTGGTACACTATTCCACTATAAAGAGATACTTGTTCAAATATGGTCTTGATGGAAGAGTCATCAGAAGAAAACCTCTTCTACGTCCTCGCCACAAAAATCAGCATTTGAACTTTGCAAATAAACATATAGACAAGCCTGATGCATTTTGGAAACAAGTTCTGTGGACCGATGAGGTTAAAATTGAACTTTTTGGCCGGAATGAGCAAAGGTACGTTTGGAAAAGAAGGGGAACAGATTTTATTGAAAAGAACCTCTGTCCAACTGTTAAGAATGAGGGTGGATCAATCATGTTTTGGAGTGGTATTGCAGCCAGTGGCACAGGGAATATCTCACGAGTAGAAGGAAAATGGATTCAATAAAATGTCAGCAAATTTTGGATGCTAACTTGATGCCATCTGTGAAAAAGCTGAAGTTACAGAGAGGATGGCTTCTCCAAATGGATAATGATCCTAAACACACCTCGAAATCCATGGGGATTACATCAAGAGGCATAAACTGAAGGTTTTACCATGGCCTTCACAATCTCCTGACCTCAACATAATTGAAAATCTATGGATAGACCTTTAAAAGAGCTTTGCGTGACAGACAGCCCAGAAATCTCAAAGAACTGGAAGACTTTTGTAAGGAAGAATGGGCAAAGATATCTCAAACAAGAATTGAAAGACTCTTGGCTGGCTACAAAAAGCGTTTACAAGCTGTGATACTTGCCAAAGGGGGCAGTACAAGATATTAACTCTGCAGGGTGCCCAAACTTTTGCAGACCCCATTTTTTTTTGTTTTCAGTTATTTTGAAAGTGTAAATGATGGAAATAAAATCTAACTTTTGTTGACATATTATAAGAATGTCTAATCTGTAATTTGATGCCTTTTGGAGATTTATCCATCTTTCCTTGGCTTCTTTATGCACATTAATACATTTTTTTACCTGGGGTGCCCAAACTTTTGATCCCCACTGTACTTTATTTGATGGTTTATTACTTTTACAGTATAAAAACTATTTATGATAAAAAAAAATCTTGTTTGTGCATCGCTTTTTTCTGAGAGCTGTGTTTTTTTACTGTTATACCGACAATGTTGTGTGATAGCAAATTTTTCCTGTGAGGAGTTGACCTTTTTTAATGGTACCATTTTGGGGTGCATGGGAAATTTTGATCACTTTCTATTTTAGTTCTACAGAGGTGGCATTGATATAAAGCAATTAATTTGGCAAGGTTTAGATAATTTTTATGGGGTTCATCATGCGGGTTGAATAATGTGATTCTTATCGCAGTCTTATTGCTTGGATTGTTACGGATGCAGCAATACCAAATATGTGTATATAATTTCTGGGGGGAGGGAAAGGGAGATTGTGTATGTTTATTTATTTATGTGTATTTAGTTATTATCTATATTTATTATTTATTTATTATTTATTTATTATTTATTTACTATTTTTTTTTTACTTTAACTTTTTTTTTACCGTCCCTCTAGGGGACTTGACACTTATAATAGAGAGCAGTACAGATCTGTACTACATTGCATTATCACTATCAGTGCATAGCCTGATCGGCTTCCGAATCCAGGTAACCAGGGGCCATTCGGAGGTCCCTAGTTGCCATGGCTACCAATGAGACCCCCACAATTGTATTGCAGAGTCTCATTGGGGAACAGAGGAAGCTCCCTCCCTCTATCACTGGCAATTGGTGCTGCGAACATATTGACCACAGCACTGAAGGGGTTAGCTGTCAGGATCAATGCCATGATCGTGAATGGACATATGTACAGCATATATGTCCATTTGCATTAAGTCACAGGCAAAATGGACATATATATATACATCCGTTTGCGGGAAGGGGTTAATCTTATAGAAGATTTTTATTTATTTAATAAGAATAAGTGTCTTTGTAAGCATGTGTACAATAATACAAACACCACAGAAAACAATATGAAAAAGATACAGTGCGTCAAAAAAGTATTTAGTCAGCCACCAATTGTGCTTTAAAAAATTAGAGAGGCCTGTCATTTTCATCAAAAAAATCCATAAAATCACATTGTCTGATTTTTAAAGAATCTATTTGCAAATTATGGTGGACAATAAGTATTTGGTCAATAACAAAAGTTAATCTCAATACTTTGTTATATACCCTTTGTTGGCAATGACAGAGTTCAAACGTTTTCTGTAAGTCTGCACAAGATTTTCACACACTGTTGCTGGTATTTTGGCCCATTCCTCCCTGCAGATCTCCTCTAGAGCAGTGATGTTTTAGGGCTGTCACTGGGCAAGACGGACTTTGAACTCCCTCCAAAGGTTTTCTATGGGGTTGAGATCTGGAGACTGGCTAGGCCACTCCAGGACCTTGAAATGCTTTTTACGAAGCCACTCCTTTGTTGCCTGGGTGGTGTGTTTTGGATCATTGTCATACTGAAAGACCCAGCCACGTGTAATCTTCAACGCCCTTGTTGATGGAAGGAGGTTTTCACTCAAAATCTCACGATACATGGTCCCATTCATTCTTTCCTTTACACGGATCAGTCGTCCTGGTCCCTTACCAGAAAAACAGCCCCAAAGCATGGTTTCCACCCCCATGCTTCACAGTAGGTAGGGTGATCTTTGGATGCAACTTCGCATTCTTTCTTCTTCAAACACGACGAGTTGAGTTTTTACCAAAAAGTTCTACTTTGGTTTCATCTGACAATATGACAGTCTCCCAATACTCTTCTGGATCATCCAAATTCTCTCTAGTAGACTTCAGATGGGCCCGGACATGTACTGGCTGAAGCAGAGGGACACGTCTGAGACTGCATGATTTGAGTCCCTGGTTGCAGTGTGTTACTGATGGTAGCCTTTGTCACTTTGGTCCCAGGTCTTTGCAGGTCATTCACTAGGTCCCCCCGTGTGGTTCTGGGATTTTTGCTCACCATTCTTGTGATCATTTTGACACCACAGGGTGAGATCTTGCGTGGAGACCCAAATAGAGGGAGATTATCAGTGGTCTTGTATGTCGTACAATTTCTAATAATTGCTCCCCCAGTTGATTTCTTCACACCAAACTGCTTGCCTATTGCAGATTCAGTCTTCCCAGCCTGGTGCAGGTCTACAATTTTGTTTCTGTTGTCCTTTGACAGCTCTTTGGTCTTGGCCATAGTGGAGTTTGGAGTGTGACTGTCTGAGGTTGTGGACAGGGGTCTTTTATACTGATAAGTTCAAACAGGTGCCATTAATACAAGTAACGAGTAGAGGACAGAGGAGACTCTTAAAGAAGAAGCTACAGGTCTGTGAGAGACAGAAATCTTGCTTGTTTGTGGGTGACCAAATACTTATTTTCCACCATAATTTGCAAATAATTTCTTTAAACATCAGACAATGTGACTTTATGGATTTTTTTCTCATTAAGTCTTTCATAGTTGAGGTATACTATGATGAAAATTACAGGCCTCTCTCATCTTTTTAAGTGGGAGAACTTGCACAATTGGTGGCTAACTAAATACTTTTTTGCCCCATTGTATAAATGGGATTCTTTCGATATACATAGTTTCTTAATGGGAGATTTGTAATTCATCCATTAGTGACAAGAAGATTGGTCACTCCAGTTTATGACACATGTATAGCAAGAATCTTGATGTCTCTGCTTTTTTTATATTATTTGACAGAACCGCCCTTAGCTAGAATATGGCACACACTGTATGCGTGAGTATAACTGTGATTATTGATGTGGATGTTAAATAGCTCACATGACTCACTGATCCTGACAGAATTCGGAAGAGAAAATCTCAGTAGTACAGCCTCAGGCTTTGGGCCTGTAATTTCAAGTAATCAAATCTTGGCAGAGAGATAAGATAATAAAAAGAGGCATTTACATTTTCTTAAGGACCTTTTATTAGTTTTTTAATGACAGGTAAAGCACCACAAATTGGGTTTGAAAATAAATAATCTTAGGATCTACATTGAAGTTCCTTTAGTAAGTGTGAACAATATTAGACTAAGTGTATTTGTTAGGACAATACCTCTTAGAGCGGGTGTAAAAGCCACCCTATGACCAGCGGAGTAGCAGAAGGTGAGGTCTAGCAATGTACTCAGACCCAGTGGGGCCAAAAGGGGTTTGCACTTACACACACTTACACAATTACTGGGAAAACATGACAACAATTGCAACAGACTTGTTTTGAATACAATTTGTTAGACTGCTGTCCCTTTAACTCCTGGACCCTCAGCTAGGCCGTCGTTCTATAACCACCATAACACATTTAGGTCAATGCCAACTCATAGGGGGTGATTCATCAATACATGTCAGGAGGAAAAGTTGCTGAGTTGCCCATAGCAACCAATCAGATTGCTTCTTTCATTTTTGAAAAGGCCTATGAAAAATGAAAGAAGCGATCTGATTGGTTGCTATGTTGCAACTTTTCCTCTGGACAGGTTTTGATAAATCTCCCCCCTCGTCTTTTGTCAAGCTGCCACTCTGAGTGGGAAATTTCTAGCTACATAGTTTCTGAAAACATAGGGGAATCTTCCGATGGTACACCAGCACCAAGTCCCCTGACCAGGGATGTGTGTGCTTCTCTCTCCTAAAATTCCTCACACAGCAGAGCGACACTCAGGACAGGAACCTCTATCTTGATGCCCTAATAAAGTCCAACCCTCCTAATGCATAATTTCTTGGCCCCTCTAAAGGTTTCAACTTTACCATTATTATTTGAATGTTGTTGAAGAGAGTACCATATTAATAATTAGCTCTTTTTTAATGCCCATCATTCATTTCAGGTAACTTTTTTTTTAGGATAAGCTGTTAACGAGGCATGCAGTGTGTAAATAGTAGCAGCATGGAGGGTGTTTTTAAGAGTTTTGTGAACTAGTCGCTATGTGTTTACCAAGAAAGGATAATAGAGAAGAAATACATTTCCAGATGAAAACAACTCATTTACTGGTACCTATGTACACCCTTTAAAGTATAAAAAAAATCTTCTCAGAAGTGGTCTTAACCCCTTAACGACAATGGACGTAAATGTACGTCATGGTGACGTGGTACTTAACACACCATGATGTACATTTACATGCCACCATGATCGCGAGCACCGGAGCGGTGCTCGCGTCATGCGTGGCAGGTCCCGGCTGCTATCAGCATGGATGTCCGCACGGATGTCTGCCATTAACCCCTCAGATGCCGTGATCCATACAGATCACAGCATCTGCGGCAGTGCAGTACTTTGAATGGATGATCAGATTGCCCACAGTGCTGTCACGGGGATCCGATCATCCAGCATGGCGGCCAGAGGTCCCCTCACCTGTCTCCGGCCATCTCCCAGGGTCTTGTGCTTTGTTCTGAGATTGAGCAGACCAGAGCAGAAGATCACCGATAATACTGATCAGTGCTATGTCCTATACATAGCACTGAACAGTATTAGCAATCAACTAATTGCTATGAATAGTGTAAAAAAAAATAAAAAGGAAAAAAATGTTAAATAAAAAGGTTAAAAAAATTTGAAAAATCCCCTCCACCCCCCCCCCCCAAAAAAAAAGTAAAACGTCCTTTTTTCTCATTTTACCCCCCAAAAATCGTTAAAAAAAAATAATACACATATTTGGTACTGCCGCGTGCGTAAAAGTCTGAACTATTAAAATATATTGTTAATTATCCCGTACGGTGAACGGAGTAAACGTAAAAAAAAAAAAAAGGCCGAAATTGCCTTTCTTCAAAAAAAAATTTATAGAAAATTTATAAAAAGTTACATCTAAGCAAAACTTTGAGATTTTTTTTAAGCGGTGCAATTATAGAAAAGCATATAACTTGGGTATCATTTTAATCATATTGACCCACAGAATAAAGAAAACATGTCATTTTTACCGGAAAGTGTACAGCTCGAAAACAAAACCTTCCAAAATTTGCTAAATTGCGGTTTTCTTTTCAATTTTCCCACATAAATAATTTTCGTTTGGTTGCGCCGTATGTTTTATGGTAAAATAAGTGATGTAATTACAAAATACAATTGGTGACGCAAAAAACAAGCCCTCATATGGGTCTGTGGATGGAAATATAAGAGAGTTATGATTTTTAGAAGGCGAGGAGGAAAAAACATAAATGCAAAAATAAAATTGGTCTGGTCCTTAACCCCTTCCCGCTATTGGACGTATGCATACGTCCAGGCGAATTACACGTTCGCGCAAATGGACGTATGCATACGTCCAAGCGATCTCCTGCTCTGCCGCGGGCAGCGCAGGAGATCGCGGGTGGGACTCAGCTGTCAATCACAGCCGGAGTCCCACCGCAGCTGCCGAGGCCGGTCCCGGCAGCATTAACCCCATAGATGCCGTGATCAGTCTGATCACGGCATCTATGGTGTTTGCAGGGGGAGCGCTCTCCCCCTGCCCATCAATCGCGGCGCCGCGATAAAATAAGGGGGATCGGGGGTGTCCAAGACACCCTCGATCCCCCTAGAAGAGATAGGAGTGAGGTGGCAGGGTTGCCACCCCTCCTATCCCTGCTATTGATCGGCGGAGCGGCCGACCAATAGCAGACTGGGGGCGGGGGGTTAAAGTTCGGTTCCCCCCGCTATGCCCACCCATCGGTGTCCGGGCACAGCGGGGGGAACCGTGTAGTAGCGGCGGCGGCGATCACTTACCCGGCGGCGGCGGCTGTGATTATGGCGGCGGTGGAGGTGAGTATGACGCCGCGTGTCCATAGTCTGTTGCCTAGCAACATCTGCAGGGCAACAGTTTAGAGAGTGGTCTCTAAACTGTCGCCCTCCAGATGTTGCAAAACTACAACTCCCACCATGCCTTGACAGCTGTTTGCTGTGTTGGCATGCTGGGAGTTGTAGTTTTGCAAGATTTAGAGGGGTTCAGGCTAGAGATCACTGACAGTGGTCTCTAAACTGTAGCCCTCCAGATATTACAAAACTACAACTCCCAGCATGCTCAGACAGCAGTTTGCTGTCTTAGCATGCTGAGATTTGTAGTTTTGCAACATCTGGAGGGCCACAGTTTAGAGACCACTGTCAGTGATCTCCAGCCTGAACCCCTCTAACTCTTGCAAAACTACAACCCACAGCATTCAGGAACAGCAAATGGCTGTCTCGGCATGCTGGGAGTTATACTTGCGTGCATCCAGCTGTTGCATAACTACATCTCCCATCATTCTCTTTGGCAATCAGTACATGCTGAGAGTTGTAGTTCAGCAACAGCTGGAGGCACACTGGTTGGGAAATACCGAGTTAGGTAATAGGTTCTATTACCTAACTCAGTGCATGTCAGTGCATGCTGGGAGTTGTAGTTTTGCCCCCCCTCCCCCTCCCATGTGAATGTACAGTTCACACTGGTGGCGGATTACAGTGAATTCCCTGCTTCAGGTTTGAGCTGCAGCAGCCGCAGCTCAAACTCCTAGCGGGAGACTCAGTGTAATCCGCCGTCAGTGTGAATGTAACCTAAAAACACTACACTACGCTAACACAAAATAAAGAGTAAAACACTACATATACACACGTACACTGCCCCCCCCACCACCATCACCCCTTCCCCCCCAATAAAAATGAAAAACGTATCCTACAGCAGTGTTTCCAAAACGGAGCCTCCAGCTGTTGCAAAACAAAAACTCCCAGCATTTCCGGACAGCCATTGACTGTCCAAGCATGCTGGGAGTTTAGCAACAGCTGGAGGCACCCTGTTTGAGAATCACTGGTGTAAAATACCCCTATGTCCACCCCTATGCAAATCCCTAATTTAGGCCTCAAATGCGCATGGCGCTCTCACTTTGGAGCCCTGGCGTATTTCAAGGCAACAGTTTAGGGCCACATATGGGGTATCGCCGTACTCGGGAGAAATTGCCTTACAAATTTTGGGGGGCTTTTTCTCCTTTTACCCCTTATGAAAAGGTAAAGTTGGGGTCTACACCAGCATGTTAGTGTAAAAAAAAAACATTTTTGTACACTAACATACTGGTGTTGCCCCATACTTAAAAATTTCACAAGCGGTAAAAGAAAAAAAGCCTCCAAAATTTGTAACGCAATTTCTCCTGAGTACGGAGATACCCCATATGTGGGCGCAAAGTGTTCTGGGGACGCACAACAAGGCTCAGAAGGGAGAGTGCACCATGTAAATTTGAGGTCTAAATTGGTGATTTGCACAGGGGTGGCTGATTTTACAGCAGTTCTGACATAAGTGCAAAACAATAAATACCCACATATGACCCCATTTTGGAAACTACACCCCTCACGGAATGTAACAAGGGGTACAGTGAGCATTTACACCCCACAGGTGTCTGACAGATCTTTGAAACAGGGGTCTGTGAAAATGAAAAATAAAATTTTTAATTTACACAGCCCACTGTTCCAAAGATCCGTCAAATGCCAGTGGGGTGTAAATTCTCCCTGCACCCCTTATTACCTTCCGTGAGGGGTGTAGTTTTAAAAATGGGGTCACATGTGGGGGGTCCACTGTTCTGGCACCACGGGGGGCTTTGGAAATGCACATGGCCAAATTCTCTCTCCAAAATCTCAATGATGCTCCTTCTCTTCTGAGCATTGTAGTTCGCCCCCAGTGCACTTCACGTCCACTTATTGGGTATTTCCATACTCAGAAGAGATGGGGTTACACATTTTGGGGGGTATTTTCTGCTATTATCCCTTGTAAAAATGTAAAATTTGGGGGAAAACAAGCATTTTAGTGTAAAAAAAATATTTTTTTTTTTTACATATGCAAAAGTCGTGAAACACCTGTGGGGTATTAAGGTTCACTTTACCCCTTGTTACGTTCCCCAAGGGGTCTAGTTTCCAAAATGGTATGCCATGTGTTTTTTTTTCTGTCCTGGCACCATAGGTGCTTCCTAAATGCGGCATGCCCCCAGAGCAAAATTTGCTTCCAAAAAGCCAAATGTGACTCCTTTTCTTCTGAGACCTGTAGTGCGCCAGCAGAGCACTTTTCATCCCCATATTGGGTGTCTTCTGAATCGGGAGAAATTGGGCTTCAAATGTTGGGGGGGATTTTCTGCTATTACCTTTTTTAAAAATGTAAAATTTTTGCTAAACCAAGCATTTTTGGTAAAAAAAATAATATTTTTTTTACATGTGCAAAAGTCGTGAAACACCTGTGGGGTATTAAGGTTCACATTATCCCTTGTTACGTTCCTCAAGGAGTCTAGTTTCCAAAATGGTATGCCATGTCGTTTTTTTGCTGTCCTGGCACCATAGGGGCTTCCTAAATGCGACATGCCCCCCGAGCAATATTTGCTCTCAAAAAGCCAAATATGACTCCTTCTCTTCTGAGCATTGTAGTTCGCCCATAATGCACTTCAGGTCAACTTATGGGGTACCTCCTACTCAGAAGAGATGGGGTTACAAATTTTGGGGGGTATTTTCTGCTATTAACCCTTGCAAAATGTGAAATTTGGGGGGAAACACACATTTTAGTGAAAAATTATTATTTTTTTTTTTACATATGCAAAAGTCATGAAACACCTGTGGGGTATTAAGGCTCACTTAATTCCTTTTTACGTTCCTCAAGGGGTCTAGTTTCCAAAATGGTATGCCATGTTTTTTTTATTTGCTGTTTTGGCACCATAGGGGCTTCCTAAATGCAACATGCCCCCAAAAAATGTACTCTCCAAAATCCCCTTGTCGCTCCTTCGCTTCTGAGCCCTCTACTGCGCCCGCCGAACAATTTACATAGACATATGAGGTATGTGCTTACTCGAGAGAAATTGGGCTACAAATTCAAGTATAAATTTTATCCTTTTACCCCTTGTAAAAATTCAAAAATTGGGTCTACAAGAACATGCAAGTGTAAAAAATTAAGATTTTGAATTTTCTCCTTCACTTTGCTGCTTTTCCTGTGAAACACCTAAAGGGTTAAAACACTTACTGAATGTCATTTTGAATACTTTGGGGGGTGCAGTTTTTGTAATGGGGTCATTTATGGGGTATTTCTAATATGAAGACCCTTCAAATCCACTTCAAACCTGAACTGGTCCATGAAAAATAGCGAGTTTGAAAATTTTGTGAAAAATTGTAAAATTGCTGCTGAACTTTGAAGCCCTCTGGTGTCTTCCAAAAGTAAACACTTGTCAATTTTATGATGAAAATATAAAGTAGACATATTGTATATGTGAATCCAAAAAAAATTATATTTGTAATATCCATTTTCCTTACAAACAGAGAGCTTCAAAGTTAGAAAAATGCTAAATTTTCAATTTTTTCATCAAATTTGGGGATTTTTCACCAAGAAAGGATGCAAGTTACCACAAAAATTTACCACTATGTTAAAGGAGAATATGTCACGAAAAAACAATCTCGGAATCAGATTGATAAGTAAAAGCATTCCAGAGTTATTAATGTTTAAAGTGACAGTGGTCAGATGTGCAAAAAAGGGCTGCGTCCTAGAGGTGAAAATGGGCTGTGTCCTTAAGGGGTTAAAGGGGTACTCCGGTGAAAACCTTTTTTCTTTTAAATCAACTGGTGCCAAAAAGTTTAACAGATTTGTAAATTACTTCTATAAAAAAATCTTAATCCTTCTTGTACTTATTAGCTGCTGAATACTACAGAGGAAATTCTTTTCTTTTTGGAATTCTCTCTGATGACATCACGAGCACAGTGCTCTTTGCTGACATCATTATAATAATAATAATAATAACTCTATATTTATTGGTGTCCTTAGTGGGATCTGAACCCAATTCCCCAGCTCTGCAAGGCAGCAGTGCTAACCACTGAGCCACAATGCTGCCCTTAGCATACATCTGCTATGCACGGTTGCTAAAATGGACAGAGATGTCAGCAGAGAGCAATGTGGTCGTGATGCCATCCGTGTTCCAAAAAGAAAGGAATTTCCTCTGTAGTATTCAGCAGCTAATAAGTAGTGGAAGGATTAAGATTTTTTAATAGAAGTAATTTGCAAATATGTTTTACTTTCTGGCACCAGTTGATTTAAAAGAAAAAAGGTTTTCACCGGAGGACCCCTTTAAGGCCAAAATGGGCCTGGTCCTTAAGGGGTTAATGATAGAATTCTGGACAAAAAACTATTAATTCGAAAAAGAAACAAAACTGAAACATCAAAACCAAAATGCCCAAAACTGATTCAAAACTGTATATTTTATTCTATTTTACCTTAAGCACAAGGTTTGTTGCCTGTAAAGGAGCTGGAGAATTTTACACTGAAAAGTTGTGTTCCCAGCAGTAAAATACTGGCACTTATCTGCTGCAAATGTTACTGTTTTGTTCAGAATATTACAATTTTCAATGTACCCATCATGCCTCAGTTCATCCTACAACAGGACTATGATCTCAAACACATTGGGAGAGATTTATCATTGCTTTTAGATCATTTTTTTGTCTCTGTTTTGGCGCAGTTCAGCATATTTAGTGACTTTTATGCGACTTTTGATATAGACAGTTTCACTCTTTTTGCCTACCCGTAGGACTTTTTCTTTTTGACCATGCAGTGGTCACGTATTTATCATTTGCGACTTTTGTCAAAAGTCAATATTTTGTGCACAAAGGTACTTTTTAGGCGCAAAGCTACGCCACCTACCAGTAGGCGTGAGAATCACTTCTACAGTAATTTCCACAATTCAACCTCTAACCTCTTGTGGACGACAGCATCCCACTCCCCTTCTATGACACGCGCTCAGTGTGTCCTAGCTGGGTGGTCCTGGCGGCTATCTACCACCAGGATCTATCTCTAATGCCAGGCATCACCGATCATGATGATGCCGGCTTTTACCCCTTAGACACCGCAATCAAATTGATTGTAGCATCTTAAATGCAAGTAAAAATGTCCGGGCAGCTCTGTGAAAGTAAGTAAAAACACCTAGCCTGCCAAATTCAGGACCCGGGAAAATGTCTACTTCCCTCCCTCACAAGAGTCTAGAAAAAGTGTATGTGGTAGCTCTACCGTAGACATTCTTTGATAAATCTGGGCCATTGACCTCAAATGTGACACCAGGTTAGGGCATCATAACCTGCTGATGGATGCTGGTTGGAGCCCTTATCAAAAGACTTATAGTATTAATTATGGCACTCCAGAATGCTGTTTATCTGTAATATCAGTTTTATTGATATGTAAATGTGGCAGTTTGGTGAACTGGAGGTGTTCTTTTACCCCTTGGGGCACTGATATGGCCAGAGCTGCTGCAAGGGTTTTTGCCACCCTAGGCGAAAGCTATTTTTGCCGCCCCTTGACCCTGCCAATTGGCTCCACCCTTTGACACACCCACCTTACTATTTGGGTGACACACTGTAACAAACCTCCTTCTCATGTAATCTCTTTACTACTGGGGTGACACACAGAAACAAACCTCCTCCTCATGTAATCTCCTTACTACTAGATTGACACACTGTAACAAACCTTTTTCTCATGTAATTACCTTACTACTGGAGTGACACACTGTAACAAACCTCCTCCTCATATAATCTCCTTACTACTGGAGTGAGACACTGAAACAAACCTCCTCCTCATGTAATCTCCTTACTACTTGGTTGATATACAGTAACAGACCCCCTCCTCCTCATGTAATCTTCTTACTACTGGGGTTACACACTGTAACAAACCCCCTCCTCTTACAATCTCCTTACTTCTGGGGTGAAACACTGTAACAAACCTCCTCATCATGTAATCTGTTTATGACTGGGGTGGGATGACACACTGTAACAAACCTCCTCCTCATGTAATCTCCTTACTACTGGGGTAACACATTGTATCAAACCTCCTCCTCATGTAATCTTCTTACTACTGGGGTGACACGCTGTAACAAACCTCCTCATGTAATCTCCTTAATACTGGGGTAACAAATTGTAACAAACCTCCTCCTCATGTAATCTCCTTACTACTGGGGTGACACACTATAACAAACCTCCTCCTCCTCATGTAATCCCCCAAATACTGGGGTTGCAAACTGTAACAAACGTCCCCCTCATGTAATCTCCTTACTACTGGGGTGACACACAGTAACAAACCTCCTCCTCATGTAATCTCCTTACTACTGGGGTGGTGACACACAGTAACAAGCCTACTCCTCATGTAATCTCCTTACCACTGAAGTGACACACTGTAACAAACCTCCTCCTCATGTAATCTCCTTACTACTGGGGTGACACACAGTAACAAACCTACTCCTCATGTAATCTCCTTACCACTGGAGTGACACACTGTAACAAACCTCCTCCTCATTTAATCCCCCAAATACTGGGGTTGTAAACTGTAACAAACCTCCTTCTCATGTAATCTTCTTACTACTGGGGTGACACACTGTAACAAACCTCCTCCTCATGTAATCTCCTTACTACTGGGGTGACACACTGTAACAAACTTCCTTTTCATGTAATCTCCTTACTACTGGGGTGACACACTGTAACAAACCTCCTTTTCATGTAATCTCCTTACTACTTAGGTTGCACACCGTAACAAACCCCCACCCTAACAACGTTCCCAAGACGCATACCTCCAATGTCCTCTTCTTTCTTCTCTGCTGTCTTCAAACAGACCGCACAGGCTGGTTTCCAGAAGCTTACAGCGGGAGCGGCCGCTGATGAGATCTGAGGTCCAACATCTAGCGTGCAAATAATTGATGACATCATACTCCCTGCGTCTGACCATTGAAGTCATCAGCGCACCCTTCCACTGTCTCTTTAGCTGCAGTTGGTCACAACACAACACTTCTTCCGGCCAATAGGTATACCAAATAGGTATACCAATTGGCCAGAAGAAGCGCCGTGTTGTGACGCGAAACTAGTCGCCTCCTGTTGTATACCCCGCGTCTAAGGGTGTGCGCCCTTGCTCCCCGCGTGTCAGTGACTTTTTATCCTGTCATCCACTGCTGGTGTTTAATAAAAGGATCTGAATTTTGCATCTTACTGGGTAAGTGTGACTTCTCTTCTCTTGTATATTTAGGTATATATATAGATATATCTTGTATATATCCTCGTTTCATAGTCTGCACCACCTAGAGATACTTACCCACTAAGAGTCACTGCATCATCAGCCCATTCTCTGCGTATCTAAGGGCATTGTGGTTGTTGTAGTGCCGGTGCACCTGTGCTTCTCCTTCAATTGCCATACTGCAGCTCATTTATGTTTCAATGGGTGGGGTAGCTGAGGTGTGGGAAGGAGGAAAATGGTATCATGGGATTTGTAGGCAAACAAGAAAACTGAAAACAGGAAATACAAATTCACAGAAAGCTAGCCACAGTGTTATGGTAATCTCACAGCATAGCCATTTAGCCCAAGACAAGCGCAGATCCTTCCTAAGTATGTCCATTACTGTCTGCCAGGTAAGTACTAAAATCACCTTATGCTGGTTAACCCCTTTAAATTAATTTATCCATTGATATATTACCAACAAATTATGCAACAAAAATGTTTCTACTGCACAAAAATTGTTATCCCTTATACACGGAAGCCCGCACACAGCGTTTGGAGTAATGAACTTCCGGACGCTGCGTGCGGAGCTCCGAAAGGCAGGGCAGCGCACAACCCCTTTAAAAAATGTTTCCTTTTACAAGGAAAGCTCTTTAATTTTATTATCATAAAATGTTATTTGTGAATGTAATTTTTTGAACATAGGTTATTTAATTCCTTACCTGTATGCCCTGCGCCCGCTCCCCTGCTATGAGGTGGGGTCACGGGCTGAAACTGTGTCATAGCCAGGTGGTCCCGGCAGCTATCAGCCGCTAGGACCTGTGTCTAATGCAGGGATGCCCGGCATTAACCCCTTAGATGCGGCGATCAAAGTTGATCGCCACATCTAAAATAAGGAAAAAATTTAATAAAAATAAAATAAATTATATACACACACATATATATATATATATATATATATATATATATATATAAAGCGTTCAAAAACCCATCAAAACAAAAATGGTACCGATAAACAACACCGCAAAAAATTATCCCTCATATAGCCCCGCATGCGGAAACATAAAAAAGTTATAGGGAACATAATATGACAATTTTAAACATACTAATTTTGGTTCATGTAGTTATCATTTTTTCAAAGTAGTATAATAAAATAAAGCCTACATAAATTGGGTATCTTTGTAATCGTATGAACCTATAGAATAAATATAATGTGTCGTTTTTACAGAAAAGTACACTGCGTGGAATCTGAAGCTGCTAAAAATTACAAAATGGCATTGTTTTTTTTTTTACATTTTGTCCCACAAATAATTATTTTTTTGTTTCACCATAGATTTTGTGGTGAAATGATTGATGCCCTTACAAAGTTAAATTGGAAGCACGTAAAACAAGCCCTCATATAGGTCTGTAGGTGGAAAACTGAAAGCGTTATGATTTTTAGAAGGTGAGGAGGAAAAAAACGAAAGTGCAAAAACAGAAAACCGTGTGTCCTTAAGGGGTTAAACTTTTCATGAAATACCACTAATTCTTTCAACTATTTACACTCTTACATCATAGACAAAAATATTAAACACACTTTCTTTCATAATAATTACGTTTTTCTCCGTTTACTCTAATAAAGGACATACAAAAATGAAGGAACTGTAACTTTTTAAATAACACTTGGTACATTCATGTCTAAGAAGTACTTGTTCTTTACTTCTAATAAACTTGTGTTTCTCCTTGGTAAACATACAAAGTGGTTCCTATTACTGCTAGTAGTTTAATATGTAAGGCAGTGTTCCTCAACCAGGGTGCTTCCAAATGTTGCCTTTGGCTGTCCGGGCTTTCTGGGAGTAGTGTTGAGCGTGAATATTCTAAATGCGAATTTTTACCAGGAATATCACTCCCCGATTTTGCGAATATTTCGAATATAGCGATATACATATTCGTAATGACCCCAAAAAAAATTTCTTCACATTACACATCACAACAATGATGTGTACTGTGTAAAACAAAAGTGATCAGCCCTCCTTGCTTCCAGCTTGTGGTCCAAAGTAGGCTCCAATATTATTTACTGTGTGAGTCGGTGTGGAGCGCAAATATTTCATATATGCAAATTTACAAATAATCGCTAATATGGGCACTTCCAGAGGACACTGATCCCTCCCTTCTTTTAGGGGAAAGTGAGTTGCAAATTTCATTACAAATATAACATAGCAAATATGCAAATTTTGTGAACATAGGACGAATATTCATCCATATATTCACGAAATATCGCAAATTTGAATATGGCCCCTGTTGCTCATCACTGGAAGTTGTAGTTTTGTAGCAGTTGGAGGCACCTTGGTTGAGAATCACAGAGGATAACCAGCAAGCACCCATAGTCACCCCCTTCATGTTCTGTTGGGAATTAATGCAATGTTGTAAAAAAATTTTATGGGCCTTTAAAGGGGCAATCTTATCCCCTAAATGATAGGGGATACAATGTCTGATCGCTGGGCTCCGACCACTGAGGCTCCCACCACTGGGAACCCCCCCCCCCCCCCCCATCTCCGTGTCGCACCTGGCATTCTATTTTTAGAATTCCTGGTTTACAGGGCTGGAGACATGACATCACGCCATGCTCCCTTGTGACGTCGCTCCATGCCCCCTCAATAATGTCTATGGGAGGGGGCTTGACAGCCATCAGTGTGCCTCTTTAAAGGGTTAAAGCTTTGAAAACATGTGCAGTAAAGAGGTAATGAAATAAACATGAGTTCGATCTAAAAGGAAAGGTACATTTCTGTTTAGTGACAATGTGGTTGTATAGGTGAGTAAGGAGTGGCAAATTTATTTCAGGAAAGAGGAAGCCATTTCATATCATCTATGAATAAAAACACTTTGTTTGTTAGGACTTTGGCAAGGGAACTGCCCTGATGCCAAATTTCAGAATAAATTTACCAGCCACTATGGTGAAACTCCCTATCATGTATAGAAACATTAGCAATAGGCAGGACAGTCATAGAAAGGGGGGGCCTTTTTATTATTTCACAATAAATGGTTGTCCCACTCCTTTCCCCAGGCCTTCAAGGTTCATCAGGGGATGAAGTAGGACATCTGGATCTATTTTCTACTATGTGTGCCACCAGCTGAGAGCATATGAGGAACTATACACTATTCAGTGTCAGCATAAGGACTGGCAACAGTGTTTAAAAATGTGCCTAAAATGTGTACTATAACAATGGAAAATTAACAGTCTAAGCTATGTTAAAAGAGCCACAGGCAACAGGGTATAATGACAATACTTACCACAGGACCTAGTAGACAGACCTTGTTTGGAACTGACAGTTAAAGAGGACCTGTCAACTCTCTTTTTTCAGAACTTTCCAATGTGCCATTTATCTGATATACCTAACGGAAATGTAGGAATACCAATTAATTCTTCTTGTCAATAGAGTATGTACCAACAAAGTCTGACACGATCAGGATTGGACATGCCCCATTGACAGTGGGAACTGTAATATGTCAGTTAATTCATACATTTCCTTGAAAATTATCAGTAGACTAGCACAACACAGACTTTCTGGAATTATGCCTAAGGCTGCTTTCCCACTATGAAATAGTTCCATTTAGGAACTTCCGTCACCAGTTCTGTCACTATATCGGCGAAACCCGGCCGTTACAAAACCCCTGACGGCCGTGACTAAATCGCATTGCAGCCTATGGGGTTTTGTAACTGCCCGTTTGCACCCATATATGCCCGTAATTCCTTACGGGCATTATACAGTGACAGGACATCGTGGCGGAAAAATTACTGCATGCAGTAATTTTTCCGCCACGATGTCCCGTCACTGTATAACGCCGTAATGAATTATACGGGCATATACGGGTGCAAACGGGCAGTTACAAAACCCCATAGGCTGCAATGCGATTTAGTCACGGCCGTCAGGGGTTTTGTAACAGCCGGGTTTTGCCGATATAGTGACGGAACTGGTGACGGAAGTTCCTAAACGGAACTATTTCATAGTGTGAAAGTAGCCTAAGAGTTGTTATGTTATGGAAATGCAAGTATTTTCCATAGATATTACAGGAGATCTGGCAGATCCTCTTTTCAGTTTATTCTCAACTACAACCAAACAACTAACAGACTACTACACGTGTACACAGGGACTCAAGGGAGGACATTGTCTACTGGATAATTGGATAAATACTTAAATAAATAAATAAATAAATAAATATTTATCTCCCTACTTCATGTCTGATAATAATAATAATAATATATAACCTTCTTCTTGAAATTATCATCAGAAACTAACTTTAATCCTCACAACCCTAGACACTAAGGAAACAGGCATGGAAATACATTCCTCGTTCAGGACTACGCAGACTATATTTATGACTTTTATACCTGCTATAGAAGTACTTTTGCAGACTGTAAAAATACAGCACTGCATCAGAAGTGGAAAATCTCCTGAGATGATGGAGAAAAGGAATCTTATACGTGGCATGGGCCTAAAAGATTTCCAGGGGAAAAAAATGAAAGTGTCTTTAACAAAGAAATACCACATGAATCGGCTGTAATTATGGGTACATAGACATAAATAACCTTGCTATATAAAGTCGATGATGATTTATCTTGTTTGTGATTAGTAAAAAATGCAATTGTAACCTAGTCTAGTAGGATGTTAACTATTTCAGGTTATATGTCTGTCAGTAATTCTCTAAGTTTAAGTAAGGTAACAAGCATGTATACAAGTAACCTTTGCATCCACATACGAATACAACACAAACTTCTAAATATTAGGCGCATTCCACAATGTGGATTCTTAGGGACCTTTTAAAGGGGCCAACAGGAGGTAGATAACAATGCTGAATGGGGGTTGTTTGCTGAGCCCACACAAAACTCAATAAATTGTGCTGAATCGTTCACGCAGCCCATTAAATTCATTAATGAATGTGAGGCCAACAGTAAAAATGCTCATTTGCACAATGATTGGCCCATGTAGAAGGACCTTTAAACCAGCCAAATTAAGACAAATCCTAGTGCTTAGTTTTTGAGATGGGGCACAACATGCAATAATGGGTCTCGATGGATCCCATTTACTATAATGGGGTCCATCTGGAGCCATTGTTTTGTAACGGGACTAGCAGGAGAAGATGGTGCAAGCAGTAATTTTTCTCCCGCTATTCCCCGTGTGCTAACGGCAGTGTGAAAGAAGCCGTATGCATATGAAATTGCTAGCATAGCCATAAAAGATGTTGGTGTATGGATACTTTACATATCATAGATGTTGTTTGATCCTTTATTTCGCTAAAAAAAATATTACATTTTTTAGGGAAGCATTGAGTGTGAAAGAGGTGTGGCTAGGGTGCACTAAGGCGACACTTCTCCGCGCCTTCTTTGACACGTGCATCCCCTATCCGCTGTGAATGGGGATTGTGATGCATGAGCAGTCTGACATCCTGTGCATGCTCCATGAATAGGGATTGTGGTTCACAAGTGGCAACACGTCACTGGCAAGCAAGTCCTGTGTGTTAACCAAAGAAGCAGCAGATGTGATGTCAAATCGTATAGGGGTTACAGTCTGGGGGTATATAGCAGACCCTCTACCACACCTCTTTGACACTCTGGGTCCCCATAAAAATCATTTTTTTTTTTTTTTAAGTTTTTTTTTAGCTATAGAACAGATTCTATAAAGATATGCAAAGTTTCCATACACTAACATATATTCAGCTATCCTGGTAATTTAATGTGCATAAAACATGTGACAAAATTTCTTTGTGTTGCGTTTTCATTTTATATACTTTGATAAAAAGGCTCATCACAATCTTCAGCACCAGGCCCATGATGCTCTTAATTCGGCCCTGAGTTGACCTCCAGTTTTTTCAAAATTTCAAAAGGGTTTGATTTGCTTTCGGGAACCATTTCAATGGGGGTTACAGTAAAGGATTTTTCTATCCCCTGATGGACATAAAAAGAGGGCTTAGGAAGACTATGTAATAAAAAGCCAGTTTTGATATTAAAACCATGCTTGTATATCCTACTTCTTAGTTTTTGGGTGGTTCGCCCTATATCTTGGAGACCACAGCAGCATTGTATTAGATATATTACAAAATCTGTTTTGCAGGTAAGATAATTTTTAATGTTAAAGACTTCCCCTGTAGTTTCCGAACGGAATGTCTGGCACCCATGGGTAATTTCTTTGCAAGAGAGACACCAATTTTTCCCATATCGGAAACTCCCCATCTTTTTAGATGGTTCCTTATGTTTCTGTTGCTGTTTTTTCAGCTGGCTGGGGGCAAGAAGGTTCTTTACCGATGGTGCTCTTCTATACATAACTGTTGGATTTTTTGGTATTGCTCCTTGCTATCTTCTTTGAAGATAAGGGAAATAGTCCATATATATTGGTGGTATTCTATGCAAATGTTTCAATAGAACCGTACAGAAGGCATGCAATGATAAACGTCACTAAGACCTTAACTGTATTACGGTTCTGTATGCATATTAGGCACTCCACGTTCCTTCCATATAGCCTCCACTGTCTGCACAAAGCCTAATATTTATCTGAATCTTCAGTTCTTTGTCTTTTTTCTAAAGATCATGATAGATAGCACATTAATATAATTATTGTGAATGGAAACGCAGTTTTTTCTTCTTTATAAAGACATGATAGCACACCTGGTGTTAGCCTTGAGGCAGGCATGGTAGTACATGTCAAGCCTCTGAACTGCATGCTTATTTGTGCCTTCCAGGTATATACGTTTCATATGCTTTCTAGAGTGAACTTCAAATGAATGTATAATTAAGTAAGGAATATCTATATACATGTATATGTGTTCCTAGAGCAGTCATGGTCAGTTTATAGATTTTTCCATAAATGAGTAAAGGAATGAACAAGAAAATGAACAAGTCTCCAAGGGAAGATGTGTAAGTGGGCCAATTTAAATATATACAGATACTCCACTTTATAACTTGTTCCATAGCAATGAAGCTAAAGTTATATTTTCCAGCTTTATGCATATTTTATATGCTTACACTGCATTCATAAAATGTGCCCTAATGTCATGTTTACAGAAATCATTAGAAGATGTGGCAGAGCAAGGATATAGTCCATGAAATATCTAACCTGGGATGTGCTGGAGACAATATAAAATGCAACCTGATGTGCCTCAATGCTCTGACTAGTAGAACAAACATTGTATAGTTTGAGAGAAAGTCTTAAAAGGAACCTCAATCTTTTTTATCAGACTGTTAAAAAAAATCTCCATGGCCCTCCCTTCCTAAAAGGGTCCATCTAATGACACACAAGTCAGTTTAAAGTCATACAAACAATACTATAAAAAGTACAATACTCTGTGCAGATGACTATGAAATGTGAAAGAAAAGGCTGATAAAGTTCTGGCTAAAGACGTTGGAGACATATCATTACCATATGATCTAATGTGGGTGTCAGCCTGGATTGTGTTCATTGAAGGAAACTGTATTCTCTAAGAGTGCTTGGGAATAGGAGCAGGAGGGTTTTCACAAAGTGACAGTCGCAGAGCACTGGGTCTACCCCCTCCTCCTCTGCACACCTGTAGGCTCCTTTTGTCTGGACTGAATATTTAAATTACATCTCTACTTTGAAAGTTCCTCTTCCAAACCCCAGGACTACCAGGTATGGATTATATTAACAATGGAAATAAATAAAAAAATAGATTCTATATATAGAAACATTTTGTCAAGCACTGAACTGTCCATCCCTATTAGTCTGCATTGGTCTTAGAAACTTGCTGCTAATAGTGACTACAGTTGGTGCTCATTTTTAGGTTGTCTTATACTATATTTAGATCAAGGTAGCACTGAGTGAACTTCTGTACAGATGTAGCATATACGACAGGATTCTAATACACTGTTGACATTGATATGATTTATTGTGGCAAGGAATTGCACCATACTTACTGAGGATTAGGAGATGTGTCCATGTGTTGCTGTGTGATATCCTGCAGACTCTGTAGCTATGCAGCATATTACAAACTAGGGTTTCTGCATTGTCAGCTAAGTGGTATGCTTAAATGTAATGACAGGTTGTAACTTACTTAATTGTTTAAGTACAATATAAGAACTTTATACTAAGTGCTGTCATTGTGTATGGCTGTGGCTTGGTGCTTTGTTACTATCTAATTTGTGGCACTATTGTAATGTTCTGAATAACTGAAGAATAGGCAGTCACTGAGAGAAGAACAGACCTCTGACTTTATATGCTAACATGTATAACAGAATGAATGGAAACTGCATGTGTAATGCACAGCAGACAGTACATGCTTAGCTCAATGTGTGTATACATTTTCCCATGTACAGTATATTAGACTGGTAAAGCTTTCATGGTATGCTGATACTTGTAGTGTAACAACAACTGAACAAGCATAGACAGCATATTCCTGGTATTTTGTATATACTGTATATATGCACTATGAATATCAATTAAGCAATATAAAAATATAATATGTAAAATGTAATATATTTATGATTTTTTTCTTATACAGAAACTTGTGCTAACTTGCATTGTACTATTTTTTTACTGAATACTGTGGTATGATGAAGTCAATGGGAAGACATTTTAAAGCTTGTTCTTATGCCTTAGCTCCACCCCCTATATACATACATACATATACATTGTCTATAGTACCTGGGACCTGGCTTTTGTCTGCTTGCCCCCTCCTGCTTTTTTATTACTTCAGGAGTGCTGTTCCGCTACAATTTTGCATCTATAGATATATATATATATATATATATATATATATATATATATATATATATATAGATGTAATTTTTTTGTTGCATATGAAAAACATGTGCATCATTGTGTATACACAACGGGCAAAGGGAAACATTCTGTTTGGTAAGATCAATATTTTATTTTCATGATTAACCAACTAATGGTAGGAAGCCAGGAGCACAGAAAATAGATTTGGTGGAAGCTCCAAACCTTTACCGTAAAGATTTGATATTATGTAATGTCTCTATTCTAACATTTTCCAAAGCATAATTGCAGACTTAAAACATATGCATTTCATGGTTTGCCTACTAAAAAAGAAAGCGAACAGTCCTAAAATGTATTCTTCCTTATAGTTTCTCTTTTTCGTAGTACTTTTATTCAATTCTTATATTAAAAACATTACATTTGCACTGAGATAAAATCCAGAATATTTTGTACTTTCTCACAACTACTTGCTTGCATACACTTATAGTTTAGCATATTCTGTAAGTCATAAACTTCTATTGGAGGCTGTACTGTACTTTCCATAAATATGGTCCATAACAAATTCTGATATGGCCATAGGCAACTGGATGCTGTTTGATGACTAACAGCCCCAAGGAAAGGAAGTGGTAATTGTACTTCCTGTTTATGTAAGATTAGAAAGTAATAGTCATTCATACTGCCTGACTTCAACAAATTCCAGATGCCTTTAGCATGCCTAAGAGATTTATTTACATGATATATATCTCACATGATAAATATCCTACATAGTATTAAATTATATAAATTTTCACCAATAATATGGCCATTGCCAACTATAAAGAATAAACTCAAACCTACCACATAGGTTGTAGTAGTCACAAACCCAGACTATGCTACTAAAATTATCCTTCCCTTTCCTCTTGACATACATAATGTATTTGCATAAACTCACCAATGAAAAAAAAAATATTTGAAATAAACTTGCCTAACTTATTTTATTTATGGTAGTTAAACAGTTCTGTACAGAAATTGTTAATATTCACATCAGTGCCTGTTGCCAGTGGGGCTCAGAGTATAATTTCCCAAATCCAGACACACACTACACTTAGGTCTCTGAGAACCCAGTTAACCTTTCAGTATACTTTTTTAGGATGGGGGAGGAAACCTAAATAACCAGAGGAAACCCATATAAACATGGGGAGAGCATACTGTACATCCGTCCTGATTATGCCCTTGGTCAGCTTTGAACTTAAAATCCAAGCACTTCTAGACAACAGTGCTAACCACTGAACTGCTGTACTGCTCTACAATAATACCTTTACAAAGTTGCATTTTGAAGAACTCCATAGTGTCATTGCTTTAAAAATAAATAAATAAATCATAAATGTCAAATGCACTGTATATGTTTTCCTATTGTCCTTTATGGTGGCCATTATCAAACAGTAATACGGCATGCAGATTAAGTTGAACACATTTAACTAATAGTATTTTTACACCACTTTTTTCCTTGCTTTCCAGGTTTCATTGGTTTGTTCAGTTATAGATGATCTGACACCATGAAGGCAGTTTTCATCCTCACTTTGCTTGCCACAGTCTGCTACTCCAAGCCCTTCTATCAAAAAGGTCTCTTTGATTTTATGTTAGAAGATGATGGTTCTGGTGTAGAAACAATACCAGTAGATGAACCAGTTGGACCTACATGCCCATTCCGTTGTCAATGTCACCTTCGTGTTGTGCAGTGTTCTGATATTGGTAAGTTGGAAAGGAATAACATTATAATGTTTTTTCATGGCAATGAACCCTCCACTATGAAATTCTCACATAGTAGTAATTTTTAAATTAGCATTGTATCATATATCACATGATATGGTTCTTTATTATAACTTTTCTTTCTACTGAACAATATTGTCTGGATGGGGCAATTATAGTTTGATTGCTGAAGCTCCTTTACCTTTGAATTTGTACATAATGCTTATTGATTCCTTGTATGAAAAAGTTTTAAGGGAATAAGTTATGTTAGTTTCAAATAATATTGATATTTTGGTTTCAGCAGTAAAGCTTACTCACTGCACAAACGTTTTACAGGTTTCTAGTGTGCTTTACGCATCAATTCTTCAGAATCTCTAAGATATATGTGTGTGCTGATATTGTAAGTAATCCTTTTAAGGGAATGGGTCATCAAAACATGACCTATTGTTTAAGTTTTTATGTTCTCCCTTTTTTTATTTTTTTTATTTTTATTTTCTGTACTTCTTTTTAATTTTCCATTTTACAATATATATTTAATAATAATTCTGAAAGCCTGTTGTATCCATTCTGGCCACTAGGTTTAAAACTAAGCTAACACTTCCTGTTCTGTACAGATCACTCACTAGCAGGGCCCTCCTTATCATCGCAGAAAGTAGTACACTGAAAGGTGACGCCAGTATACAAATAGCACTGGATTCACTACCATTTACAACAGAAATAAGCACCCCACTCTCTGTAGAATAAAAATGTCACAGAGAATGCCTTGTAAGGTTTACTATTCATAGGAATAGGACAAGTCCTATCTGTTATTGTCTATGGTCCATAGGGCCTGCTATAAAGCATATTTTATACATGCTGTTAAAGCAGCTCAGGCAAGATGGCAGTCCCAATATTAATGTACAAATAAAATTATAATCAGAAAATAGAAACCGATCAGATGTCCTATTCATGAGTCACACAGATGCAAGGTTTGGTAAAGATAAGTTATAGCACTTCTCTTCTGTAGAAGAATAGCTTAATATGCTTACAATATATTATGATAACTAGCAAAACTGAGTGTCATATGGTTTCAGTCAATAAGGCCCTTAGTCTGAACCTAGGCCAAAGACTAGTTAGTGGGATTTTTCAGCATGGCTACATCTTGAATTTTCAGGATACATTTAGGTGTATTTACATGTATGGTATCCTGTGCATATTTGATACACAGCATTTGAAACTGCAGATTTTATGCTACAGATTTCAATGTAAATTGACTGAACACAGCTTCAAATCTGCAGTTTCAAATCCTGTGCATCAAATATATGCAGGATATTGTACGTGTGAATAGACTCTACATGGTCGCTGTACATTTCACAAACTTTGCTTCAAATGGCAGTACTGGCGTAGATAGGATACTCTTTCTCTACTTATCAGACTCCTTTTCTCCTCCACCCTCTCTCAAACTCATCATTCACTATGGAAAACTCCTAAAACTCTCTATCTTAAAGGGGTACTACAGTGAAAAACTATTTTTTTTAACTCAATTGGTGCCAGAAAGTTAAACAGATTTGTAAATTACATCTATTTAAAAATCATAATCCTTCCAGTACTTATCAGCTGCTGTATACTACAGAGGAAGTTATTTTCTTTTTAAATTCCTTTCTTTGGTCTGGCCACAGTGCTCTCTACTGACATCTCTGTCCAGGTCAGGAACTGTCTAGAGCAGGAGAGGTTTCCTGACAGATCCTGACATGAAAATGTTTACCCCCGGAGTACCCCTTTAAGAAGTGAGACAGGCTCAGGGAGTTGGGTTTAGACATGTGCAGAACCCAAAATGTCTTTTTTTTCGCTTTGTTCATTTTCGTTTCTTAAAAATTTTCGGTTCCGTGAATATTCGGAATGTTGTGCATTCGTCATATTCGGTTTTCGGATGCATCCGCGAAAATGTATTTAGTTTTCGGATGCATTCGTTAATAACATCGAATGCATTCGTTAATTCGGATCTTTCGTTATATCTGTAAAATTCGTTAAATTTAGCATTCGTTACTAAACAAAATGCACATTAGTTTCACTTGCTGATCCTCTTTTGTAATAAATAGCAGGTGTTACCTTAGGATTCTTGTTGTTTTCACCTTTTTTTGCAGTTTTCTCTGTGTAGGAAGGCAAGTTGTCCTCAGGTAAACCCAATGAAAAAAATCTAATTCATTCCTTACATTCGGTTTACTGATAACGAATGCATTCGTTATTCGTTAACATGCATTATTCGTTATGCGTTACTTAACGAATGCATTCGTTAAAGGTATAATCGTATTCTTTTTCGGAAATATTCAATTTTTTTTCTTCGTGCATTCGGATTGTAACGAGCACCCAAAAACGGGAAAATTCGTTACGTTTAGTATTCGTTCTGAAACGAATTGCACATGTCTAGTTGGGTTACATTACTCTAGAAGTAAATAGAGAGCAGGAGTAGAGGATGAGTTAGCTGCTGGGTGAGGCAAAAGTAGAGAGACACTCAGAGACCTGGCTTAAATCTCTAGTGTTATATGGTGCCCAATAATTCATACACAGCTTATGCAACTCAGTTATTGCTCAGTATTTTTAAAGCCAATGGTTTTAAGGAAAAGTATAAAGCATATGAGGGGCCAGGATCTCCTCATCTGGGTTTCTGCAGCTAGTCTCAGGGATAACTGAAAGTTAGAGATTGAGCCTGCAAAGGGGAGGGAAAACTGATAAAGAATGGTATATACAAAAGATATATTTTCCTCATGTACATAAGACAGCTTATTCTGAAAAGTTCCCTGAAAGCACAGGTCAGGTATAGTTAACATATTTGATATATTATGTAGTACAGGTCTGAGAGGGTTGCATCATATGTTTTTTTTTTTATTACAACCTATGTTTTTCCATAAGCATTTATTTTCACGAAAATGACAATTCATAGATGTCATGATTTTTAACATTGTTTCCTCAATGATAACAATATGGCCGAATTCACACGTCGTAAAATCAAAACAACAACAAAAAAGAAAAAACATCAGTAAAATAGGTATAAAAAGCAGCAGCTAATTTTGCTATTCTTTTAATCTGCTTAAGTGGCAGTAAGCGCTTACATTCAATGAACTAAGCTGTAGTCATTCCAAAATTGGATTTTCTGACATATATTGAAATAATTTGCGCACTGACCGTCCCTTTTTCTTTAGATTGGTTTCCCACAGTAAAATTAAAGGGGTTATCCATCATAAGGTGATTTTAGTACGTACCTGGCAGACAGTAATGGACATGCTTAGGAAGGATCTGCGCTTGTCTTGGGGCTTAATGGCTATGTCATGAGATTACCATAACACTGTGCTAGCTTTTTGTGAACTGGTATTACCTGTTTGACTTTTCTTTTTTTGACTACAAATCCCATAATTCCATTCCTCCCTCCCACACATCAGCCACCCCACCCATTGAAACATAAATGAGCTGCTTCCATTCAAAAGACCTGTGGTTTTCAATCAGGGTGCCTATAGCTTTTGCATTAGTCGCAGATTGAACTCTCTCCCACCAAGCGATCACTCCACCCATTAAAGCAGACAGGCTCCCTGTCATCAGCTGACTAGTTAGTCAGGTCTTGGCCGCATTGCAACCTGGGAAAAATCTGAGACAACAGTAATTTTGTATGCTGGTAAAAATAAATATTGGGGTGAAAATCACAGAAGAAATGTATGAAAACCATTACACACAGATAGATACATTATTATTATGAACTACACTAACTTTACAGCCCCTGTAGCATAGTCAAATAAAAAAAAATTCCCAGAATACCCCTTTAAAACAAAAGTACTGTAGTAAAGTATTTTTTTTTTTTATCCAATAATGTGTTCCATTAAAGTCTATGAAAAAGTAGCTGTCAGTGCATATGTTATTTTAAAAAATTAGTAAAAATTCTGGTGTTGGAATGACTGCAATTTTTTATACAAAGTATGCACTGCTTTTCCATATTGTCATTGTATTTTAAGATGTGTGAACCCAGCCTGAGGATGCACAGTGTTGCTTGATAAACTTCTTTCAGGGCTGGCTTTCTTCAACATTTGGAGTCATCTCATTCTCCCCTCCTCTCCCCCATTAATTCCAGTCATATAAATCATCACTTTGTTTTTATTCCATGAAAATCTCCATTCAATGTCAAATTTGCCTTTTCATGTAAACATACTTGTATCTGTCCTTGTAGTTAAATTGGCAATAATGTCTTTGAAATACTTTCCAATTTTTCACTCTTTAGTGGCATTTTATCAATGATCTGTCACAGACTTGGGACATGCTTGATAAAGTTATTAAAGTGTATCTGTCGTTACCAAAAACGTTTTGTATAATGTAGATGTATATATATTTGTAATATACATTGATTCAAAAATGTGTATATTTTTGGGTGAAAAAAGGCTGTCCCTCTAGCTATTGTCTGTATGTCTCTGTCAGGAAACCAAATACAGGAAGTGAGGGCAGGACAAGCAGTGCTCTGTGCAGGTTTCTGGCTTGTCAATCATTATGCGGTGTGAGCCAGAAGCATGTCATAGAGCCTCAGTGGACAGAGCCCTGCTTGTCCTCAGTGCACAGAGCCCTGCTTGTCTTCACTGCACAGAGCCCTACTTGTCCTCAGTGTACAGAGCCCTGCTTGTCCTCACTGCACAGAGCCCTGCTTGTCCTCAGTGTACAGAGCCCTGCTTGTCCTCAGTGTACAGAGCCCTGCTTGTCCTCAGTGTACAGAGCCCTGCTTGTCCTCAGTGTACAGAGCCCTGCCTATCCTCAGTGTACAGAGCCCTGCCTGTCCTCAGTGTACAGAGCCCCTGCTTGTCCTCAGTGTACAGAGCCCCTGCTTGTCCTCAGTGTACAGAGCCCTGCTTGTCCTCAGTGTAGAGCCCTGATTGTCCTCAGTGTACAGAGCCCTGCTTGTCCTCAGTGTACAGAGCCCCGATTGTCCTCAGTGTACAGAGCCCTGCTTGTCCTCAGTGTACAGAGTCCCGCTTGTCCTCGCTGCACAGAGCCCTGCTTGTCATCACTGTACATAGCCCTGCTTGTCTTCACTGCACAGAGCCCTACTTGTCCTCAGTGTACAGAGTCCTGCTTGTCCTCACTGCACAGAGCCCTGCTTGTCCTCAGTGTACAGAGCCCTGCTTGTCCTCAGTGTACAGAGCCCTGCTAGTCCTCACTGCACAGAGCCCTGCTTGTCATCACTGCACAGAGCCCTGCTTGTCCTCACTGGACAGAGACCTGCTTGTCCTCAGTGTACAGAGCCCTGCTTGTCCTCAGTGTACACAGCCCTGCTTGTCCTCAGTGTACAGAGCCCTGCGTGTCCTCAGTGTACAGAGCCCTGCTTGTCCTCAGTGTACAGAGCCCTGCTTGTCCTCAGTATACAGAGCCCTGCTTGTCCTCAGTGTACAGAGCCCTGTTTGTCCTCAGTTTACAGATCCCTGCTTGTCCTCAGTGTACAGAGCCCCGCTTGTCCTCACTGCACAGAGCCCTGCTTGTCATCACTGTGCATAGCCCTGCTTGTCTTCACTGCACAGAGCCCTACTTGTCCTCAGTGTACAGAGCCCTGTTTGTCCTCAGTGTACAGAGCCCTGCTAGTCCTCACTGCACAGAGCCCTGCTTGTCCTCACTGGACAGAGACCTGCTTGTCCTCAGTGTACAGAGCCCTGCTTGTCCTCAGTGCACAGAGCACAGCTTGTCCTCACTGCACAGAGCCATGCTTGTCCTCACTGGACAGAGACCTGCTTGTCCTCAGTGTACAGAGCCCTGCTTGTCCTCAGTGCACAGAGCCCCGCTTGTCCTCACTGCGCAGAGCCCTGCTTGTCCTCAGTGTACAGAGCCCTGCTTATTCTCAGTGTACAGAGCCCCGCTTGTCCTCAGTGTACCGGGCCCTGCTTGTCCTCAGTGTACAGAGCCCTGCTTGTCCTCAGTGTACAGAGCCCCGCTTGTCCTCAGTGTACCGAGCCCCGCTTGTCCTCAGTGTACAGAGCCCTGCTTGTCCTCAGTGTACAGCTCCCTGCTTGTCCTCAGTGCACAGAGCCCTGCTTGTTCTCAGTGTACAGAGCCCTGCTTGTCCACCCTCACTTCCCGTATTTGGTCTGCTCACAGACAATAGCTGTAGGGACAAAAATATACACATTTTTTAACCAATGTGTATTACATAAAAAGCTTTTGTTAACGACAGGTACACTTTAAAACATGAGCCAGATTTATTTGTGTTTTGTCACTGACATTTAAGACCCAGTGATTTTAGGTGCTGCCTCTATATGACACCATATTATTGAGATCTTTTAAAGGCATCTGAGATGCCCTATTTTAAACTGGTGCCATATGAAGGTATTAAAGAGCCCCATAGTCCTTTATGGCTACCATATTAAAGAGGTTATTGAAGTTATTCTCGTGAACTAATGGATCGGCATTGCACATGTGCAGCCATTTCTCCATTCACTCTCTAGAAGGCTTCTAAACATATAGAGCAATGAATTCTGCCAATATTCATACCACCCTTGGAGAATGGATGGAACGCCACTCATGCATGCTGCTGCCTTATTCATTTAAGGCACAACTGACCTCCATTTTCAGGATTGGAGGAAGTTCCTTCGTTTAGTCCCCACAGATCAGCTAGTTATCCTGTATCCACACAAATTTTTATGTTGGGATATCCCTTTAAGGTTTAGAAAACTCAGAGGATAAACAGGTAAATAATCTGATGATGTTCTAACACTGCCAACAGCTAAGGTATTGATGATTTCCACTGTATGGAAAATATAAATATTACTTTTTATTTTTCATTATAACTTATTGGAATTTAGTTTTACATTAAGCACATTTAAAAAAAATTGATCATGTATTTTCTAATTTTCCATTTCACTGTCTATATTATAATATTCCTTAAATCTTGCAGTATTCAATATGGCCACTAAACTGAGACTTCATGTTTCTTTGTGATAAGGAAAAGTGTATGGAATTACATTGAAAGGTCATATTATTATATAGATGAAACAACAGAAGCTCAGCCTCCCCATCCCTGTAGAATGACCTCTGCACAGGCCACAAAGGTCCCAAAGCGTGCCTTAGCCTGATGACAGACTCTTATTGTCTTGAAATAAGTCTTGGAAATTTTCAGATGATAGACGAAAAATTGTTCATTCACAAATTTCACTGCTTCATAGAAATTACATAGCCATGATCATATGGTGGAATTTATCAAAACTTGTGCAAAAGATAAGTTGACCAGTTCCCCATGGCAACCAACCAGACTGCCTCTTCAGTTTTTGAAACATCCTCAGAAAAAAGAAGATAAGCAATCTGATTGGTTGCTAGTGGCAACTGCTCCCATTTTATTCTGCACAAGTTTTGATAAGTCTCCCCAATAGACCCCCCCCCCATTACTTTGATCATAACTGCTATGTCTGCATGATCATAGAAACATAAATGTATGGTACTGCTGGACTAATTAATTATGCCAGGAGAATGAAGCTGAGCTGGAATACCAGACATGGTTCACAGACAAAAGGGCCTCTGTTTTCTAGAAGAAAAAAGGCAGATCCTTTTTGTTCTATTCTTTGACCCATTAAATGAAGTACTAATATGAAAAGCAATGGTCTTCTTGAAAGTTTCCGTTAATCCCAATCCAAGATGAGTTATCTACAGTTTCCACATTTCAATCCCAGAATAAGGTATAAAATGTTGAAAATATGTTCCTGTCTGGCCAAATCATCCCACCAAAAAGAAAAAAATGGTATTACTCGTACTACAATAGGCAAGACCTGATCAATACATAGACAATTCTGAAAAACAGGCACACATGACAAAATACAAATACTTTAAAAAAACAAAGAAGATAAGAAAAAAAAAAAACAACCTACATACAAAAGAAGAAAATAATAGAACAACTTGGTTGTTCAATTGACTCTTATTTAATTCATCAGATGACTTGGATTTGGCTACTTTCAGTAAAAAGAATGTAATTGGTTTAACAGTAACCCTTTTTTTAATTTAATTTTTATTCCTTTTGTAAACTTGGCTAACTAGGTGAAATAAAACATAGTTCAGTAGAGGTTAACTGTTAAACTTTTGCCTTTAAATGTGCTGTTTCCATTACTTCATCTGTACAACATATCAATTTTTCATAAAACTGTCCACAGAGAACTTTAATTTAAACGGTCTGATGTTCTCTTGGCATTCGGTGTGAAAATAAGAAATCTGTTCTCCAGAACCCTTGGATTCAAATACCATTTTTAAGCTTAATTTGGAAACACTTTCCATATTACAGCCATAAAATGGTCAACTCCCACTCTATTCATTTTGTGTCCAAAATGCTGATGTAAACGATTTGCTGCGAAGGAGCAAGGAAAGGAAGCTTAGAAAGAGAATTGAATTCCTTTTTTTTTTTCTTTTTTTAAAAATACATTTACTTTTTAAGCACTTTGTCTCTTTGCAGTCTGCATGGATCCATAGATAAGCGCTTGTGTTACCACTATATCATCACATTATCATTGCGCAATATTATATCTTTGTATATATATGCACATGCGAGTTGAAATCTATTTTAGTATTTGTTTGCACTAATTTATATTCTATTATACCCACAATTGTGGTCAGTGTATACTTTAAATACCGTATATAGAGCACTTTAGTAGCAATAATTGATATGCAGTGCAGTTCTCTTAGAGACTGAGATATTATATTAATTACTTGTTACATCATATTAAATGTTAGCCCATTGCAGCTGGCAGTAGCCCTATTTTTTTGTACTGGAACCTAACCTAATCCCAATTTCAATTATTGGCGTCTGTTCACATTGTTTTTTAAAATTGTACTAATAAAATCATGATTTTAATTAAGGAGTTGTTTGAACTCGATTTTCTTTTTGTGTATATACTTTTTAAGCATACCTATCCATAGAAAAAACCTTTGCTGTGCCCTACAGATGTGTAAAAAGTTTTTATAGGTCGAGTGTTCAGACCCTGACCAATGACAAAAACTTCTCTTGGCTTCTTCACATGATAAGTTGAGGTCTGAAAACTCAGTCCCAGAGCAATAAAAACTTTTTATATGTCTCTATGACAGTGCTTTCCAAACAGTGTGCCTCCAACTGTAGCAAAAGTACAACTCCCATCATGCCTGGACAGCCAAAGGCTGAAAACACACTGGTTAGAAAGCTATGCTATATGACATAACAAAAGTTTTTTTTCATGACAGTGTCAATTTAAGTCCAGTTTGTAGGCAGTAGAATATATAAAAAATATAAAAACCTGGAATATAATAATGTTGCCTCTATAAGGTATCCATAAAATAAGAATAAACTATAGCATATAAGAAAAAGATGTCATAGTAATGCATATCTTTAGGCCACGTTTACATATGTTTGACAAATACAGGCTTCCATTAATAACAGTCTGTATAGTACTGACAGGTTAGCAATGGAAACATGGAGAATCTGAAAATCACTGCAGGACAAATCACTTTGATTATACCTACATTCCTACTATTAAAGGGATACATTCCAAAGCTGACATTACATCAGAGGATTGATATATGTGCAATTCCATAATACAATCTCTAAACTACCTCTTGACACAAAAGACCCTATTACAGACAACAGACATATCTAATACAGACTATTCAGGAAAAAGTACAGAAAATCTAACAAATTGTAACAAGAAATGAGTTAAAAATACAATTTGTTTGGGTAGGCCATTCCCTATTAAGGTCTACCCTTAAAATATAACTTATGCAGATAAAAATATAATATAACAACCTCCAAACAAAACACAATAAAAAGTCAATACTCTGGAGTGTGTCCAACCCAATATGTATTAAGGGATTAGACAATACACTGAGGTATCACACCTCTCTGTAGCAATACTTCAGAAAGTCTGCAGATCTCCACTGATAAACTCAGTACTGTAAAGCAAATAATAAAACCCTAACTCTAAAACCATAACTAAGGCCTTAACAACATTGTGTTACCAGAAAAACATGTGTGGATTTATTTGAAGGGTTGTTATATTTTATCTGCATAGCTAATTGAAGCTAAATTTTAGGGGGGCTTTAATAGGGGTTATTGACTCCGGGCTTCGGCCCAGAAGCTTTTAAATATTTTGTGCTTTGTCTCCTTACTCACCCTGGTTAGGGTAGGTTGCTTTCACACTATAAAAATACCTCCATTACAAACGCCCGTTATAAAAACCCTGGAAATTGTCCGTTAAGCGGCTGTTAGAAAATCCCATTATAGTCTATGGGATTTTCCAATAGCCGTTTTAGCCGTTTGCATGCACTATTTCTGCTGTTACTAAAATAACGGCCGTTATTAATAACGGGCGATAACGGGTTCAAACGGCTATTGGAAAATCCCATAGACTATATTGGGATTGACTAACGGCCGTTTTACGGCCGATTTGCAGGGTTGCTATAATGGGCGTTTATAATGGAGGTATTTTTATAGTGTGAAAGCAGCCATATTTGTGATAACAAGAAAGTAAAAACACCTCAGGAATCAGGGCACCAGAAGATACAAAATTAAATAAAAATAAATAAATAAATAAAAAATTTTGGATTCACCACAGCTTCTCTTAAAAGTGAACTTGTCACAGATGATTAATAGGCTTTTATTTTGCTGTTTTAAACAATTATCTAAGTACTGATCAAAGCAAAGTGGCTTATGGCGACCCCCTTGTGTTCATCACCTACGGTACATGCCTCACTTGCTGATCTCTAGATGTCCCCTAGCCATGTAGGCAAAGCTCATGGTTAAGCAGCCAAGCTTTGCAGTCAATATGATAACAGTTTACTCGAACATTAAACAGAACAATAGTTGCAGGACACAAAGTTTGACATAAAAGACACATGGCCTGGACTAGGTGTTTTCTGCCTAGGCAAGTTGGCATATTGTGCCCCCCAGGCTTTAAATTAGTTTTTAATCTAATCACATGGTCAGACATGCACTCGCTCTTACGTCAGTGTTTTCACTATATAAACACCAAATAACCAATAATATCTACTCTAATACTACAAGGCTACATAGAGGTCGTACATCAGTTTTACACAAGGGGGTCAGTAGACTGTATTATCTCACTGCAGACTATACAGGAAAATACAGCTCTGATCAGATACATCCTCAGGTAGAATACAGAACCATTTCTTTCAGTGATTCACAGGTGACATCTTTTCTGATCATATATATTCTCTTTTCTGGTCTTCTCCATCCAGCCCTGACTACCATGATGACTGTTCCTGATCATTGGTCTTAAAACCACAAAACTAATTTAATTCAGACCCCAGACCAAAGTGGGGTTCTGACCATTTGGACAACTGACTGCTGTTATTAGGGTTAGGGTTAACTGCTAGTGGTTGGACCATCACTAGTTAACCCTTGTCTTGTGAATGGGGGATATATTTTAATCTTAGGATATCCCCTTTAGAAGGGTATTCCGGTCTAAGAAAAACTTTAACCACAAACAAGGGTACATACATGCTCATGCATGATTGGTTGGAGTCTCAGTGCATTTTTATTCAGCTTATGGTAGAAAAAGAATAGGCTGAGATCGAAACATAGCATATGCATTTTTGGGCTATCTTTTTTTTAACTTATTTTCCAAAGAATGGGACCAATCAGTTGCTGTCTGCATTTAATTTTTCTAAATTAAGGGATTAGTAACCCTACTGTATTTTGTGCTGTTGAACTTTCGTCTTTTTATTTATGTCTGTGTGACATGTCAAAACATTTTTTGAATACACTCGGATCTCATATATGTTGCAAGCTTCATTTGGGGCCTCCATTGCAGATTATGTTCTGTGAAAATAGAGAGACATTATTGAGGTCTGTCGAGTTTCTGTCTGGTGTCCATAATTTTGCAGAATTCTGCATTAATTATGTTTTTTTTGTCCTGTTATTTAAATGGAATCTGTGACAAAGGATCTGCTTGAAGCAGAAATGGACAAAGACTTGCGCAGATGCACTAATACACACTATTACATACATAGGCACACTCACATTTACATTTACCACACACACGCCCACACACATACATACTTATTCACATACAGAGGTGGACAAAAGTACCCTTCCGTTAAACTGACAAAAGTAATAATGAAAAAAAAAATTACTGAACATTAACTGATAAAAAAACAGACATTGTTTTTAATTGTGGTTCAACAGAATCATTTAGGAAAAACAAAAAGCTCCAATTGTGTCTCACCTGTCTAATGGACATTCTCCCTAAAGTTTTGTGTCTTGCCCATAGACAAAACTGGAGCTTTTTGGCAAGTCACATTAGCTTTATGTTTACAGATGCAAAATTCAAGCATGGAAATAAAGGAACACTGTACCTACTGTAAGGCATAGGATAGGCTTGGTAATGTGTTGGGGCCTTGTACAGGGTGCAATAAAATCTCATGATTATCAAGCATTCTGGAGCGAAATGCACTGCCCAGTGTCAGGAAGCTTGGTCTCAGTAGCAGGTCATGGGTCCTCCAACAGGATAATGACCCCAAACACACAGCTACAAACACAAAAGAATGGCTAAGACCAAAAGATTGGACTATTGTGAAGTGGCTTCTATGAGCCCTGATCTGAATCCTACTGAACATCTGTGGAAGGAGATGAACCCTGAAGTCTGGAGAAGACATCCTTCATATCTAAGACAGCTGAAGCAGTATCTTTTGAGGAGTGGGCCAAGATACCTATAGACAATTGCAGTTATATTAAGAGTTATAGAAATCTCTTCATTGCAGTGATTGCCTCAAAAGGTTGTGCAACAAAATATTAAGTTCAGGGACCATCATTTTTGTCCAGGACAGTTTCATTATTATTATTATTTTTTTTTTCATCAGTTTATTTTCAGTAAGCTTTTATTCATTACTATTTTTGAAATTTTTAAGTTGTTATTTTAGGGAGAATTGTGAATTTTTTTGTCTTTAAGGGAACCCTACTAACAATTTTGTCCTTGTCTGTAGGATCGGCCTTTGGCATATGTGACCTGTGTGACTGCACAGAGCGAATCACCCTAACCTTGTTAAGAGGGTGCCAGTCCTGCCATTGCACTGCTTTGCCCAATAAGATTGCAACCAATTGGATTGCTTCTTTCATTTTACAGAGGCCTTTTCAAAAATGAAACAAACAAGCTGATTGGTTGCTATGGGCAACTGGTCAACTTTTCCTCTGCACAGATTTTGATAAATCTCCCCCTTGATGTACAATGGTTGACTTCATTGTGAACCCTGCATCACAAAAGAAGAGATACTCGTGGCTGTTAATGGCCACAGATAAGAATGAGAAGATGCCAGTCACTGCAGGTAGTTGGGATGAGATGAGTATGGGTTTTTTCTTGCCAAGGGGAGTCCTATCTACAGGGGGTAGCAACTATATACTGGCATAAACAACCAACCTAGGGTATCCATTTATTGGGGGGGGTAACTAAAGTTGGGGGCAAATTTATGTTGTGGGAAACTACAGAGTTGTAGGTACCTATAAACAGGGGGAAACTATTTACTGGGGGTTCCTATATATTTGGGAAACAACCTACTGGGGGCACCTACAGATGTAGGTGTAGGATTTTGAACAAGCTTTCTGGTAAAACTAATTGTTGCAAGCTTTTATTGCTAAAATGAATTGGTAAAATCGCTTTGGGCAACAGAATATGGAAACAATGGGTTGGGAGGAAGGTAGGGAAATTAATTTATCAAGTAATAAGTATAAGATTCTGTCTTTCTTCCAAATGCAAAAAAGCCTTAGGTTTTTCTATATTTATGTTACATTATGTATTATGTATTTATGTATTTAATAACTTAATAAGTCAATAACTTAATCAGGTAGCTGCTATAACCTAGCTTACAATATGCTTTAAGTGCTTGGTATTCAGACTTTCCGTGCCTTCTGGTTTAAGAACTATAACTTAAAAATATTTAGACGCAGCCTGTCTAGGACATCGACTTATATTCAAGGCAACTAGATCCCAATGGCTCTCTGGCTGTGTTTAGCATTTCTTCATCAGGCAACCCGCTGCAGTAACTTATAGCAACTTCATGAGTTTCCGCCAATATTGCATATACTCAGAGTTACCTAAAATTACAAATATAATTTTCTTTACAAGCCAAAATAACATTATGTAGGTGGAATAAATGTAATGAGAAGGCCAGATGTGGCTTTCCCTGGAAATTATAGCTAAACAACAAGGTTCAGAGAATCCAGACCTGTGTTGATCTGCCGATTGCATGGCTGGCTTCTATTTAGAAGGTATCTTCATGAGATAAATCCCTTAAGGGGGCATATATGACACTGTGGGTGCGCTACTGACCGTCCCTAGAGTGTGCCTCCTGCTTTGCCTGCATGTGTCCTGCGTTGTCTTCTCATAGCAGACACACAGTGATCTGTGAGACGAGTTTACTCACAAACATTGCGGCCATTCCCCCTCTCTCTAAGCTAGGCCAAGAGCGGCGTTGTCCCAGTACACTGCGAATGCTACTCACAGATCCCTGTGTGACCTTTTGTTTTCTTACATGGCCCATTCCAAATTTTTGCCTGAAAATCCAGATATGTAAATGAAGTGCTTTGGTGTCCTGGGGGTGTTCCCAGCTCTTGTTATAACTGTAAAGAGGAGACCACCCACTCCTATCACATGATCATCACAGGTCCTTCTGCCACATTTTCTGTTAACTCTGATGAGCTCCACCCCCACATGTACTGGTCACATGATTGTGACATCATCACAGGTCCAAAAAAGTTAATTCAGCTCACCCTCTATTGCTGACAAATGCAAACTAACAGGTGTTAAAAGCCATGGTAAAATAAAACACAAAAAACTGAAGGTCCAGCGCAGATAAGTTTACTCATAACAGCTTATTCTTATAAGGACCCCATAGAGTAAAGCTTTAGATGTCATCTTCTGCAACCTTAGAGGAATAGTGTAATAGAGTTGACTCCATTCACATCAGAATTCCCAGCCTTAAAGTTGAATTAGGCATCAATTCAACAACTAGATGATGTGTGGTGGGTTAGCTGATTTCCCTATTGGTAAGCCTTATTTATATCTTATCAAGGAACCATATATGTGCTTTACAAAACACTGTTAATAAGTGGAACTCAATAACAGGAAAACCCATTTGTGTTATGTATTTACTTTAAGACCCCTATACATTTTTTTTTAAAGGGTACTCCGGTGGAAAACATTTTTTTTTAAACCAACTGATGCCAGAAGATTAAACAGATTTGTAAATTACTTCTATAAAAAAATGCTTTACCCTTACAGTACTTTTTAGCAGCTTTATGCTACAGAGGAATTTTTTTTCTTTTTGAATTTATTTTTTTGTCTTGTCCACAGTGCTCTTTGCGGACACCTCTGTCCGTGTCAGGAACTGTCCAGAGCAGCATAGGTTTGCAATGGGGATTTTCTCCTGCTTGTGACAGTTCCTGATATGGGCATACGGTGTCAGCAGAGAGCACTGTGGTCAAGACAAAAAAGAAATTAAAAAAGAAAAGAATTTCCTCTGTAGCATACAGCTGCTAAAAAGTACTGGAAGGGTAAATATTTTTTAATAGAAGTCATTTACAAATCTGTAAACGTTGATTTAATTTTTTTTTTCCACCGGAGTACCCCTTTAAGCATCTGTAGAAAGTACATGGGTCACTTTGAGCACTGTCAAATTACAACTGAATAAATACAATCCAAGATATATACTAAATGGAGAAAGGCGTTGGTACACTCCTCTTAGTGAATTTTCTATTGTTTTATTCAGTCATATTGCCATAGGTCTATACAATTATGCTACCAATGCAGCCTGCCTTTGCAAACATTTGTGAAGGAATTGATCTTGCTAAAAAGCTGACTAAATCTTGCATCGTACTGTAAAAGGATACCACTGCTACAAGTTATTTACCATAGCAAATAAGCCATGAAGTGGCAGACCAATTAAAGTTACAGAGCTCGGTCACCAAGTCATATAGAGCACAGTGCATAAAAGTCACCATTGCGCTTCTGACTCAATGATTGCAGAGTTACAAACCTTCTTTGGCATTAAAATCTACATTAACACTGTGTGCTGGGAACTTTATGGTCTCCATGCTTGAGCAGCTGCATGGAAGCCTGACATCACTAAGAACAAAGCCAAGTGATGAAAGAAATGGTAGGAACACCATCACTAGATTCAGGAGCAGTTTTGTGGAGTGACAAATCCCCCTTCTCTATCTGTTTTTTAAGAATGCCGGGATAATATTGCCTGCCTAATAGCATCTACACTTTTGGTGGAAAAGGGATAATGCTAAGTGAGTTTGGTGTGTAAGAACTTGGCTGGCCCTTGAAGAGCCCTGATCTCAACCTCGCTGAACATCTTTTAGTTGGAAATTGCAAGTCAGGCCGCTCCTTCAACATCAGCATTTGACCTTACACATGCTCTTCAGGAACACTCCAAAATCTTGCTGAAAAATCTCACTAGAAGAGTGGAACCTGTTATAACTGTAAAGAGGAGACCACCTCCATATTAATGTCTATAGAATTAGACTGGCTCTTGGCTACTAGGTTCTAAGAGCTCTTTTAGGTGTCCCAATACTTTTGTCTATTCCACATATGTCTTTGGCATCAGGGTCAGTTTTTTATTTAAAGACTGACCATGCCTGATACCATATCTGCTACAAAAATGAATCATTTGACATCATTTGTCATCTGACCATTTCATATTTATAGTGAAATGTTCAAAGCCAGATAGGAAAAGGCATCAAAATGAGTTCTCCCATCCTGCATTTGCATCAGTCCATTTTAACAGTGGACAGGGCAGATGCCAGGAATGATCCTACTGACTACAATCGTTTCAGTTATGCCATCAATTTCACTTCAATGTTTTTACTATAACACCGGAAGGAAACTTAGCCAAACACCATACTTATGTGAACAAGCCCCACCCTTATTTGATATACTATATGTATTTATATAAGAAATAAAGTTACTATCTATTCAAATACCCACATTCTTGATTATCTGCATCTAGTTCTATCTTTTAAGTGCCCATAGTGGTCTATTGTCTTATTACCATTTCCTATTTACTGACAGTCTACCTACCTGTTTACTGTCTTGGTGCAGAAGCAATGGCTGCCTCCATATGTTAACAACAGTGCCTGTGTCTATATATATTTTTTTTTGTTCACTTATATTTTTCAGAAATGCATACATCCCAAATATGTCTGTATGTTACATATGCATGTATACAGTACAGACCAAAAGTTTGGACACACCTTCTCATTCAAAGAGTTTTCTTTATTTTCATGACTATGAAAATTGTAGATTCACACTGAAGGCATCAAAACTATTAATTAACACATGTGGAATTATAGACATAACATATAAGTGTGAAACAACTGAAAATATGTCATTTTCTAGGTTCTTCAAAGTAACCACCTTTTCATTACTGCTTTGAACACTCTTGGCATTCTCTTGATGAGCTTCAAGACGTACTCACTTGAAATGGTCTTCCAACAGTCTTGAAGGAGTTCCCAGAGATGCTTAGCACTTGTTGGCCCTTTTGCCTTCATTGGGTTCAGGTCTGGTGACTGTGGATGCCAGGTCATCTGGTGCAGCACCCTGTCACTCTCCTTCTTGGTCAAATAGCCCTTACACAGCCTGGAGGTGTGTTTGAGGTCATTGTCTTGTTGAAAAATAAATGATGGTCCAACTAAACGCAAATCGGATGGAATAGCATGCCGCTGCAAGATGCTTTGGTAGCCATACTGGATCAATATGCCTTCAATTTTGAATAAATCCCCAACAGTGTCACCAGCAAAGCACCCCCACATCACACCTCCTCCTCCATTCTTCATGGTGGGAACCAGGCATGTAGAGTCCATTTGCTCACCTTTTCTGCATCGCACAAAGACACAGTGGTTGGAACCAAAGATCTCAAATTTGGACTCATCAGACCAAAGCACAGATTTCCACTGGTCTAATGTCCATTCCTTGTGTTCTTTAGCCCAAACAAGTCTCTTCTGCTTGTTGCCTGTCCTTAGCAGTGGTTTCCTAGCAGATATTCTACCATGAAGGCCTGATTCTCACAGTCTCCTCTTAACAGTTGTTCTAGAGATGTGTCTGCTGCTAGAACTCTGTGTGGCATTGACCTGGTCTCTAATCTGAGCTGCTGTTAACCTGCGATTTCTGAGGCTGGTGTCCATTCCTTGTGTTCTTTAGCCCAAACAAGTCTCTTCTGCTTGTTGCCTGTCCTTAGCAGTGGTTTCCTAGCAGATATTCTACCATGAAGGCCTGATTCTCACAGTCTCCTCTTAACAGTTGTTCTAGAGATGTGTCTGCTGCTAGAACTCTGTGTGGCATTGACCTGGTCTCTAATCTGAGCTGCTGTTAACCTGCGATTTCTGAGGCTGGTGACTCGGATGAACTTATCATCCACAGCAGATGTGACTCTTGGTCTTCCTTTCTTGGGGCGGTCCACATGTGAGCCAGTTTCTTTGTAGCTCTTGATGGTTTTTGTGACTGCACTTGGGGACACTTTCCACCTAGAATATGACATATTTTCAGTTGTTTCACACTTTTTTGTTATGTCTTTAATTCCACATGTGTCAATTCATAGTTTTGATGCCTTCAGTGTGAATCTACAATTTTCATAGTCATGAATATAAAGAAAACTCTTTGAATGAGAAGGTGTGTCCAAACTTTTGGTCTGTACTGTACATATGCATAAATATGCATATGCTAGTTTATTTATTATACATATCCACAATGACTTAACAAACTACTAGAAACAAGTCTGTGATTTTCTAGTATGTAAATTTCTCAGTACAGAATCATATTTCTGCCTTTCATCATTTTAGCCTTTATTGCCTATGAAGATACAAATTGGTCATAATAGGAAGTTGACCTGTAGTCAAATCACCAACAATGAAAATATTTATTTGTTTAAACTTATTTATTGTTTGCTGTCAATTCAATTATACTAGTGACACATATATAATGGATTGTTATTATATAAACTTTGTATATATTTTTTTTCAGGTCTAGAACAAGTGCCCAAAAATATTCCTGCAGACACAACTTTACTTGACTTACAGAATAACAAGATAGCTGAAATAAAGGATGGTGATTTCAAGAATCTGAAAAACCTTCATGTAAGATACTTAGTAACTTTCCAAATCCACTAATAAATATACTGGCAGAGGCTTTGCTAGTCTCATGGGTCACATCTAACATCCTATTATTAAAGAGTATATTGACCTTTGTGCGTGTTTTCTATTTCCTGATGTGTCATTGAAATGTGTAAGAAATTTGCACTGCTGGGATCTAGCAGCTGGAGACCCCTCTTTTTGGTAGAATAAAGGAGCTTTAGAAGAGTTTAAGAGAAACTTAATTTTTAAAGGGTATACCAAACTGTACAATCTCATCATGAGGATCAGTGTTCTATGTATAAACTGTAGGTTTTGATCTTTCCCTGGAATGGGCCACTCTGGTGATGTTCAGAACCTGTCTACCTATATTTTTCGTATTGCCTCCATTAGACTGTCAGTTAATCCACTTGGAACCAATGGGCTCAGTCTACATTTATCTAATGATTATGTCTGTCACACTTAGGGCAGTCTACTATCCTCTCTCTAAATACAAATCATGTGTCTTGGTTTTCAGTGCATCCTTTGATACAGTAAGAAATTTTTATAAAATTTTATTAAAAAATGTTAAGAGTTTTTATAAAATTATTCAGATTATTTAAATCACTTTTTGCATGAATGTTTGGAATTAAAGGTGGCCATACATTTTCAATAACCACCAGACGAATAGTTATCTCAACCTACCTCCACATAAACATGAACTTTTGACTTGACTGAACGTTCATGTGTTCTATATGGGCAAGGGAGGGATAAAAAAAAATCCCAGAAAGTATAAATAAATAGTTCTAAAAATAAATAGTATAAATCGTACCACATACCATGCAAGAATTATTGCCACTGAAGCAACAGTATTAAAACATTTATTTTAATATAAAAATCCAATAAAATCCCTCTTGTGTTATAATTAGATAAATGATGACCTAGTATTATCTCGCAAACACTGGTCATACACCAAAATCTGGTGGTACAGCCTAATTTGACAGAAAATATTGTAAATCATCAGACTGACTCCACCAGTCATGGGAGTACTATAAACTGTCCAGTGTACACAACAGATATGAAAATATCTATATGTACCATTGATTTAGCATTTTTCCCTGTGCATCTTATATATCTCCTTGTATATTGGTTTTCTGTGTATGGTCTGACATTTTTTATCTGATCACACCACACAGCTTGTTACCTAGTTGTCCCCTGAGGATCCTGGTGCTTCCCGGTGGAAAATGCGTTGGGACTGCAATTGTGATTACAATAGTGACTCTTTACATGATTATATATCTACATTATGTACCTTTTTCTGGATGATTGTTTTTCATAACTGTTGTGTACACTGGACGGTTTGTAGTACTCCTGTCACTGGTGGAGTCAGTCTGGTAATTTACAAGATTTTCTGTCAACTCAGGTTGTATGACCAGATTTTGGTGTATAACCTGTGTTTGCAAGATTATACTATGTCATAATTATATCTTATTATAACACAATGGATTTTATTGGAATTATATATTAAAAAGTTATGTTTTAATACTGTGACAACTAGGGAGGGATAAGTCAGAGTCCAACAGTTCTTGTTCTAGCTTATGTGTTAAAAGAAGCAAAAAGGTGTGTCCCGCACTGCTGAACTAAGGTGACTGGTGGCAGGTATGGTGTGGATGATTCTGACGTTCCTGTTATAAAGCATTGGGTGCGGTGGTGCATAAATCCAGAACAGAGTGCAGGCAATAACAGTAGAGAAAACAAGGATTGCACTCACCATCCAAGCAATTCTTTTATTTCACCGTGTCTGGCATAACAGGCTGGTGGAGGGGTTGAGGCGAGTAGGGTGGGAACAGGGCAGACTGTTTCACACCACTAGGGCGCTTCTTCCAGCCAGTATACCGGCTAGAAGAAGCGCCCTAGTGGTGTGAAACAGTCTGTCCCGGTCCCACCCTACTCGCCTCCACCCCTCCACCAGCCTGTTATGCCAGACACGGTGAAATAAAAGAATTGCTTGGATGATGAGTGCAATGCTTGTTTTCTCTACTGTTATTGCTTGCTCTAGCTTATTCCTCCCAGAAAAAGTATTCAGTAGTAAACATCTATCATGTCTGACCCTTCTGTCCACCAATATCATCTTTTGGTGGAGAATGGAGAGGCTGCCATATACCTCAAACAGTCAGCAAAACCTACTGTAGGAGGTGGGTTTGGTTTACGTTTTAATTTACCAAAAGCTCACAATTTTGTTATGTGAGATATAAGTGCACCCATCAGCTTTTTTTTATTTCAGAATCTTCATAGTCTCCATATTCATGGCAGAGAAAAGGCAGCAAAGAGCTCATTCAATGTTCCTTTGCCTTTATATAGTTAAAAAATTATCAGGTGTTAGGGAATACTTTGTTCTTATATTTAATTCTTCCAATTACTTCATTTGGAGATAAATGTAGCAAAAAAAAGTGTATAAAACATTATTGTTGCTTTCCATTGAAGCAGTTCTAGGACAAACAAGGCCATGGGTTGCTATAGTTTTTGTAGTATGGTAATAGGGTAGCTTCGTGTCGTACCTCTACTGCAATGTGTGATAACCATAATTGAGCTAGGATAGTGACAGAAAACTTTTGAAGGTTTTATAATGTTATAAAGTTCATTTTTGGTTACTATTTGTTTTAAGATACATAGCTGTAAGAGGTCATCTCCTAGACTTGATTCTAAGCCCAGTAATGTTCAAATTACAGGCCAAAAGGATATAACAAATGTGGCTGTGTTAGTGGTGGTAATAGGAAACATCTGTTAGCCTTAACAAAAAAAAAAAAAAAAAAATTGGCATGAGAGAATTTTGAGTGAAAAAGAGCATATAATGCAACAGTCAGATAATACTGTATTATTATAGGGGTACTCCGCTGCTCAGCGTTTGGAACAAACTGTTCCGAACACTGGAGTTTGCGCCAGGAGCTTGTGACATCATAGCCCTGCCCCCTCTTGATGTCACGCCCCGCCCCCTCAATGCAAGTCTATGGGAGGGGGCGTGTCACGGGGCCGGAGCATTGTGACATCACGGCTCTGCCCCTGTGTGACATCACGCTCCGCCCCCTCACTGCAAGCCTATGGGAGGGGGCGTGACAGCAATCAGACCCGGAACAAACACGCTCCGGGGACTGATTTTAACCGGGTGCGGCGTGCACCAGCGGCGGGACCCCTGCGATCAGGCATCTTATCCCCTATCCTTTGGATAGGGGATAAGATGTCTAAGCGCAGGAGTACCCCTTTAAAATTGGAAATCTTATGCTGTATATAATATAATTTTACTTTTTCCACATATCCTGATTACAATATCTAGAGAAGGGGGGGGGGGGGGGCATGTGGCAGGTTTGAGTTTCCACAGGAGAGAGACTATTAAAGAGATTTTTTACCTTTATATTACGTTATCCTGCATCCAAGGGTCTATCTGCTGGGACCTCTTCAGCCCTAAGAATGGGGACATAATTGTCCCTGGAATCTGCTGAACAGAATGATTAAAGCGGTGGCAACACAGATGCTTTGCACACCATTTACCCATTCATTCAGGGGATCCAGGGATCACATTCTCGAGATCAGCAGGGATTCCAGCTATCAGACCAATACCAATCTGCCTGTTATCCTCTATCACGTGCATAGGGGATGACTTAATTGGATGGAAAACCTCCCTAAAAATAGAGTCCCTCCATGTTAAAAGGTTGTGAATTACTGCCTTAGATTGCTTATAGGTTTGACATATTATGATAAACTGAGCATTTATTGTATAGTAATAATAGTATCACATCTTGCTTGTAGGCATTGATCCTGGTTAACAATAAAATTAAATCGATCAGTCCTGGTGCTTTTGCCCCTCTTACAAAGCTAGAACGACTCTACTTGTCAAAAAATAACTTGAAGGATTTACCTACCAATATGCCCAAGTCACTTCAGGAGCTGCGTGTCCATGAAAACATGATAACTAAAGTGAAGAAGTCTGTGTTTGATGGACTGAATAATATGATTGTGATTGGTAAGTTTTGAGCTTGCAACAAACTATCTTTATATAGTGGTTAATGTAAGTAGGAAGAGAGGTGATCAACAGTAGGAACACTGACATACACAGGCAGGTATTATGTTCCCAATTGTACTATAAATCAGGTTTTTAAGTAAAGCATTATTAAAATTTTTGAACAAATCCTCCTATGCGTTTTTCATACAAAATATATATATATATATATATATATATATATATATATATAATGATAGAATACCATGAAACCCATCAAAAAGTACACTTTTCCGAGAAGACCACTCCCTATTGTGTGTCAGATTTTTAGACCACCACACATTTTCATATGGAGTCCACCCCCTTAAAGGGGTACTCCCATGGAAAACCTTTTTTTTCTTTTTAAATCAACTGGTGCCAGAAAGTTAAACAGATTTGTAAATCACTTCTATAAAAACATCTTAATCCTTCCAGTACTTTTTAGGGGCTGTATACTAAAGAGAAATCCAAAAAAGAAATGCCTTTCCTCTTATGTCATGACCACAGTGCTCTCTGCTGACCTCTGCTGTCCATTTTAGGAACTGTCCAGAGCAGGAAAAAATCCCCATAGCAAACATATGCTGCTCTGGACAATTCCTAAAATGGACAGCAGAGGTCAGCAGAGAGCACTGTGGTCATGACATCAGAGGAAATGCATTTCCTTTTTGGATTTCTCTTTAGTATACAGCCCCTAAAAAGTACTGGAAGGATTAAGATTTTTTAATAGAAGTGATTTACAAATCTGTTTAACTTTCTGGCACCAGTTGATTAAAAAAAAAGTTTTCCACAGGAGTACCCCTTTAATGGTCTACAATATTCTGCACAGATTTGATGCGCAGGATTTTCTGCTGCAGATTTCAATGTAAACTGAATGACTGAATACAGCTTAAAATCCTGTACATCAGATCTGTGCATAATACTCGAAGTGTGAATAGACCCTATTGTCAGAGTATGTTTATTTTTAAACTTATATTCAAACATACATTTTTAAACATGTATATAGTTATATTGCTGAGTTTTGAGCACAATATATGTCTTGCAGAACTGGGCACAAATCCCATTGAAAGTTCTGGGATTGAAAAAGGAGCTTTCCAGGGAATGAAGAAACTGTCCTACCTCCGAATTGCAGACACCAATATTACAAGTGTTCCTAAAGGTAAGACATGCATTTCTATGTGAGGTCGAAAAGGTTGTACAGGATTAGAAAAGCATGATTACTTTTATCCAAAAACAGTGCCACATTTGTCGATGGGTTGTGTCTGGTAAAGCAGCTAAGCTCTCTTATGAATGAGAGGAATTGTAATACCTCACACAAACTGTGAATAGTTGTATGGCAATTTTTGGAAGCAACAGGTTTGTTTTTCTCATGTTGTATAATTTCTTTAAAATCATCCTTAAAATGCAATAAAGATGAAGTTAAAATTTTTTTACACAAACTACACGGCTAAAAAAAAATAAAGGGAACACTTAGGCTAAGTTTCCACTTGTTTTTTTCCTGGCAGTTTTTGGAAAACTGCCACTGCAGTTTTTGAGCCAAAATCAGAAGTGGATCCATAAGGGAGGAGAAGTGTAAGTCCTTCCTTTTTATGCCCTATTCCTTATGAATACACTTCTGGATTTGGCTCAAAAACTGCAGTGGCAGTATTCCAAAAACTGCCAGAAAAAAACCTAGAGGAAACTTAGCCTTAAACAACACAATGTAACTCCAAGTCAATCACAATTCTGTGAAATCACCCAGGAAGTAACACAATCAATTTCACATGCTGTTGTGCAAATGGAACAGACAACAGGTGGAAATTATAGGCAATTAGCAAGACACCCCCAATAAAGGAGTGGTTCTGCAGGTGGTGACCACAGACCACTTCTCAGTTCCTATGCTTCCAGGCTGATGTTTTGGTCATTTTTGAATGCGGGTGGTGCTTTCACTCTAGTGGTAGCATGAAACGGAGTCTACAACCCACACAAGTGGCTCAGGTAGTGCAGCTCATCCAGGATGACACATCAATGCAAGCTGTGACATGAAGGTTTCCTGTGTCTGTCAGTGTTGTGTCCAGTGTTGTGGAGGCGATACCAGGAAACAGGCCAGTACATCAGGAGATGTGGAGGAGGCCGTAGGAGGGCAACAACCCAGCAGCAGGACCACTACGTCCGCCTTTGTGCAAGGAGGAGCAGGAGAAGTACTGCCAGAGCCCTGCAAAATGACATCCAGCAGGCCACAAATGTGCATGTGTCCACTCAAACAGTCAGAAACAGACTCCATGAAGGTGGTATGAGTACCCGACATCCACAGGTGGGGGTTGAGTTTACAGCCCAACACCGTGCAGGACGTTTGGTATTTGCCAGAGAACACCAAGATTGGCAAATTCACCACAGAAGCCCTGTACTCTTCACAAATGAGCACTGAGCACATGTGGCAGACGTAACAGTCTGGAGATGCCGTGGAGAACATTCTGCTGCCTGCAACATCCTCCAGCATGACCGGATTGGCGGTGGGTCAGTAATGGTGTGGGTTGGCATTTCTTTGGTGGACCACACAGCCCTCCATGTGCTTGACAGAGGTAGCCTGACTGCCATTAGGTACCGAGATGAGATCCTCAGACCCCTTGTGAAACCATATGCTTGTGCGGTTGGCCCTGGGTTCCTCCTAATGCAAGACAAATTATGCTAGACCTCATGTGGCTGGAGTGTGTCAGCAGTTCCTGCAAGAGGAAGACATTGATGCTATGGACTGGCCCGCCTGTTCCCCAGACCTGAATCCGATTGAGCACATCTGAGACATCATGTTTCGCTCCATCCATCAACGCCACATTGCACCACAGACTGTCCAACTCATCAGTAGCATGCCAAGGCATTGTAGGGAGGTCATACGGACACGTGGAGGCCACACACACTACTGAGCCTCATTTTGACTTGTTTTATGGACATTACATCAAAGTTGGATCAGCCTGTAGTGTGGTTTTCCATTTTGATTTTGAGTGTGACTCCATATCCAGACCTCCATGGGTTGATAAATTTAGATTTCCATTGATCATTTTTGTGTGATTTTGTTGTCAGCACATTCAACTATGTAAAGACAAAAGTATTTCATATAATTAGTTCATTCATTCACTTCTAGGATGTGTTATCTTAGTATTCCCTTTCTTTTTTTGAGCAGTGTATATAAATTGGGTATTGTTTTGATCCCATTGACCTACAGAATAGACATAATATATATTTTTTACTATATAGTGCACTTTGTAATAACCATGTTATGGTAATATAAAATGTCATTACAAAGTACAATTGTTCTCACAAAAAACAAGTCCCATATGGGTCTGTAGGTGGAAAAATAAGAGTTATGCCTCTTAAAAGTATTGTATTTTCTGCTATCATCATACAAGAAAAAAAAAGTGCTAGACTCACCAGTTGTATCCCCACTGTGTTCAGTGCTGCCACTCTGGTTCTCTCTGCCACCTTTGTTTACTTTCCTGCAGAGATGACATGTCCATATACTCTGCAGCTAAACACAGAAATAAATGGCACAAGACTCCTGAAGAAAGTAACTGTTTGCTGGGTATACTTGCACATAATCTGTGCAAGAAAGTAAAGAAGGGCATTGTGGAGGACCATAGTGGATTCACTGGACATGGTGGGGATAAAATAGTTTAGAGTATTTAAATAATTAATTAATTAAGCTACTTTCTCCCTTTAAGTAATTTAATGATACCACTGTGCCCCCTTAAGAAATGTTAAATGCCATTATGCCAACAATGAACTGTGCCACTACTACTTAATGAACATGACCCTACTGAGCTGTGCTGCCAGCTACTCTAATAAATGTGCACTGTGCCTCATACTGAACTGTGCCACTGTCCCTGTAATGTACAGTGCCACTGACCCTATTATTAACTGTGCCACTGTCACCCCTGATGAAGTGAGTCACTGTCTTCCTAATGAACTGTGCCACTGGCTCCTAATAAATTGTACCGCTGTCTAAATAAACTGTGCCAATGCCCTGATAATGTACTGTGCCACTGTACCCCTAATTAACTGTGCCACCATCTGCCCTAATAAACAGTGCCACGGATCAAACTCTAGCTCACTAAAGAACTGTGCTACTGCCTCCCAGATAAATTGTTCAACTGTAAGCATACTGTATTCCCTAATAAATTATGAACCGGTGTGACTAAAACAGCGGTACAGAAGATTATAAGGTCACTGTATAAGCACTAGTATATACCGTATTTACATGATATCACCATTGAAATATAAGTCATTTTTAATCTTGGACATCACCTTTTAAAACTCCATAAAAAAGCTAAGTTTTATTGGGGTTATTGAGGGTGACATAGTGTCGTGAGAGGCACTTTGATTTTCTGTTGTTATACTAGACCCTTCACCCTAATAAGGGTATTTTTATTTTTGGCAACCTGGGAAAGGCCAAGAGACAACACTCATTTTGTATTCTGCTAAAAAAGGACATGCGGGGCAAAGGTCATATGTGAGACCAGCCATCAAACACAGGTACAGACACTATATTATGAACTACACTAACTTTCCAGCCCCTATAGCATAGTTAAATAAATAAAAATAAAAATCCCGGAATACCCCTTTAAGTATATTATCTTCCCCTAGGCCATAAACAGCATCTTCACCTAGAGACAGATATTATTTATGGATAAGGGGATAAGACGCATTTGGCCGGAATACCCCTTTAAGTCTTGCTGTTTTCTCGGTTGTGTTCAGAGAGAATTAAACAGAGTCAGAATGACCAGCTTAAAGAAATTTGATTTGGGCCTTCCCTTGAGGCTTCTACACACAACACACTTGAACCACACTGTTGCTCAGCATGAGCTCAACTCTGAACTGGGGCAACACCTCCCCCCCCACTAATCTATAATGGTGAGAACTTAGGGGTTCCCAATGGCAGGCAGGGTCACATGGGGGTACACTTCTCTCTTTAAAGGGTACAGTAACACATGAATAACATATATACAGATAACAACAATATCATTAATTAGAAAAATATATTACTTTTCAATAAAGTTCGAACATAATTGATATAACAGTAAGTCTATGGTGGGCCCAACACTTTGTGCTGCAAAGCTGTCCGAAGCCACAGGACAGCTACTGGTGCTGGGACACCACATGTACACGTAATACCATACTATGCCATATAGTGCTACATAAGGCCCAGAATTGTAGACCGAACTTTTAGCACAGCTATTCAGTGTTCATATATTGCTATGCCAAACAATGGCCAGAGAGTTAAATACTTTTCACAGCCCCTGTGACAAAAGAAGGAACTCTTCTAAACCACACATGTAACTTAAGCAGCCCTCTGCTGGCAGAATACAGTATAATTTCATTTTGTATTATTATGTTTACTATAGAAAAGAATTTAGCACCTTTGAGAGCATAGGGAGGGGACACCTGGAAACCAAGGGAAGACATTAGGAGGACTTATAGTATGGTCTTGGTGATATTATATTTATATTTTTACTAAACTTTTTGAGTATGTTTATTTATGCATCTATATCTTAAAATGTTTTTATTTTTTATTTTTATTGTTTTTATTTCTGCTAGCATAAACATATACACTGTATGTTTTCTACATATTACAAATATTTAAGTGGCCACTTTGCCACTACTATCAATAACCCTTATTAACCCCTTAAGGACTGAGCATTTTTCCTTTTTTTGCCCTTTCGTTTTTTCCTCCTAGCCTTTTAAAAATCATAACCCTTTCAATTTTGCACCTAAAAATCTATATGATGGCTTATTTTTTGCACCACCAATTCTTCTTTGTAATTTCATGAGTCATTTTACCCAAAAATCTACGGTGAAAGAAAAAAAAAAACATTGTGCGGCAAAATTGAAGAAAAAACACCATTTTGTAACTTTTGGTGGGGGCTTCTGTTTCTACGCAGTACATTTTTCGGTAAAAAAGGACACCTTCTCTTTGTTCTGTAGGTGCTAGCGTTACCATTTTTATATGGATCTGACTTTCTGAATGCTTTTAATACATTTTTTCATGACATAAAAAGTGACCAAAAATACGCTATTTTAGACTTTGGAATTTTTTTGAGCGTACGCCATTGATCGTGTGCTTTAATTAACTATATATTTTTATAGTTCGGACATCTACGCACGCGGCAATACCACATATGTTTATTTTTTAATATGGTTACATATTTGTTATATGGAATTTGGGAAAAGGAGGGGTGATTTAAACTTTTAATAAGGAAGGGGTTCATGGGTGTTTTTAAAACTTTTTATTCATTTTTTCTTTTTACACTTTTAGTCCCCTTAGGGGACTTTTAGGAGGAATCATTAGGTTCCTCATACAGATCAATGTTGTTTCATAAAACCACATTGATCTGTGTGCTCTGCGCTCGATTGATAAAGCCTGGTCCTGCCAGGCTTTATCATTCACAGCGCAGCAGCCAGCACAGGATGTAAGGTAAGCCCTCCAGCTACCTCAGCAGTGGATCGCTCCCCCCCCCCACGATTGCGCTGCGTGGGGGTGATCCCCTCACTGGACCACCAGGGATGATTTAAATGTCCCTTAAAATATCGCTGTCAAGTTTGACAGCTGTGACCTAGAGGGTTAATAGCCGCCCGCGGCAATCATTGCATGCTGGGGGCCGGCCAGTATGGCCCAGGAGCCCGCGCCATACAATGGTTGCGGCCTCAGGATGGGCCGGCTCGTGGTAAGATTGTATCTGGTTAAGGGAAATGCAGGGAATGCACAGATTATGTCTCCCCACCATCCATCTGTCTCTACTCTAAAAACAGTAAAGAACTAAGTGTGTTAGCTTTTGTTGCATTATTAGGGCACTATTAAAGCTGGACCAGCTAATTACACGGCTCAAAAAATAAGGGGAACACTAAGATAACACATCCTAGATCTGAATTACACGGCTCAAAAAATAAGGGGAACACTAAGATAACACATCCTAGATCTGAATGAATGAACTAATCATCTGAAATACTTTTGTCTTTACATAATTGAATGTGCTGACAACAAAATCACACAAAAATTATCAATGGAAATCAAATTTATCAACCCATGGAGGTCTGGATATGGAGTCACACTCAAAATCAAAGTGGAAAAACCACACTACAGGCTGATCCAACTTTGATGTAATGTCCTTAAAATCAAAGTCAAAATGAGGCTCAGTAGTGTGTGTGGCCTCATACATGCCAGTATGACCTCCCTACAACACCTGGGCATGCTCTTGATGAGGTGGTCTCCTGAGGGATGTCCACACAGACCTGGACTATAGTATCCGCCAATTCCTGGAAAGTCTGTGGTGGAACGTGGCATTGGTGGATGGAACGAGACATGATGGTCATGCTTGATAATGTTGCAGGCAGCAAAACATTCTCCATGGCATCTCCAGACTCTGTCACCAGTGGGAATCGGCTTTCATCTGTGAAGAGCACAGGGCACCAGTGGCGAATTTGCCAATCTTGGTGTTCTCTGGCAAATGCCAAATGTCCTGCATGGTGTTAGGCTGTATGCACAATCCCCACCTGTGGATGTCCTCATACACCCCTCATGGAGTCTGTTTCCGACTGTTTGAGTGGACACATGCACATTTGTGGCCTGCTGGAGGTCATTTTACAGGGCTCTGGCAGTGCTCCTCCTTGCAGAAAGGCGGACGTAGTGGTCCTGCTGCTTAGTTGTTGCCCTCCTACGGCCTCCACCACCTCTTCTGATGTACTGGCCTGTCTCCTGGTACACTATGCTGACAGACACAGCAAACCTTCTTGCCACAGCTCGCATTGATGTGCCATCCTGGATCAGCTGCACTACCTGAACCACTTGTGTGGGTTGAAGACTCTGTCTCATGCTACCACTAGAGTGAAAGCACCGCCAGCATTCAAAAGTGCAAAAACATCAGCCAGGAAGCATAGGAACTGAGAAATGGTCTGTGGTCACCACCTGCATTACCACTCCTTTATTGGGGGTGTATTGTTTATTGCCTATAATTTCCACCTGTTGTCTGTTCCATTTCCACAACAGCATGTGAAATAGATTGTAAATCACTGTTGCATCCTGAGTGGACAGTGGGATTTCACAGTATGATATCCAAGTATGATTGACTTGGAGTTACATTGTGTTGTTTAAGTGTTTCCTTTATTTTTTTTGAGCAGTGTATTAAGGCTAATTTCTGCCTCTAATGAAGTATTCATTTGAGAAATTATCCTTTTAGGGTGCTCTTACAGAGTGCAGTTCTGCTGCAGTATTTTGGTGCAGTTGTGAAGCCTAAACCAGGTGTGGATTAGTGAATTAGATAAAATAAATAAAAGATGCTACTTCTACTACTACTATTTTTATATGGTGAAATAGATAACAAAAAGGACAAAATAGAAGAAGTAGCATCTGTTTTTTTATATTGTCTAATCAGGGCCGGGATCAGGGGGGTACGACTAGTACCCCAGTAAGGGGCACGGAGCCCAGGGGGGCCCGGCCGACAGTCATGCCCTACACTGAAGCTGCTGCTCGGTCCGGTGGCTGTCCCATTAAGGGGAGGGAGAGGCTGAATTTACCACTCCGCTGGTGGCTGCTGTCCCTTTAAGGGAGAATTGCTGTTGGGAGGTAGATAAGGAAACGTGCCTCGCGCAGGCACATCCATTACATGTGACATCATCATACAACGTGACATGCAGCGGGGGTATGGAGCGAAGCACAGAAAGTTGAGCAGTGGGGAGAATATACTGCCCATCCCTGAAACAGTAAGTAGGCTGCCTCAGTCAGCCTCTGTTCTCCACTGGCCCTACAGCCCATAGCAGTAGCTCTCACCCGACCCCATACTAGCGGAACAGTGGAGCACAGAGGCCTACAACTATGGGGGCACAGAGAGGGGGCTAAAAATGGGGTCACAGAGAGGGGGCTAAAATTGGGGGCACAGAGAGGGGGGCTACAACTATGGGGTAACAGAGAGGACACCTACAACTATGGGGGCACAGAGATGGGGGCTACAACTATGGGGGCACATAGAGGGAGCTAAAACTGGGGGTACAGAGAGGGGGGCTACAACTATGCGGTCAAAGAGAGGACACCTACAACTATGGGGGCACAGAGATGGGTGCTACAACTATGGAGGCACAGAGAGGGGGCTAAAACTGAGGTCACAGAGAGGACACCTAAAACTATGGGGGCACAGAGATGGGGGCTAAAACTATGAGGGCATAGAGAGGGGGGCTAAAACTATGGGGGCACAGAGAGGGGGGCTACAACTATGGGGGCACAGAGAGTGGAGCCTACAATTCTAGGGGAACAGCTAAAACTATGGGGGCACAGAGATGGGGGCTACAACTATGGGGGCACAGAGAGGGGGGCCTACAACTATGATGGCACAGAAGGGAGCCTACAACTATGGAGGCTCAAAGCGGGCACTATTACTGTGTGAGGCAATACAAACAAGGGGGTTTGTAAAGGGGTGGGCATTTTGCTTGAGAAAGAAGCCTAAAATGTTTGTCTGGCTGCTCTGACAGGTTCTGTTGAGACAGTTCTTGGCTGGGAGATATCTTCATGATGCCCTGGGCCAGATAATTTGAAAAAAAAAAAAAGGGAAAAAGAACGACTCAAATCAGAGAAGACGCCCCCTTTTATTCACTTAGTGAAGATGTTAAAGGGGTACTCTGGCCCTAAGACATCTTATCCCCTATCCAAAAGATAGGGGATAAGATGTCTGATCGCGGGGGTCCCGCCATTAGGGACCCCGCAATCTTTCTTTCAGCACCCCGCTATCCTCAGCTTCCGGAGCGAACATAGCTCCGGGTCTGATGAATCACGATCATGGAGCCGGAGTATTGTGACATCACGGCTCCGCCCCGTGTGTTTTCTTACTCCGCCACCCCCAATGCAAACCTATGGGAGGGGGCGTGACAGCCTTTGGATAGGGAATAAGATGTCTTAGGGCTGGAGTACCCCTTTAACTGTAAGTCACTTTATGTAATTGTAATCACCTTCACTGTCTGCAGGGCACTTGCATCCAGCTGGAATCTACCTCTTTTGCTAGTATGTGGGAATATTTGCAATTTTTTAGGACACTTTCACAGTAACCAGAATAGATGGTATATTAGATTATAGCAGAGTGAAGTGCAGTAAAACACTGTAAACCACATTATTTTACTGCACTGCACTCTGCTATAATCTAATTAGAAAATAATATTGGGGGCAGACTGTGGGGCAGACTCGGGGCGAGGCATTGGGTGCCCAGGCCTTAAGCTGTGGGACCCCAACATTTCTGATGGCAGCCCTGTGTCTAATTCATTATGATCCACACCTGGTTTTGGCTTCAAAACTGCACCACAATACTGCAGCAGAACTGCACGGCGTAAGGACACCCTTAGGAGAATTTTACACACAGCTTTCTATGGCAGTTTTTCTTTTAGCTTTTTGAAACCAAAGTCAGAAGTAGATCCAGCAGGAGGCAAACATATACAGTATATACTCGAGTATAAGCCGAGTTTTTCAGCACGATTTTTTGTGCTGAAAACACCCCCCTCGGCTTATACTCGAGTGAACGCTCCGCCCTCAGTGGTCTTCAACCTGCGGACCTCCAGAGGTTTCAAAACTACAACTCCCAGCAAGCCAGGGCAGCCATCGGCTGTCCGGGCTTGCTGGGAGTTGTAGTTTTGAAACCTCTGGAGGTCCGCAGGTTGAAGACCACTGCGGCCTTCGACATCATCCAGCCCAATCTCACCCCCTTTAGTTCTGTACTCACCTCCGCTCGGCGCTGGTCCGATGCTGCAGGACTGTCCGGTGGGGAGGTCGTCCAGTGGGATAGTGGTTCCGGGCTGCCATCTTCACCGGGGGGGCCTCTTCTCCGCGCTTCGGGCCCGGCCCCGGAATAGTCACGTTGCCTTGACGACGACGCAGAGGTACGTTCATTACCAACGTCCCTCTGTGTCATCGTCAAGGCAACACCTCTATTCCGGCCCGAAGCGCGGAGAAGAGCCCCCCCCCCCCGTTGAAGAAGGCAGCCCGGAACCACTATCCCACCGGACGACCTCCCCACCGGATAGTCCTGCAGCACCGGACCAGCGCCGAGCGGAGGTGAGTACAGAACTAAAGGGGGTGAGAGGGGGCTGGATGATGTCAAAGGCCGCAGTGGTCTTCAACCTGCGGACCTCCAGAGGTTTCAAAACTACAACTCCCAGCAAGCCCGGACAGCTGATGGCTGCCCGGGCTTGCTGGGAGTTGTAGTTTTGAAACATCTGGAGGTCCGCAGGTTGAAGACCACTGTATCAGACATTGACAAGCGGTGATGATGATGACATGTGGTGATGATGACAAGGGGATGATGAAGGGGGGGTTATGACAAGGGGATGATGAAGGGGGGGTGTGGGATGATGACAAGAGGATGATGACAAGGGGGGTGGGGATGATGAAGGGGGGTGGGGATGATGACAAGGGGATGATGACAAGGGGATGATGAAGGGGGGTGTGGGATGATGACAAGGGGATGATGAAGGGGGGTGTGGGATGATAACAAGGGGATGATGAAGGGGGGGTGTGTGGGATGATGACAAGGGGATGATGAAGGGGGGGTGTGGGATGATGACAAGGGGATGATGAAGGGGGTGTGGGATGATGATAAGGGGATGATGAAGGGGGGTGTGGGATGATGACAGGCGGTGATGATGAAGGGGGGATGATGACAGGCGGTGATGATGAAGGGGGGATGATGACAGGGTGATGATGATGAGGGTGTTAAAGGAGTAGTCCAGTGGTGATTCAGTGGTGAGCAACTTATCCCCTATCCTAAGGATAGGGGATAAGTTGCAGATCGCGGGGGGTCCGACCCCTGGGGCCCCCCGCGATCTCCTGTACGGAGCCCCGACAGCCCGCTGGAAGGGGGCGTGTCGACCTCCGCACGAGGCGGCCGACACGCCCCCTCAATACAACTCTATGGCAGAGCCGAAGCGCTGCCTTCGGCAATCTCCGGCTCTGCAATAGAGATGTATTGAGGGGGCGTGTCGGCCGCCGCCTCGTGCGGGGGTCGACACCCGCTATCTCGGCGGAGAGCCGGGGCCCCGTACAGAGAGATCGCAGGGGGCCCCAGCGGTCGGACCCCCCGCGATCTCAAACTTATCCCCTATAAGTTTTTCACCACTGGACTACCCCTTTAATGACGGGGTTCTGGATGATGACAGGGGGGGATGATGTATTTCCCACCCTAGGCTTATACTCGAGTCAATAACTTTTCCTGGGATTTTGGGGTGAAATTAGGGGCCTCGGCTTATATTCGGGTCGGCTTATACTCGAGTATATACGGTATGTTTTTACTTTATATTTTCCATCCATTAAATCCATTTCTGGCTTTGGCACAAAAATGTGTGTGAACTCCTTTCCTTATAACAGTAAAAAAAAAGAATTCTAGTAAATAATCAGATATATTCACAGTACCATCTTAAGATATCCACATATAAGTTGGAGGTATCACATTATTTGGATTATCACATTGCTCTGTATGTTCTGCTTATTATAACCAAATATCCACTTGTCATGCACATCTGCTTAGCACAAGTATACTAAGGGCCTCCCTGCAGAATGAAGAAAAACTTCTTACTTAAGCTGCATTCACACCACGTTTTTACAATACAGTTCCCGTCTCAGGTTTTTGATGAAAAACTGATTCCTCAAAACCGGACAAAACTATAACAAAACGTGTGTACAAATTTTAACTCGTATACGGTTAAAAACCGTGTACAGTTCAAAAAATTATGTCCAGTTGCATCCAGTTTAACTTTTCATTCCATTCGGTGTGCACTGCGTATGTGCAAACTCAAAAACCGTATTTTGCAAACCAGATGGAAACATACGCACATACAATTCTCATTGACTCCCACGTTAAAGGAACCGTATACGGTTTCAATTCGGTTTTCCCCCGGACAAAAAAAAACGTGCTAGACTACAGTTTTGGGTACGAGCAAAAAAAAAAACGGACACAACCGTACAAGAAGCAAAAAGTATGCATCATTTGGCATACGGTTTCAATGGAAAGTCAATGCATACAGTTTTCAATAAGGTTACGTATGGCTTTTGGATTGAAACTGTATTGCAAAAATGTTGTGTTAATGCAGCCTTATACATTGTTAGGCTGCAGAGGTATTCAAATATCTGAATACTTACATGGGCACTGTCAGATACAAAAACTTTTGATATGTTGTAAAGCATGTAAAACCAATAGGTTTTGCAATTGCTTTCATTAGAAAATTTTGAGTATTTCATACTGAAAAAGCCAGTCAAGCAACTGCCCCCCCTGCCTGCTTGGACACATACTAGTCCTGCTGTGTCCATGCATCGTCACCTATGTCATGGACACACTTCCTTGATTGACAGCTGTGAGCGCAGGACTCACAGCTAGAGGAAAAATCCTCCCACTGTCATCTTGTGTCCCGCTACTGTCAGTGAGGACAAGCTGGGAGTTGTAGTATTGCTAATTCTAGGGGAGATGTGAGCAGACAGCATACAGAGGGAGGGGGCGGAGACCTGCACCATGAGGCCACACCCCTCCCTTTGAGAGGAATTCAGACTGGTGAGCTAAATTAAAAGTGTAATAAAAAAAAATAAAGGTGCTAGACACATAAAAATTATATACATGGTCAGGATTAGGTACTGAGTGATATATTAAACCCTTAATGATGCAGGGTATTTCCGTTTTTGCGTTTTCATTTTTTCCTCATCACCTTCTAAAAATCATAACCCTTTTAACTTTGCACCTAAAATCCCATATTATGGCTTATTTAAAAAATTCATTGTGCGACAAAATTGAAGAAAAAATGCAATTTTGTAAATTTTGGGGGCTTCCGTTTCTACACAGTGCATTTTTCGGTAAAAATGACATCCTATCTTTATTCTGTAGGTCCATACGGTTAAAATGATACCCTACTTATATAGGTTTGATTTTGTATTACTTCAAAAAAAAATCAAAACTACATGCAGGAAAAAAAGGTTAAAAATGTAATCTTGTGACCCCTATAACTTTTTTATTTTTCCATGTACGGGCCAGTATGAGGGCTCATTTTTGGCGCCGTGATCTGACATTTTTATATTTTTATATTGATCGGACTTTTTGATTGCTTTTTATTCATTTTTCATAAAAAGTTACCAAAAATACGCAATTTTGGACCTTGGAATTTTTTTGCGCATGCGCAATTGACCGTGTGGTTTAATTAACGATATATTTTTATAGTTTGGACATTTTCACATGCGGTGATACCACATATGTTTATTTTATTTGCACAGTTGTTTTTTTTAAACGGGAAAAGGGGGGTGATTCTTACTTTTATTAGGGAAGGTGTTAAATGATCTATATTAACTTTTGTTTTACACTTTTTTTTTGCAGTGTTATAGCCCCCCTGGTGGCTATTTCACGGCACATACCGATCTCATACACAGATCATTGCCGTGCATTGACACGGCAAAGATCAGTGTAATCGGCGGTCAATTGCTCAAGCCTGGATTTCAGGCTTGGAGCAATCAATCGCCGATCGTATGCGACGGAGACAGGTGAGGGGACCTCCGCTCGCGTTCTAGCTGATCGGGACATCGCGATTTCACCGCCATGATCCCGATCAGCCCGACTGAGCTGCCGGGAAGCTTTTACTTTAATTTTAGGCACGGCGGTCAATTTTGAATGCCACGTCTAAAGGGTTAATAGCACGCGGTGCAACGATCAGTGCCGCACGCTATTAGTCCAGGGTGACCCCGCTTTTTATACCGGGACCAGGCACAAGGCATACAGGTGTCTTTAAGAGGTAAAAAAAAAATTATTGTTGGATCTGACAGGTACGCTTTAATGACACTGATTTACTACTGTAAACCCGACCTGTAAACCCGACCAGGTTGTGCACCAAAATGTGTTGCATTGTGCCACAAATTGTATCTGCGCCAGAATTTGCACTAGAATTAAAAAAGCCTGACCAACTCTCCATTATACTAAAAAACCTAAAAAAAAGGGCAGTGGCTCTAGAGAAAAAGGAGGCAAGGCCATCAAAAAGGAGGCATGTTTATGAAATTTTCAAAAAATCCCAACATATTTACTAAGGTTTCCACAGAAAATGTGGTGGATTTGAGCTGACAAAAGCCCCACAGATCAGAGCATGTGTAAAAAAAGGAAAATGTGGGCAAAAGTGCAGAGCGCAGGGAAACATTAGTAAATTATGTGGAAAAATACTTGTAGGGAATTAAAACCCACAAAGAATACTACACTCCACTCTTAGTAAATCAGGCCCAATATGTATGTAGTACAAAGGGCTGCCAGGTCAATTCTGAAAAAGACTAATTCCATAACTGATCTCCCATGGGTTGGCAGCACATGGGAAAAAGCTAATTATTTGTGAACCCCCCTTCCCCTCAACACATATATGTAAGTGTACAGTTTATGCATCACCACTATTCAGCGTCAAACACAGCATTTTCTCAAGGTTTGGGGTTTAAAAAACAATATGACCCACAATGACATATTTCTATTACAGTGACAAATAATACCATCATAATGAGATCGTTAATTAAATAAAAACCACTATACACAGACCAATATCACCAATAACACCACTATTCGAGTGACAAATAATTGTGCAACATCATGACTACTACCATTACCACCATATAGTGACTGCATATCACCATACTGATATTGAATAATAACTACTGTACAAAATTTAATATTCCCCCATACAGTGACCAGGGCTTCCGTCAGGGGGGTACAGCCAGTACACCTGTAAGGGGCTCGGGCCCTGCTGCACCCCCCCTGCGGCAGCAGAAGCACAGATGCAGGACATACAGTACTGGACGTACAGTACGCAAATTGCGTACATAATGTACGTACAGGCAATAGATTTTCCGGCTCCTGTACGTACATGACGCAAATAGCATATGCAATGTACATACAAGAGCGTACATTGCGCAGCAGGCCGCGTGATGATGTCCTTTCATTACGCAGACTGCCGGAGAAGTCCCGTGCCGCTCAGGAGGCTGTAAACAGCCCAGCCTCAGTGCAGAATCGGGGAAAGATGAGTGGATTTTTATAATTTTTTAAGAAAATCTATGTGGGGGAAATTTTTTCCTATGTGGGGGCATTATTTACTAACTGGTGCATTTTTAGCCTACCTATGTGAGGGGCATTATTACATAACTGGGGTTATTATTAACTAGCTTGGGGCATTATTACCCAATTGGGGGAATTATTACTCAACTGGGGGCATTACCTATATGAGGGGTATTATTACATAACTGGGGGCATTATTACCTAACTGAGGGTATTATTAACTAGCTGGGGGGCATTATTACACAACATGGATATACTGAATGTGACCCCAGGGTATAATTGGGGGCATTATTACTTAACTGGGAGCATTAACTACCTGGGGGGCACTACCTACCTGCATGACCTACATGGGGGAAACTATCTACTGGGGTCACTGTATAGTTGGGGCATTACCTACCTGAGGGGGGTGATGGGGGGCCCAGGCCTGAAGCTGTGTAAGGGGCCCCAAAATTTCTGATGGCAGCCCTGACAGTGACCATGGTGATCCCAGCTCTACACAGGCTCTGCAGACTGTATAAGAGGTTACATTTCAGTTACATCCAGTGACTCACAAGTGGCAACTTTTTGGAGTTGTTTCTTACCTTTTCTTCTCTATCTGGCTCAGGCCACCGTTAAGACTTCTTTTAACCATCACTCCATGTAATCTCCACAGAATCTGCCAGACAAATATCTTAGGCTTTGCACTTTTCCAGTACAATTACCACCTTTTCCCTACCCTCAGTATCTAAAACAATGCTTTCCTAAGGCTAAATTTCCACTTGGTTTTTTTTCTGACAGTTTTTTGAAAACTGACACTGCAGTTTTTGAGCCAAAGCCAGAAGTGTATTCAAAAGGAATAGGACAAATAAAGGAAGGACTTACACTTCTCCTCCCTTATGGATCCACTTCTGACTTTGGCTCAAAAAACGGAAGTGGCAGTTTTCCAAGAACTGCAAAAAAAACAAAAAAACAAGTGGCTTAGTGTTTTGGTGAGTAGTTTAGTGAGTTGGTGGAGATGTGTAGAGGGATTGAGTGGGGAAAGGTAGGTCCCCAATAGGTAGGTAATCCCTCCTCTTGGTGGATGCCTCCAATAGTTAGGAAATGTCCCTTAGGTAGATGCCCCCAGTTGGAAAACGATTCCCACTACCATTAGATATATGCCCTCAGTATGCATACCTTTTATTAAATATAATAAAATATAGTTTTAATCACATATTTTAGTAGTTTTATTCCTTGGGGTTTCACATGCTGGTGTGTTTCACACACCTTTAGTTGTTATTCTTCTGAAGAAACGGTCTCCAGTACTGCATATAATACTACGAGTGAGGTCTCACCAGTGTTCTGTAACACGGCATGAGCACTTCCCCCTTTCTAATGCTAATACCTCTCCCTATACACTGGAGCGCTACACTTTACAATCTCTGGCTCTACCATAGAGCTGCATTAAGGGGGCGTGTCGGCTGTTCATTTTGTACAGTGGTTGAACACGCCCCATTCAGAAGGATATTCAAGGGCCCTGTACAGGAGATCGCGCAGGGGAGGGGGGATGTTGTCAGTGGTTGGGCCCCCGATAGGAGATACATTTTTGTATCCACAGTACTCCTTTAAGTCTTCTGAAATAATGACCCCTAAATCCCTTTCCTCAGATACTGAGGTTAGGGCTGTATCTTATATTCTATATTCTGCCCTCAAGTTTTTAGGCCCAATGTGCATTATCTTGCACTTATCCACATTAAATTTTAGTTTCCAGAGTTCTGACCATTTCTCTAGTTTGGTGTATCCTTCTAGGAACTTCAACCGTGTTAGGGTGGGTTCACACTACGTTTTCTCCCATACGGGAGCGCATACGGCAGGGGGGAGCTAAAACCTTGCGCTCCCGTATGCCTTCGTATGCGCTCCCGTATGTCATTCATTTCAATGAGCCGGCCGGAGTGAAACGTTCGGTCGGTCGGCTCATTTTTGCGCCGTATGCGCTTTTACAACCGGACCTAAAACTGTGGTCAACCACGGTTCGAGGTCCGGTCGTAAAAGCGCATACGGCGCAAAAATGAGCCGACCGGACCGAACGTTTCACTCCAGCCGGCTCATTGAAATGAATGACATACGGGAGCGCATACGAAGGCATACGGGAGCGCGAGGTTTTAGCTCCCCCCTGCCGTATGCGCTCCTGTATGGGAGAAAACGTAGTGTGAACCCAGCCTTACAAGGGTTACAAGACCTTACCATCAAGACCTTCAGCAATGTCACTGATAAATATAGTAGACAAAATAGGCCCCACTGGTAACAAGACCTTGCTATGAATATTCTCCATTGACTACAACCCTCTGTTGTCTGTCACTCAGCCACTGCCTAATCCATTCAACAATATGAAAGTCCAGGACGTAGGACATCTCCTGCGGGCTGCATGCAATTTGTAAAAATGTTATACCCCTAAGAATTTTGCACTTGGGGAAATTACATCCCCCCTTGCCCTTAGCTCCCCTCCCCATACAACATTTCTGGAAAAGAATGCCTTTATTTTAACCCCTTAATAATGCAGATTATTTTTCAATTTTAAAGACGAGTTACATTTATTGTGTTGGTCAGAATAATTAAATGTACAGTTTTTTTTAAGCTTACTTTTGCACGATAAAATAATTTTAATAAAAATCTTTTACTTTGGCATTACTATCTTTTGAAAGCCGTAACCTTTTATATTGCTTGTGTGGTCCTGAAAACAGAAAAGACTGCAGTACCAAGCTTTTTTGCTTGGTACTGCAGTCCTTTCAGTTTTCAGTTTTTTTTTGTCTTACTTTAAAAGCCATTCACTGTGCAGATTGAGAATGTAATAATTTTATAGTTTGGGTCATAAAAGAAAACTTGATACCAAATATGTATATTTTTTAAATGTTTTAATTGTTTTTCCAAAATTGAAGGACTTTATCAGTAGTCTCCAGTAGGGGACTTTGGTTTGCAATTGCTAGTTAGGCCTCTGGCAGCCATTAACTGCCCTTTGGTATCCAGCATCATGTTGCTGGTGAAGTGATGGAGTGACAGAGAGAAGCTCCATTCATTGTCTAACTGCTTAGATGCTGGTATTGCTAAAGACCGTAACATGTATATGGTAAAACAGCTAAGCTCAGCGTTATCTCCAATTCCAACTGTTTCGGCAGGGTGTGAAATGTATGATACAGCTGAGACCCAATGCTGATGAGTGGGCTTAGCTTGTGTGTCTGCACCATCACTATAGAGTACATGTACAGCAGATTGTGAGAAAAACTTCTGGACAGCAAAGATAACAGATATAACCAGACCTCATAGTCTGATGGTCCCGAAGGCCACCCTGGTACATAAATCACAGAACATTTGACATTAAAAATGTGTTCTGAATGTTTTAGACACATTTCAGAAAATATATATTTGCCCTCCTCCTGTTTATGTGCTACCTACTATGCATATTTTATTCCATATTATAGGGCTATACATGTATATTTTTACTGTTACTCGTATGGACAAGTATTTGGACATAAAATTGTTCCCAGTCTAGGAAGGCATCAATCACTTGATTAATGGTATTTTTTTATGTTAAATTTCTAGAATATGTTTCACTTGTAATTCTTCTTTTTAAAAGCCAAGTTACAACATGAAAACAACTTGGTTGGTGTATGCAAACCTTAAATTTCGTACTATATTTGGACTGGTTTTCTTAAAGAAGCCACGCAGTGTTTTTATAGAACATATGCACTCATAACAGCACAGTATAATATATACAGTAAAGTTGTCTTACCCTTTCACTTTTTTTCACATTTTGTCATCTGCATTTTGTCATCTGCATTGACATGAGTATTCAGACCCTTTACACAGTACTTGAAGCGCCGTTGGCAGAGATTGCAGCCTCCAGTCTTCTTAGGGTTGATTGTCTTGTTGGAGGATCAATTTTTAGCAAATCTATTTATACTATTTATACTTTTCTTCTATATTCTTTGGAGCCAATGTGGTTTAATAACTAGGCAGTGCTAAAAAATATAATATAAAGACTAAAGGTTCCTAAAACACATCCAAAACCACAGTAAAATGGCTTCATCTCATGTATCAGTTCAGACATACCATACCAATGCTATGATACAGATTTCCTATAGACAATCATTATAAGTATATAAACGTTTTGAAAGCTTTGGTCTATTTTTTTTTCTCCTTGAGAGGAAATCTTACCAAGATACCTTTCATGTATTTGGAAAGCAGACCAGACCAACAATCAGCTGATAGAATAGGATAGATACATAAATAGATAGATAAATAGATAGATAGAAAACAACATTATAAAACATGTTATTTATTAATGTACAATTATATAAGAACCCATGATTTGACCACATTTATACATTTTTACTTTTGTCTAGGTTTGCCAGCTTCTCTTACTGAGCTTCACCTTGATGGAAACAAAATTGCTAAAGTTGATTCTGATAGCCTCAATGGATTGAACAATCTAGCTAAGTAAGTATACGAATATTAATGTAGAAAATTTGGAAACATATTTTTGAACACCATAGAGGTCATTGAGGATGGGATCTCTTTCTTACACGGGCCTAATTCATTGTACCTATATCTGTCCTCATGCTCTGTCTATTTAATGGATAACGCCTTTAACCCCTTAAGGACCAAGTGTTTTTCTGTTTTTACACTTTCGTTTTTTCCTCCTTACCTTTTAAAAATCCTAACCCTTTCAATGTTGCACCTAAAAATCCATATGATGGCTTATTTTTTGCGCCACCAATTCTACTTTGTAATGACATCAGTCATTTTACACAAAAATTTACGGCGAAACGGAAAAAAAATCATTCTGCGATAAAATTGAAGAAAATACACCATTTTGTAAATTTTGGGGGCTTCTGTTTCTACGCTGTACATTTTTCGGTAAAAATGACACTTTATCTTTATTCTGTAGGTCCATACAATTAAAATGATACCCTACTTATATAGGTTTGATTTCGTCGTACTTCTGGAAAAAATCATAACTACATGCACGAAAATTTCTACATTTAAAATTGTCCTCTTCTGACCCCTATAACTTTTTTATTTTTCCGTGTACAGGGTGGTTTGAGGGCTAATTTTTTGCGTCGTGATCTGAAGTTTTAATTGGTACCATTTTTATTTTAATCGGACTTCTTGATCGCTTTTTATTCCTTTTTTATGGTATGAAAAGTAACCAAAAATATGCTATTTTGGACTTTTGAATTTTTTTGCATGTACACCACTGACCGTACGGTTTAATTAATGATATATTTTTATAGGTCGGACATTTATGCACGCGGCGATATCACATATGTGTATTTTTATTATGGTTATATATTTTTAATATGGAATTTGGGAAAAGGGGGGTGATTTAAACTTTTAATAAGGAAGGGGTTAATGTGTGTGTTTTTAAACTTTATTTAACTTTTTTTTCTTTTACACTTTTAGTCCCCTTAGGGGAATTTTAGGAGGAATCATTAGATTCCTCATACAGATCATTGTGGTTTCATAAAACCACAATGATCTGTGTGCTCTGCGCTCGATTGATAAAGCCTGGCCATGCCAGGCTGTATCATTCAGAGCCCCGTAGCCGACGCAGCAGGAGAGATAAGCCCTCAGGCTACCTCAGTGGTGGATAGTTCTGCGGGGGGGCGATCCACCCCACTCGACCACCAGGGTCGGGATACAGGCACCTTTAGACGCTGCTGTTAACTCTAAAGGGTTAATAGCCGCACGCGGCGATCGCCGCTTGTCGGCTATTAACGCCGGCCCCCAGCTAAAAGAATCAGCTGGGGGCTGGCCGTTATGACGCGGGCTTGAGTCGGGAGCCTGCTTCATACCCCGGTAACGGCCATTGGACGAGCATCGACGTCCATGGTCGTTATCAGGTTAAGACTACACATATGCTGAAAGAAATGGCAAATAACTTTGTTTTGCAGTTTTTTTTAAGTTCTGAGGTTATTGTACTGCAAAGTTGAAAGTAGAAACGATATACAACTATTTTCTCTGACTCCCAGGAAAGTAATAGGAAACAATGTGCCAGCAAAAACAAAAGCAGTAGATTTGTATGTGTTCTAGTCAAAGATGCCTATGCCCCATGCAATGTTTAAAATTGTCCTCTTCTTACCCCATAACTGTTTTATTTTTCCGTATACGGGATGATATGAGGGCTCATTTTTTGCTACGTGATCTGAAGTTTTGATCGGTACCATGATTGTTTTGATCGGACTTTTTGATCACCTTTTATAAATTTATTAGGGTATACAAAGTGACCAACAATACACAATTTTGAAATTTTCAATAGTGTACGCTATTGACCGTGTTTGCTTAGCATTATATTTTTATAGTTCAGACATTTACACATGCAGCGATACCGCTTATGTTTATTTTTATTTATATTTTCTTTTTTTTTATCGGAAAATGGGGTAATTCAAACTTTTATTTAGGAAGGGGTTAAATCACATTTATTCACTTTAAAAAAAAACTATTTTTACAAGTTTTTCTTTTTTGCCCCCAAAGGGGACTATTACATGCAATCCTTTGATTGCATACTCTGTTCAATGCTATGCCATAGCATAGCATTGATCAAAGTAATCTGCACTCAAATGCTCCAGCCTGGATCTCAGGCTTGGAGCAATCAAATGACGATCGGACAGCGTGGAGTGAGGTAAGTCACCTCCCACTGTCCTCTCAGCTGTTCCGGAGGCCGCGATTTTAACGCAGTGGTCCAGAACAGCTCTGCTGAGCTAACCATCATTGATATCTCCTGTTTCATCAATCAGCGATGTCCAGTATTAGCCGCGGGTCCTGGTTGCTGATAGCAACAGGGACCCAGCAGATATGAAGCGCGCTCAGCTTCTGAGCGCGCTTCACGCTACGGGAACCAGCCACAAACGTAAATATATGTTCGTAGTCATTAAGGGGTTAATAATAATTAGGTTATAATGTGATAATGGGTGAGTTATGACAGTATCCCTTTAAAGGTAGCCACTAGGTAGTCTCTCACTACATACCCACACAGTCACCAGCAAACACATGTGGTAAAGGCTGCAGCTTTGCCTGACAGGATTAAAGGGGTACTCTGGTGTAAAACTTTTTTTTTATCAACTGGTGCCAGAAAGTTAAACAGATTTGTAAATTACTTCTATTAAAAAATCTTAATCCTTCCAGGAAACTATTTTCTTTTTGGAACACAGAGCTCTCTGCTGACATCACCAGCACAGTGCTCTCTGCTGACACCTCTGTCAATTTTAAGAACTGTCCAGAGTAGGAGAAAATCCCCATAGAATACATATGCTGCTCTGGACAGTTCCTAAAATGGACAGAGATGTCAGCAGAGAGCACTGTGGTCATGTTGTCAGCAGAGAGCGCTGTGTTCCAAAAAGAAAAGAATTTCCTCTGTAGTATTCAAAAGCTAATATGTACTGGAAGGATTAAGATTTTTTTATAGAAATAATTTACAAATCTGTTAAACTTTCAGGCACCAGTTGATTTAAAAAAAAAAAAAAAAAAAAAAGTTTTCCACCAGAATACCCTTTTACGTATCTTTGAATCTCTGCTGCTGTGTCTAGTGAGAGGCTGTGGGATGGGGGTTGGGGCTGGTCCCCTTGGTGTAAATTTCGTGGACACAGTTATTGAGTGAAAACAACTATTTTCTTTTTATTTATTTTCTTATAGGGAAGCACATGCACAATGATTATAATAAACAGGCAACAGTTTCTTCAACCGTAGAACTTAATGCCAAACATGTTCTTAAAGCATAACTTTAGAATTGCTCTTCCACACATGTTGCAAAGTTCGGCATGGAGAGACACAGCACATACTGGGTGGTCAGGTAACCATGGCAATTGTATGAACCCAGCTAATTTCATGCACAATACGTCACTGGGTGACGTACGGTTACTTCAGCAACACCACCGCATAGTGTGCAGCCTCTCCTCACAACGAACTTAGCAGAGGACAAGAAAGTAACACTTGTGTGAGCCTCAGAAATCTGCACCAGCTCAGGGCAGTTTCTTTAATACTCCCTGAGTATTACAATAGAGTAGAATCTCCTGCTCTGCTACCTATAGTCCTTAACATAGTGGGTTCTCTCAATTCAGTAAGACACAATACATCTATTTTGACTTGCATTTCTTAGTGCTCTATGTAGAGCCAGCTTAAGCTGAAGGTCTAGATCTTTATAAAATGTCATATGTGGTCTATTCAGGCTACTGGTTACCATTTTGGCTAGCACTTTTCCCTTATTCACATCCCTGAGCTTCATGTTCTCCTGAGATTCTGAGATTAGAATTGATACATCAGGGGCGTGGCTTGGCAGACAACTGGTATGGCCGCATAGTTGCCTTGCTCCAGAGCCAGCAACTACTTTACAGCAACTGACGGCACATTAAACCCTGCAAACCCACCTTGTTTGCCACCATAAGATGTAGGAACCTCTCTAGCACACAATGGCATCCAAAAGAAGAGGTAAAAATCACGGTAGACCGAAGAAGTTAACAGATTTCTACAGCACCCCTAAGGATCCAGCATTCCAAAATGGTGCCACCACCTCATAGCACGGCCCCTCTCTGCGCTCTGCCCGCCAAGACAGACAGTGTTCCCCGCAAGCTGAGGAAGAGACACAGAGCCCACAGCAGCTCATTTCCATCACCTGGTCTAAGATATACAGAAGACTTACCTTGTGGCTCCGAGTCGGCGGTTGATGGAGAGTCGGTCTCTCAGGCTGGACGGCAGGTACGTGCCTCAGCCCCCATCTCCCTGGCCTCCTCTATATCGGGAAGCCAATCTAAACAGAGGCCCCGGCTGTCTCTCCCACGGGAGCTGTTATCCAGCGCAGCCGACAGAGGATTCCTGCTCGATCCACCAGATATATTTGCTTCGCTTCCCACCTCTGAGGCTACAGTCACTGAGAATACTCTCAAGCATATGCTGCAACTGCTGAACTCCTCCTTCCAGAGTAATCTATAATCCCTCCATCCATTACAATCCTCAGTGACAGAAATAGAGGGCAGAGTGGACCATATTGAGGGTAAGATGGCAGAATTAGTGGGCTTACACAATTCACTTATTGGTGATCATTATGATTCGTAAGAAGAGGTGTGTGCTCTCCGGTCTAAAGTCGCAGACCTGGAAGACCGTTCTCAAAGAAACAATATAAAGCTGAGGGGCATCCCAGAAGAGATAGCCGCAAAGGATCTAGTCCCTTATATACAAGACCTCATTAAATCAATGGTCCCTGACTACTCACCCCATGACCTCCTGATTGATAGGGCACACAGGGTGCCAAAGCCAAAGCATCTCTCACAAAATATATGTCACGATGCCGGCTGGCAGGAGGTGGATCCTCTGTGCCAGAGAGGGATTGGCGTGGACCGTGCTAGTGGACCGGTTCTAAGTCACTACTGGTGTTCACCAGAGCCCGCCGCAAAGCGGGATGGTCTTGCTGCGGCGGTAGTGACCAGGTCGTATCCACTAGCAACGGCTCAACCTCTCTGACTGCTGAAGATAGGCGCGATACAAGGGAGTAGACAGAAGCAAGGTCGGACGTAGCAGAAGGTCGGGGCAGGCAGCAAGGATCGTAGTCAGGGGCAACGGCAGGAGGTCTGGAACACAGGCTAGGAACACACAAGGAAACGCTTTCACTGGCACAATGGCAACAAGATCCGGCAGGGGAGTGCAGGGGCAGTGATCAGATATAGTCTGGGAGCAGGTGGGAGCCAATTAAGCTAATTGGGCCAGGCACCAATCATTGGTGCACTGGCCCTTTAAGTCTCAGGGAGCTGGCGCGCGCGCGCCCTAGAGAGCGGAGCCGCGCGCGCCAGCACATGACAGCAGGGGACCGGGACGGGTAAGTGACCTGGGATGCGATTCGCGAGCGGGCGCGTCCCGCTGTGCGAATCGCATCCCCGACGGCCATGACAGTGCAGCGCTCCCGGTCAGCGGGACCGACCGGGGCGCTGCGGAGAGAGAGACGCCGTAAGCGCTCCGGGGAGGAGCGGGGACCCGGAGCGCTAGGCGTAACAGTACCCCCCCCCCTTAGGTCTCCCCTTCTCTTTGTCCGGTAACTGCCTCCCCTGGGATGAGGACACCGGGAAAGAATGGAGGGTTTCCTCAACGGCAGGCAGAACAGCAGGAGTGGGAATGGGGAGGGAGGGCAGAGGGCGAGGCCTGGCACGGGGCAGTGTGACACCAGGACGGGGGCCATGAGGAGGCACCGAGGCTTGCCTGACTGGACTGGGAGGGGGGGAGAGGCACTTCTTATGGCAGGCAGAGTCCGTAAAGACCTTAGGGAGACCGGTTACAGGAGGAACCACAGGGGCACGGCAGGGAGTACTGGGAACCGGTTTAAGGCAGTCCTTGAAACAAGAGGTACCCCAGCTCTTGATCTCCCCTGTGGACCAATCCAGGGTTGGGGAATGGTGTTGAAGCCAGGGTAGTCCAAGGAGAATTTCGGAAGTGCAATTGGAGAGGACCAAAAACTCAATTTTTTCGTGATGAGGTCCAATGCACATTAGGAGGGGCTCCGTGCGGTAACGCACGGTGCAATCCAACCTGACTCCGTTGACCGCGGAAATGTAGAGTGGCTTGACGAGACGGGTCACCGGGATGCGGAATTTATTCACCAAGGAATCCAGAATAAAATTCCCAGAGGCACCGGAGTCCAAGCAGGCCACGGCTGAGAGGGAGGAGTTGGCTGAAGCTGAGGTAGTAGCTGCTGTAGCATCATGGTCAGTTGAGACAGCTGGTGGCCTTGTTGCGCTATCTGTTGTGACTGCTGGGCGACCACCGTGGTGAGGTCGGCGACAACTGGCAGAGGAACTTCAGCGGGATCCATGGCCGGATCTACTGTCACGATGCCGGCTGGCAGGAGGTGGATCCTCTGTGCCAGAGAGGGATTGGCGTGGACCGTGCTAGTGGACCGGTTCTAAGTCACTACTGGTGTTCACCAGAGCCCGCCGCAAAGCGGGATGGTCTTGCTGCGGCGGTAGTGACCAGGTCGTATCCACTAGCAACGGCTCAACCTCTCTGACTGCTGAAGATAGGCGCGGTACAAGGGAGTAGACAGAAGCAAGGTCGGACGTAGCAGAAGGTCGGGGCAGGCAGCAAGGATCGTAGTCAGGGGCAACGGCAGGAGGTCTGGAACACAGGCTAGGAACACACAAGGAAACGCTTTCACTGGCACAATGGCAACAAGATCCGGCAGGGGAGTGCAGGGGCAGTGATCAGATATAGTCTGGGAGCAGGTGGGAGCCAATTAAGCTAATTGGGCCAGGGAGCTGGCGCGCGCGCGCCCTAGAGAGCGGAGCCGCGCGCGCCAGCACATGACAGCAGGGGACCGGGACGGGTAAGTGACCTGGGATGCGATTCGCGAGCGGGCGCGTCCCGCTGTGCGAATCGCATCCCCGACGGCCATGACAGTGCAGCGCTCCCGGTCAGCGGGACCGACCGGGGCGCTGCGGAGAGAGAGACGCCGTAAGCGCTCCGGGGAGGAGCGGGGACCCGGAGCGCTAGGCGTAACAATATACCACGTGATGTGCTTGCCCGCATACACTTTTATCATATCAAAAACATGCTAATGTCGCGCTCCAGAAATTGGGACTCTCTAACAGCCAAGTTCTATGGGATCTCCATTTATGCAAACCTTTCAGCAGTCACCCTCCAGCTCCACAGGAACCTGATCCCCATTACGCAAGCCCTGAGACCGAAAAAACCTCTATAAATAGGGTTACCCGACTCGCTTACTCATCTAATACCGTGAGATAACTCATGCGATTTGCACGCTTAAAGATGGCTCTAATCTGCTCCACAAGGGGGCGTACAGATTAATGCTCCCGCTACTAAAGGTCCTAATTCATCTGCTCATGTTCGCCCTGATTGGCAAACAGTGGATTCTGCATCTGACAAGCGTTGTTGACATTGAACATATGCTCAGATTACCTGTGACTTTATACTACATCACGTTCTTGCCTGTTCGATTCACAAGTAACAGTTTTTTCCCCCCCTCCGTAAGAGACGTCACCCGGAGACATCCATTTCCCTCTACTCTCCACTCCAGAAGCTCTAAGGAGTATCCTGTTTATGGCTTTGCCAGCTTGTTTGTTTTATGTTTGTTTGTCTTTGTTTGTTTGTGTTCTTTTTCAGGTACCCTACACTCGACATTCTGAGGTGAGAGGACCCGTCACTTCTAGTCTGTGATTCCCTGAAGATATGACAGAGCTATGCAGCTGTATAGCATTTGGACTTATGTAATGGTTTTAAACGTTCTATCTCTTAACACTAATGGTCTATATACACCCCAAAAAAGGTCATTTTTGTGGTCTGAGGCTAGAAAGGCCAGATGTGACATTCTATGCGCCCAAGAAATGCATATCATACAAAACAATGCATTTAGAATTTGCAGCTCTGCCTTTCCTAATGTAGATCAAGCACATTACCAAACTAAGTCTAGAGGAGTCCTTTTATCAATCAGCAATTCCATTGCATTCCAGCAGATTTCTCTTCACTCTGACCCAAATGGCAAATACATTATTCTTGTATGTAAATGCAATAATGTGTTGTACACGATAGTTTCTGTATATGCACCGAATAGGAGACAACTCAGATTCTTCAATAGATTGTTCAGGTTAGTGAATAAATATAAGCAAGGGCATTTGTTGATATGTGGAGATTATAACACTGTTCTGGATCCTACTGTGGATTCCTCTTCTACAAACAACCACTCCCCAGTGTCTCTTTCCGGCCTTTTTCATAGAGAAGACATATTTGATGCATGGAGAATTATTCATACCTCGGAATGTGATTACACGTGTTATTCTTCAACACATAATACCTACTCCCGCATAGACCTCTTTGGAATTGGCCATAGCATTCTGAAATCATCATCCATTTTATATGCTTCTTGGCTGGATCACTCACCGATCCTATTAGAGCTAGAGGAATCTAATTCACCTCTTCCAACATATTTATGGAGATGTAACACGTTCCTTATGCATCATGCTCAATATGGGAAGGAATTGGAGAGAGACCTGGAGGCTTATTTTTCTATTATTGTTACCCCTGATGTTTCAGCTACTACGATATGGAATGCACATAAAGCTTTCATTAAGTTCGAAAAAATGTGAGGAACATCTCAATACTCTTATGCATAAACAAAAACAACAAGAAACTACTAACCAATCTCACCCCACTTCCCAACTGGCTGAGGAACTTAATAAGATTAGATCTCAGATACGGGAAACAATGATGAAGACCAATGCCAGAACGGCTGTTAAACTTAAAGCTAAACACTATGCCCTAGATAATAAAGCAGGGAAATTATTAGCCGCTAAAATGAAAGACGAACATGTTAAATCTAAAATACCCCATCTCCTTGGCAATGCCAATGGCTCCAAATTATATCACCTGCAAGAAATTGCTAATAAATTCATGCAGTACTATGAGGCCCTATACAATTGAAACCGAGAACTTGACACTGCCCAGCCCAATGATATAGACATAAATGACTTTCTGAATAAAATTAATATCCCTAAAGTTTCAGATGTGCAACTTTCTTCATTAAATGCTGAAATTACCCCAAATGAAATTAACAAGCTTATCTCCTCCATCCCGGTAGGCAAGTCTCCTGACCCTCATGGCCTTTCTACCTCTTACTATAAGCGACTCTCCCCATTATTGCTACCCCATTTACATGCGTTTTTAAAAGAGGCCTTTAGTACTGGTTATCTTCCGAAGTAAAACCAGCCTGCCATAATAGTGACTCTCCCCAAGCCAGGTAAGCCCCCCGACTACTCTCCTAAAAACTTCCGGCCTATCTCTCTACTCAATGTAGACTTAAAATGACATGCAAAACTGTTGGCCACCAGACTTTCTCCAATATTGCCCTCCCTAATTAGCGTTGATCAAAAGGGTTTTGTGCAAAAATGAGAGGCCTACGACAACACTAGAAGAGTGCTTAACCTTCTACACATAGTGGAGAGGAGATGGTCTCAGCTCTTTTCTTGTCGCTTGATGCTGAGAAGGCGTTCGATTGCATAAATTGGTCGTTCGCCTTCACGGTACTTGAGAAGGTGGGACTGAATGGGACTATACTACAGGCTATTAGAGCCTTATATACATTTCCACATGCTAGGGTTTTCACCAATGGCTCCCTGTGGCAGGAATTCTCTATATCTAATGGCACCCGACAACGGTGTCCATTATCACCATTAATTTTTATCCTGTGCATGGAGCCCTTAGCACAAGTGTTGCGTGATAATACCACCATCACGGGTATACAAGTGGGGGACCATAAACATCTAATATCCCTATACGCTGATGACGTAATAATAACTCTCTCAAACCCTGAATGCTCATAACCAAGAGCCTTAAAGCGTACACGTCAGATCCAACAATTTTTTTTATATATATATATCACTCAGTACTTAATCCTGAAAATGTGCATCTAATTTTTATGTGTCTAGCACCTTTATTTTTTTTTTTTATTACACTTTTAATTTAGCTCACTAGTCTGAATTCCTCTCAAAGGGAGGGTGTGTGGCCTCACTGTGCAGGTCTCCGCCCCCTCCCTCAGTATGTTTTCTGCTCACATCACCCCTAGCATTAGCAAAACTACAACTCCCAGCTTGTCCTCACTGACAGTAGCGCGACACAAGCTGACAGTGGGAGGATTTTCCTTCCAGCTGTGAGCCCTGCGCTCAAAGCTGTCAATCAAGAAAGTGTGTCCATGACATAGGTGATGATGACACATGGATACAGCAGGACTAGTATGTGTCTAAGCAGGCAGGGGAGCAGTTTGACAGGCATTTTCAATATGAAATACTGAAAAATTTCTAATGAAAGCAATTGCAAACCTATTTATTTTGCATGCTTTACAACATATCAAAAGTTTTTGTATCTGACATTGCCCATTTAACTCTTATTCACTATTTTGATACTATTTCGTATTAGAAATTAAATATGCAAAAGTCGCAGATTTTACCAATCCACATACCTCCTCAACTGTATACAGACCTAGCCTTAGCCCACCCATTAGACTGACAAAAAGAGGACATTACATATTTAGGAATGAAACTAACCAGAATAAATAATGGAGTTACCGGTCATCAAGGTTTCTTTCATATACCTAACTCACCTATGTGGAAACTGATCTTTCAGATCTTTCATGCATCTCCAAAGTAACTCTCCTTCATTGACGGTGTTTTTGCTTATTCCCTGTGTAGCTCTCCATACTTGTATTTGTATGAGTATTACTGTGTTCTCTCAACCTTTCTTTGTATGACATTATGATTACTGTTATACCCAATGTCATGATATCACCTGGACTGTTATTGTCATGATTCGGCTGGCTGGAGGTGGATCCTCTGTGCCAGAGAGGGATTGGCGTGGACCGTGTCGGTGGACCGGTTCTAAGTTGCTACTGGTATTCACCAGAGCCCACCGCAAAGCGGGATGGTCTTGCAGCGGCGGTAGCAACCAGGTCGTATCCACTGGCAACGGCTCAACCTCTCAGACTGCTGATATAAGCGCGGTACAAGGGAGTAGACAAGAGCAAGGTCGGACGTAGCAGAAGGTCAGGGCAGGCAGCAAGGATCGTAGTCAGGGGCAACGGCAGGAGGTCTGGAACACAGGCTAGGAACACACAAGTAAACGCTTTCACTGGCACAATGGCAACAAGATCCGGCGAGGGAGTGCAGGGGAAGTGAGGTATAAGTAGGGAAGTGCACAGGTGAAGGTACTGATTAAAACCTCATGGGCCAATCAGTGGCGCACCGGCCCTTTAAATCGCAAAGACCCGGCGCGCGCGCGCCCTAAGGAGCGGGTCCGCGTGCGCCGGGACAGCACAGACGGGGAACGGGTCTGGTAAGGGAATCGGGATGCGCATCGCGAGCGGGCGCGTCCCGCATCGCGAATCGCATCCCGGCTGGGAACATTATCGCAGCGCACCCGGTCGGCAGGTCTGACCGGGGCGCTGTGAATAAGAGAACGCTGTGAGCGCTTCGGGGAGGAGCGGGGACCCGGAGCGCTCGGCGTAACAGTTATATTTGCCTTTATTAAGTTATGTATACTTGTTTATATATACAAAAAAAAAAATCAATAAAATGATTGAAACAGAATGCACACATCGTAAGAATCACGGCATCAGAAGCATTGCATTTAAACAGGCACTTATAAAGCGTGTCTATGCTTCTAGTAACTTGTTTATTTTTCTTCATATCACTACTGTTTCTCTGGTTTTGGACATTAGATTTGTAACCATTTTTGGTCTATTTTGCTCTTTTTACTTTGATTATTAGACTGTGTACCTGTTAACTACTAGCCTGCCCAATTTGTCTATACATTACTGAATTCTGAACCTTGGACTGTTACTGTTTATTCCTCTGCCTGCTGATTTTGTTTTCACCTGCTCTTCTGGTATTGACCTGACTACACGTTCACTCTACATCATTGCAGGGCTGTAATTCTTTAAACTCTTTATGACCTGTGCCATTATTCCATCTTTGCACTCTGTAGATGCAATCTGGGTTCCTGGCTGCCAAGTCCATTTGATCATGCGGAAAGTACTATTGAAGGCACAGGGGTAGCCCTAGATTCTTTTAACCTGGGTGGAGTGGGATATTGTTTTTTCTGGTCATTTGACTGTATTTCTGATCAGACCTCTAGTTATCATTACACCTAAAGCTTAGCAGCAAAGGTACATGATGCTCAGAAGAGATCCAGACACCCCTTCTAGCCACTTAGCAACTCATGGTTGTATGGGCTTACAGATTGCTGTAACATGAAAAATAGCAGCATTTTAAGACAGAGAACTGTAGGTACCAGAAGATACAAGTTGGATTAAAGCGCTATACAATCGAACAATTGTATAATTGTGACATATTTATATGGAGACATTCATTCATGTACTTTATAACATTATTTTTCAGAAATTATAAAGAAGCCAAAATACTCATGAAATGAGCATTTCATAAAATAAAAACCCATTTAACATAATTTTAGATGATATTAGAGATTAAAATAACTATGTTGAAACACATGCAAACCCTAGGGCAGTAATACTTGGATAACAAGCACTAACATACAGTGCAGTCAAAATACCTCGTATGTTCTCAGATAACGCATTCCAGACTTACACAAAAATGTGCAGGGTTAGTCTAGAAACATAAGTGGCACTTAAAATATATTGCATACCTTGGGAAAGATAAAAATGGCAATAAACAGGTACATAGCAAACTAATGGTGTTTGCCAATCATAATGTAAAATATTCAGATATTAAAAAAGATGTAGCTGAAAGCATTGCATTTTATTTTCAAATTATCAAATAATTCTTGATGTTTACAAAATTTTAGAGTTTGCACTCTGTGAGGTACATTTCAGATAGCTATAACAAAAAACAGTAACAAAATTGGCTTATTTACCAAATTTCAGCCATTTTAATTAATTATCTATTGTAATCCATCACATTCTGTACTGTTTTATTGGACTGGATTGCATCAAAAGAAAAATAAGAAGGATCAGGCCCTATGCTCTACATTATGAATAGTGTCATTAAGAAAAATATCTAACACGTTGCAGAAACCAATCCTTAGAACAGACCAAGAGAAGAGTACAGTTAAGCACTTCACAAAAGGCTCACTGACCTCTATGTCACACTGCACAAGACAAGCTTTATAGACTTATAATGGATTTGGTCTCATTGAGTAAGACTGCATTCACATTACATTTAGGCACTACGGCTGCCGGGTCCAGCCGTAGTGCCTAAACGTGATGTGAATGCAGCCTCAGAAGGAGTTCACAGTGAGATGAGCAGTCAAGCACATAACCACACTTTTCCTGTTTTCAATATTGGCAGAGGTTTGAACTCTCATGTCTCTGCAAAATAAAAAATAAAAATTTAAATCTAATGACAGGAAGACTTTAGCTTAGTCAAACATATTCTGGGATAGATTCATGCTGGAAAGAAGCAGTGGATCAGTGCATAGGTGAGAGCCAGATATTATGCACGGGGTCCCAGAGGCCAGACCGACTCACCCCAAACCCCCCAGCACCATCACCCCCCTCCCCACCTAACCCAAATATCGACTTTTCTGTATTAAATATTATTGTATTATTCCTGCAGGTTCGGATTGAGCTATAACAACATCATTAATGTTGAAAATGGATCTGTTGCCAATGTTCCTCATTTAAGAGAGCTACACTTGGACCACAACAGCCTTACTCAGGTGCCTGCTGGACTCAATGAACACAAGTACATTCAGGTACTGTATTCATTATAAACTTTTACGTAAATATTTTTTTTTACCAAACAGTACGTTAATGATGATGCATCAAATTGGGGTGCAGCGCTGCAAGGAACCTAAATTCAAGGTCACATCCTGTTAGACCAAATTAAGAAATAGGCAACACTCCAGCAGATAATGAAATTGGTGAGTTTATTCACCAATCCAACAGATGCAACTTCATGCCTCTTTATGGAGATTGAATCAAGCCTGATAAATCTTTCTACTGTATAATTCTTTTAACGATACCTAAAACACTAGTAAAGCTCAGAAATACAAGCAAAAAAGGTTTCACATCATCATTTTAGTTTAGCTATAATTTAGAGACACCCTTATGTATCCTCTATTTTGTTGTGCATTTTGCTAGCAGTTGGTTCTGTAGGCATGATCAGCCCTGGGTTAGTTAGGGAAACTGCTGGATAATATGGTTCTCTGGGCCAATCATGCAGTCTATTAACCGGCTTTCAGTTGTTTGTAACCCATGCTCCATGAGCAAATTATTGACTGTGGTGGTCAGTAGGGCTCTCAGAGTAAGTGTGGGCAACATATTTTTATTTATTTCTTATTTAATATAGTTGTTTTTTAATAGTCAATAATATTATTTATTTATATTATTATATTTATTATTTGTTATACAGTTAGAGACCCCAAAATGTAAACCAAAATCCGGAGCTCTGCATTGATATTTTTATCGTCTTTATTAGAATGTTTAAATTTCACATTGTAGACATAAAATCACTTTATAGCTCACAATCACGTTCTGGATCCCACACCTATTGAGTACTCCCAGTCCTTTGGTATACATAATACTAATAGCAACACATAAAGAATAAAAAAAATCACTTATTATGAACAATATATGACCTAGTGTGATATGTGGCAGACTGCCAGTGTCATAATATATGCCTTCTTGGGGTTAAAAACACCTGTGAGTCTATAGTATCACTCATCTGTTTACATGTTGGTCATGAATACTTGACAGGCCACAATGGAAAGTAAAGTGAACAATGTTATCCAATGAAAATATAAATTATAACATTACAGAAATATAATACATACACATATTATACATAGAATATCACAGACTGACCTTAATTGTATTATGTGATATTCTACGTACAGTATTATATTTTTGTAACGTGATCTGTTGAGTAGTCACACTCACCATGTGTACGGGGTAGCACCGATACAGGCCCACAGGTGTTTTTTAATGGTGTGTTTTGCTATGAGTGTTATGTTTTACAAAGGATCAGAAGTCTAATACACATGGTTGTGAGCCATACAGTGATTTTATGTCTACAACATGTAATTTAAAGATTATAATAAAGAAGATGAACTTTTAGTGTAGAGTGCTGGATTTTGGTTCACATTTTCCTAACCTTGTTCACCAGAGGAGACCATGTACTTGCAAAGTTTGGGACACATTGAGCAATACAAGAATACGTGGAGTAGGTGGGCTTGTCTATATTTACAGTTTTTGAATTGTGAGAGAGTTTCAGTGTCGATTATAAACAGTACCATACTAACATTAGCCATTATGGGATTTTGCAGGTCGTCTATCTTCACAATAACAAAATTGCTGCTGTTTCAACAAATGACTTTTGTCCTACTGGATACAATACAAAGAAGGCTTCGTACACAGGAATCAGCCTCTTCAGCAATCCTGTCCAGTACTGGGAAATTCAACCAGCCACATTCAGATGTGTTTATGAACGCTCTGCTATTCAGATCGGAAACTATAAGTAAACAAGTTGGTTATTATTTTCTTAAATAAAGTCTTTTTTTATTTTATTTTTTTCATGCCCTAGCAACTAGTAAAAATGCAAATACTGGAATCTGTCCCAAAACTTAATTTGTGCCTATATTTCATGAAAATATGGCTTCTTGAATCGAAAGAGGGTTGCTCGTGAAGATGTTTATCATGTATTATCATGAATGTAGTCTACCTTCCATGAAACATGGGATTGTATTATTGTAATGTATTTAGCAGTTTGCTAACATTGTGTGGTATACTGAGGACTATGTATGTGCTGGTAAGTCATGAATGAAATCTTTGCTTAAGAAGAACAAATTCAATTCAATAGATGTTATATATATATATATATATATATATATATATATATATATATATATATATATATACATATATATTTCTTTCCTGTAAAGTATAAGTCCTGAATGTTAAGAAATTCTGTAAGCATATGTTGTTTTATCACAGCTGAACTTGTGAGTGCAAATGTCAAATGGAGATAGAAGATGTGAGCCCGGACTTCAGAGCTCAGCTTTATAGCTAAAAGGACTCATAGGCAGGAGGGGCATGTATGTAAGCCATTTCCAAGTCTATTTAACAGCTTTTGGGAAGCTACTTATTGAATGCATTTTCACTCACTGGTTCATCGTTTTAAGGCATTTTACAGATTAAATAAATGCAGTGAAACTGTCCTGGTGACATGTTTCCTTTAAGAAAAGCCTGAAATGTAATTTCTTATTATACTTCAAATAAGTAAAATGGTCAGTTTTGTACAAACACACAACCTTTATCAATTGTCTTTATGCCACTCATCTCTTAACCGTTTCTCCTACCGTTTATGTCTTATTGATGTTGCATTGTCCTATGGATGTTTTTTTTTTTTTTTTTTTAATCAGTATATAAATTGCAACACAAAACCACTGTTATCCTATTCATGCTTATATCCGTTATGTATCTGTAATATTAAAACCAAACAATTTGTTTATTTTCCAAAGCAGAAATTGAAGGTACTTTTCTATTGTGTACTGAGCATATAAGCTTGCTATTTGTTGGTCTCACTTAAACACTGTAGTCTAGTAGGCAAATATTTGGCTTCTTAGTTAAAATTCAAATAGAAGTATAGTATGTATCAAATTAAATGAGAACTGATCTTACTATGCAAAATTAAACATGTGCTGGACCACAAACATTGGTTTCGAAGCACTGCATGTAAGCTTGGATTAGAAATAAGAGAAGTGGAAACTAAATCTATAGACTGCCTAGATGTTTTACTGGTTTGAAGATTTTAATGCTCATCGATGTTTTATGAAGTTACAGTAAATTGCAGATACACATATCTGTCACACATATGTGGGCTACAGTACATACAACATTTTGACTGGAACTTGTTTGGTTAACTATGGAACTATTTGTAAAGTGCATTAAAATGTCAAAAAGCTGAATTATGTTGAATTTTATAACAAATTTGTGTGATGTCTTATTTTGATTGATTTATTATTCACTATGTTGTTTGCAACATAAGATGTCTATGTTTTAGAGAATACATACTGTATAGTTCAAGTTATCAGTGTAAATATTATATGTACTGTTTTACTTGGAAGAACAGGTAGAAAGGGATCATTTGAAAAACTAGGTATATCGATATATAATATAGTCTTAAAGTTGGTTTCTCATCTTGTAAAGTTATTACCTATTCAGTGTGTGTGTGTGGGAGGGGGGGGGGGGGGGGGGGGGACGTTCAACCTTTGGGGCTTCCCCTGATCTCAAGAACAGGGACCAGAGACTCTTGTTAGAATGGAGAACTGGGTTGTGCATGTGTGCTGTTGCTCCATTTATTATTTATGGGAGCTGCTAGAGATAAAAAAAAATAAAATAAAAAAGTACAACATTTGGCTGTCTCTATGGCTCCCATAAAGAATGAATGGAGCTCCAGCGCCCATGTGGGACCTGCCACTCCACATGCGACTCAGATCCTCATTCTTAAGTTCATGAGGGGCCCTGGTGGTCAGACCCCCTGCAATCAGATAGTTATCCCCTATCCTGTGCATTACTTATGCCAATATCTATACCTGTACTTTCAATGTTTCTGAACATATTGGGGGAGATTTATCAAAAACTGTCCAGAGGAAAAGATGCTGAGTTGCCCATAGCAACCAATCAGATTGCTTCTTTCATTTTTGAAGAGGCCTCTGAGAAATGAAAGAAGATATCTGATTGGTTGCTATGGGCAACTCTGCAAGTTTTCCCCTGGATAGGTTTTGATAAATCTACCCCATTAACACCTTAAGGACTCAGGGCGTACCTGTACGTCCTGAATCAGCTCCCGTTCTATAATGCAGGGCCACAACATCATTGATCAATGGTTTCCTATGAGAAACCATTGATCAATGTAAAAGATCAGTGTGTGCAGTGTTATAGCCCCCTATGGGAGCTGTAACATTGCAAAAAAAGTGGAAAAAAAAGTTAATAAACATCATTTACCCCTTCTCTAATAAAAATTTGAATAACCCTCTTTTCCCATTTAAAAAAACTGTGTAAATAAAAATAAATGTATGTGGGATTGCAGCGTGCAAAAATGTCCGAATTATAAAAAAATATTATTAATTAAACCACACGGTCAATGGCGTGTGTGCAAAAAAATTCCAAAGTCCAAAATAGTGTATTTTTAGTCACTTTTTATATCATTAAAAAATTCATGATCAATAAGTCTGATCAATAAAAAAATGGTATCGCTAAAAATACTGCCCCATACGTGGAAAAATAAAAAAGTTATAGGGGTCAGAAGATGACAATTTTAAACGTATACATTTTCCTGCATGTAGTTATGATTTTTTAAAGAAGTACGACAAAATCAAACCTACATAAGTAGGGTATCATTTTAATCGTATGGACCTACAGAATAAAGAGAAGGTGTCATCTTTACTGAAAAATTTTCTTTGTAGAAACGGAAGCCCCGAAAAATTTAAAAATGGCTTTTTTTTTTCTATTTTGTTTCCCATTTTGTCGTAGATTTTTGGGTAAAATTACTGATGTCATTACAAATTAGAATTGGTGGCGCAAAAAATAAGCCATCATATGGATTTTTAGGTGCAAAATTGAAAGAATTATGATTTTTTAAAGGTAAGAAGGTAAAAATGAAAGTGCAAAAACTGAAAAATCCTGAGTCCTTAAGGGGTTAAGCACTCATATTTCATAATCTGGCATTCTGCCTAACTACATGGTGGGGCATTTATATGGATACACCTTAATAAAATGGGAATGGTTGGTGATATTTACTTCCTGTTTGTGGCACATTAGTATATGTGAGGGGGGGGGGAAACTTTTCAAGATGGGTGGTGACCATGGCGGCCATTTTGAAGTCGGTCATTTTGAATCCAACTTTTGTTTTTTCAATAGGAATAGGGTCATGTTACACATCAAACTTATTGGGAATTTCACAAGAAAAACAATGATGTGCTTGGTTTTAACGTAACTTTATACTTTCATGAGTTATTTACAAGTTTCTGACCCTTATAAAATGTGTTCAATGTGCTGCCCATTGTGTTGGATTGTCAATGCAACCCTCTTCTCCCACTCTTCACACACTGATAGCAACACCGCAGAAGAAATGCTAGCACAGGCTTCCAGTATCCGTCGTTTCAGGTGCTGAAGAATGGGCAAAACAAAAATTGGAACAGGACCCTCAGTTTACGCAGAAGATTTTGTTCAGTGATGAGGCAAACTTTTATGTGAATGGTGAAGTTAACAAACAAAACCACCACTATTGGTCTGACACTAACCCATATTGGATAGATCGCTCCAAGACTGTTGGAACACAAAAATTGATGGTATGTTGTGGTATATGGGGTACAAAGATAGTGGGTCCAATCTTCATCAATGGAAACCTCAAGGCCACAGGATATGCAAAATTGCTACATGATGATGTGTTTCCCTCTTTATGCACTGAAGCTGGCCCGTTCCCTGAGTGTTTCCAGCAAGATGGTGCACCACCACATTATGGGTGTCAGGTCCGAGCATTCCTAGATGAACACTTTCCTGTAAAGTGGATTGGTCGTCATGGGCCAGTTGAATGGCCCCCAAGGTCTCCCGATCTGACCCCCTTAGACTTTTATCTTTGGCGTCATCTGAAGGCAATTGTCTATGCTGTGAAGATACGAGATGTGCAGCACCTGAAACTATGGATACTGGAAGCCTGTGCTAGCATTTCTCCTGCGGTGTTGCTATCAGTGTGTGAAGAGTGGGAGAAGAGGGTTGCATTGACAATCCAACACAATGGGCAGCACATTGAACACATTTTATAAGTGGTCAGAACAGTAGTGTACTAAGGTGGTGGGGGGGTAGTTGGCGGCCCGCCCCGGGTGCCACTCTCAAGGGGGGTGCCAGGGGCGGACTGACCCGCCGCCACCGCCACCACTACTGAGGATCCGGGACACTCGTCCCAGATCCCCAGCAGACAGCGGTGCCTTCTCCTGTATGTGCGATACACGCACATACTGGAGAAGGTGTCCCTGCTATGTGAGCTGCAGCTGCAGCTACACAGAGGAGACGTGACCTCCGCCCCCACGCAGCACGCAGTACAGACGCCGATGACGTCACTCATCAGCGCCTGTACTGTGGAGGGGAGAAGACACGGGCCCTGCAGCTGAGAAGATCGCTGCGTGGGATATCAGGTGAGCATCATTTTTTTATTTTTTTCTCAACTCTAGGGAAGGGGAGGGGGGGTTACTCTACATATACCTGTGGGGGAGGGGAGGGGGGGGTTACTCTACATATACCTATAGGGGAGGAGGGGGGGGGGGGTTACTCTACATATACCTGAAGGGGAGGGGGGGGGGTTACTCTACATATACCTATGGGGAAGAGGGGGGGGGTTAATCTACATATACCTGTGGGGAAGAGGGGGGGGTTACTCTACATATACCTATGGGGGAGGGGGTTACTCTACATATACCTATGGGGAAGGGGGGGTATGCTCTACATATACCTAAGGGGAGGCGGGTTACTCTACATATATCTAAGGGTAGGGGGGGTTACTCTACATATACCTATGGGGAGGGGGGGTTACTCTACATATACCTATAGGGGAGGGGGGGTTATTCTCTACATATACCTATGGGGAAGGGGAGGGGGGTACTCTACATATACCTATGGGGAAGGGGAGGGGGGGTACTATACATATACCTATCGGGGAGGAGGGGTTACTCTACATATACCTATGGTGAAGGGAAGGGGGGGTATTCTCTACATATATCAATGGGGAAGGGGAGGGGGGGGTTACTCTACATATACCTATAGGGGAGGGGGGGTTACTCCACATATACCTATGGGGGAGGGGGTTACTCTACATATACCTATCGGGAAGGGGAGGAGGGGTTACTCTACAAATACCTATGGGGAAGAGGGGGGTTACTCTACATATACCTACAGGGGAGGGGGGGTTACTCTCTACATATACCTATGGGGAAGGGGAGGGGGGTACTCTACATATACCTATGGGGAAGGGGAGGGGGGGTTTACTCTACATATACCTATGGGGAGAGGGGTGGTTACTCTACATATACCTATGGGGAAGGGGAGGGGGGTTACTCTACATATACCTATGGGGAAGGGGAGGGGGAGTACTCTCTACATATACCTATGGGGAAGGGGAGGGGGGGTTACTCTACATATACCTATGGGGAAGGGGAGGGGGGTGGTTACTCTACATATACCTTTGGGGAAGGGGAGGGGGGTTACTCTACATATACCTATGGGGAAGGGGAGGGGGATTACTCTACATATACCTATGGAGAAGGGGAGGGGGGTTACTCTACATATACCTATGGGGAAGGGGAGGGAGGTTACTCTACATATACCTATGGGGAAGGGGAGGGGAGTTACTCTACATATACCTATGGGGAAGGGGAGGGGGGTTACTCTACATATACCTATGGGGAAGGGGAGGGGGGGTTACTCTACATATACCTATGGGGAAGGGGGGGTTACTCTACATATACCTATGGGAAAGGGGAGGGGGGGTTACTCTACATATACCTATGGGGAAGGGGAGGGGGGGTTACTCTACATATACCTATGGGGAAGGGGAGGGGGGTTACTCTACATATACCTATAGGGGAGGGGGGTTACTCTACATATACCTATAGGGGAGGGGGGGTTACTTTACATATACCTATGCGGGAGGGGGGTGTTTAACTCGGCCTATACCTATGTGAAACGGGGGGAGGTTTTTTTTTTTATTACTCTGCCTATACCTACGGGGAAAGGGGGTGGGGGGACTCTGCTGCCTATACCTAAGGAGAAAGGGGGATTAACTCTGTTCCTATACCTATTGGGAAGGGGGTTTAACTCTGCTGCCTATACCTACAGGGAAGGGGGGCTACCTAACTTTATACCTGGATGCCTAACTACTTACCTACATACCCAGCTACCTAACTATGTACATACCTGGCCTTCATACATGGCTGCCTAACTACCTAGCTAGCCCCCTACCTACCTAACTTGTCACCTACCTACATATCTGGCTTCCTGATCTACCTACCTAGTTACCTATTTACCTGGCTACCTACCTACATGCCATTTTATTGTGCAGGACACCAAGGAGGGCATTATTACAGTTTGTGGGCCTATAGATGGAAAGATTGTGTAGAGGAGGGCACTGGAAAAATGCAGAGTCTGGCATGTTTTTCCTGCAGATGTTAAAAGATCCACATGGCGGTCTTATCCGGACGGAGAAAAAAAGGGAAGAGGACGCCGCTGATCAGAAAATACGTAATTGTGAGTCCCAAAATGTAACTGCAATCACTTATATGGTGAACACATCCTGTGTACAGCTGATATCTACCGCCATATGGTCCTGTATATAATCCCTTATACAGATCCTTTATAGTATACTGGTCTGTGTGTAGTGGTTTTATTCAGTACAGTATGGTGGTATTATCCAGTTATTGTGTGGTGGTATATATTTACTCCTTGTATACCAGTATTATTGGTCATGGAAATTTACCTATGTTAAAGTGTTGTGTGTAGGAATTAGGTGGAATAGGTGTGTGGCAGAAGATTGACGAGCTGCAGAGCCTAGTAGGGGCCCTTGGTTTTTTTTGGTCCGTGGGCCCTGAGTGTTGTCAGTCCGCTCCTGGGAGGGGGTGTAATTAAGGGGGGGTGCGGGTGAGGGGGTTCCAAACAAAAGGTCCGCCCCGGGTGCCAAATGCTCTAGGTACGCCCCAGGGTCAGAAACTTGTAAATAACTCATGAAAGAATAAAGTTATGTTAAAACCAAGCACGTCATTGTTTCTCTTGTGAAATTCCCAATAAGTTTGATGTGTCACATGACCCTCTTCCCATTGAAAAGACAAAAGTTGGATTCAAAATGGTTGACTTCAAAATGGCCGCCATGGTCACCACCCATCTTGAAAAGTTTCCCCCCTCACATATACTAATATGCCACAAACAGGAAGTTAATATCACCAAACATTCCGATTTTATCAAGGTGTATCCATATAAATGCCCCACCCTGTATTATACAACCAATTCATATGAAAATTAAGCTCTACTCTTGCAATACTCAGCATTTTCCTTTAAAAAAAAGTTCCAATACATTTTAACAATGTGAACAGGATTTATTAGGATGTGGGATGCCCCCAACCTGCGCATCGGAGCTGACCGGGATCACCAATCAGTTGAGAGGATGGCAGGAGAGCCCTTAACTGCCTCCTCACCATCTGATCATGCTCCAATTATTCAGTCAGCCACAGCAGGCTGGAGCAATGGAGCACCAATAACACTTATAAATGCTATGCTATGGCTGCAAACTAAAAAAAAATTAAAAAATGTAAAAAAAAAATAAAGAGTCAATGAATATGATTTAACCACTTCCCTAATAAATCTTTGAATCAACCTCCTTTTCTCATTAAAAAAAATGTGTAAAAAAATAAATAAACATAAACATATGTGGTATCATCTAATGTAAAAAAAAAAAAAAAGTCAGAACTATAAAAAGCAAAGGTAAAAGCAAAGAGCTGTCTCAAGATCCTCAAAACCTAATTTTTGCAAACCATAACAATGGCATTGGTTACAGGTGCATTTCTCAGCATCTGAATGGGGCCATAATATGTTGGTGCTGATGGGGCCATTATACTGAAATGGAAAGACAATCATTTCACCATAAATTTGCCTCGACCAGGGGCTCCTCACAAGATTAATGAAAAAGGAGTGAAAAGAATAATCAGAAGAGTTGTTCAGAAACCAAGTACCACTTGTGGAGAACTTCATAAAGACTTGAAATCAACAGGTACTGTTGTCTCAAAGAAAACAGTAAGTAATGCACTCCGCCTCGATGGCCTGTATGCACGCTTACCAAGCAAGACTCCAATACTGAACTAAAAACATGTTGAAGCTCATTTAACCCCTTAATGACCACGGGCGTAAATGTACGTCCTGGTGTGGCGGTACTTAGCGCACTAGGATGTACATTTACATCTTGTACATGACCACTAGCATCGGAACGATGATCGGATCATGTGCGGCAGGTCCTGGCTGCTGATAGCAGCCAGGGACCCACCGGTAATGGCCGACATCCACGATTGTGCAGATGTCTGCCATTAACCCCTCAGATGCCGTGATCAATACAGATCACAGCATCTGCAGCAGTGAAGCTACATTTTATGCTGATTTGATTGCCTGCGGTAAGGCCGCAAGGATCAGACCAGCTAACATGGCGGATGGAGGTCCCCTTACCTGCCTCCACCGCCTTCCAGGCTTCTTCTTCTCTGGTCTGAGATCAAGCAGACCAGAGCAGAAGATAGCTGATAACTTTGATCAGTGCTATGCCCTATGCATAGCACTGAACAGTATTAGCAATCAAATGACTGCTATAAATAGTCCCCTATGGGGACTATTAAAGTGTAAAAAAAGAAATAAAAAAAAGTTTAAAAAAATTAAAAAACATTGAAAAATCCCCTCCCCCAATAAAAATGTTAAATGTCCCTTTTTCCTATTTTACCCCAAAAAGTGTAAAAAAAAATAATTCATAAACATATTTGGGATTGTCGCATACATAAATGTCCAAAGTATTAAAATATAATGTTAATGACCCCGTACGGTGAATGGCGTGAACATAAATAGAAAAAGTCCGAAATTGCTGCTTTTTGTCACATATTTAAAAAAAAATAACAAAAAAATTTATAAAAGTTTTATATTCACAAATGTGCTATCCATACAGATCATGGCGCAAAGAATGAGCCCTCATGCCGCCACTTATACGGGAAACGTTATAGGTCGTCAAAATTGAGGGATTTTTAATTTGGTCAAAAAGTTTGTGATTTTTTTAAGCAAAACAATAATGGAAAAGTATGTATTTTTTTTAATAATTTTGACTTATAAATAAAAAAAATAAAGAGCACATGTCAATTTTACCGTAAATTGTACGGCGTGAAAACAAATCTTCCAAATTTGTAAAATTGCAGTTTTCTTTTTAATTTCCCCACACAAATAGTATTTTTTTATTGCTCCATACATTTTATGGTAAAATGAAGGATGTCATTACAAAGGAGAACTGGTCGCGCAAAAAACAAGCCCCCATGCTAGTTTGTGGATGAAAATATAAAAGAGTTACGATTTTTAGAAGGCAAGGAGGAAAAAATGAAAATGCAAAAATCAAATTGGCCTGATCCTTAGGGTCCAAATGGGCTTGGTCCTTAAGGGGTTAAAATTTGCTGCACATTTGGAAAAGCCAGTGAAACACTGGGAGAATATAGGGGGCATTTCCTAAGATATTTTCACCACTGATTGGGGGAGACAGGGAAAGTGAGGTTTAAACTGACCCTAAAAACACTCTCCCTGCCTACTTGCCCATCCATCCTAAGCGATGGATCGACAACTTGGAGCTGGTCCCTCCCTGTGCTACAGTGCAGTGGCATAAAAACAAATAATATACATAGTCGGTCCCAGACCAGAAACAGAAATGGAAAACTACCAGAGAACCAGACAGGATACAAATACTAACAGGGCAGAATATAAACAGGCAAACTGATCAGGAACATAGGACACTGTTCACAAACTGATACAAGTACAAAGGACAAAGATCAGATCAACCAAGCAGGATAGAAATATAGAATACTGTTCACACTGAACACAGATAACAAACAAACAGATTAAGTCCAGAACACAAGACTGGGAAACAGAAGAGTCAGCATAGACTCCAGGAACAAACAGGAATAAAAACTCAATCCCCCTGAAAACCTCCAGAAAACACAGAAATGTCTTGTTACTAGAACTCAATCTCCCAGAGTCCACCACAGAGCACGGATATATCTTGTACTAAAATTCAATTCCCCAGATTCCCATTAACCCCTTAACGACGCAGGACGTATATTTACGTCCTGCGCCGGCTCCCGCTATATGAAGCGGGATCGCGCCGCGATCTCGCATCATATCACGTCGGTCCCGGCGCTCATCAATGGCCGGGACCCGCGGCTAATACCACACATCGCCGATCGCGGCGATGTGCGGTATTAACCCTTTAGAAGTGGCGGTCAAAGCTGACCGCCGCTTCTAAAGCGAAAGTGAAAGTGACCCGGCTGCTCAGTTGGGCTGTTTGGGACCACCACAGTGAAATCGCAGCGTCCCGAACAGCTGGCAGGACACCAGGAGAGCCCTTACCTGCCTCCTCGGTGTTCGATCGGCGAATGACTGCTCCGTGCCCGAGATCCAGGCAGGAGCAGTCAAGCGCCGATAACACTGATCACAGGCGTGTTAATACACGCCTGTGATCTGTGTAAAAGATCAGTGTGTGCAGTGTTATAGGTCCCTATGGGACCTATAACACTGCAAAAAAATTTTTTTTTTAAAAAGTGTTAATAAAGGTCATTTAATCCCTTCCCTAATAAAAGTTTGAATCACCCCCCTTTTCCCATAAAAAAAATAAAACAGTGTAAAAAAAAAAAAAAATAAACATATGTGGTAACTCCGCGTGCGTAAATGTCCGAACTATAAAAATATATAATTATTTAAACCGTACGGTCAATGGCGTATGCGCAACAAAAATTCCAAAGTCAAAAAAGCGCATTTGGTCACTTTTTAAACCATTAAAAAATGAATAAAAAGTGATCAAAAAGTCCGATCAAAACAAAAATCATACCGATAAAAACTTCAGATCACGGCGCAAAAAAATTAGTCCTCATACCGCCCTGTACGTGGAAAAATAAAAAAGTTATAGGGGTTAGAAAATGACATTTTTAAACGTAGAAATTTTCCTGCATGTAGTTATGATTTTTTCCAGAAGTGCGGCAAAATCAAACCTATATAAGTAGGGTACCATTTTAACCGTATGGACCTACAGAATAATGATAAGGTGTAATTTTTACCGAAATATGCACTGCGTAGAAACGGAAGCCCCCAAAAGTTACAAAATGGCATTTTTTCTTCGATTTTGTCGCACAATGATTTTTTTTTACGTTTCGTCGTGCATTTTTGTGTAAAATGACTAATGTCACTGCAAAGTAGAATTGGCGACATAAAAAAAACAATAATATGGATTTTTAGGTGGAAAATTGAAAGGGTTATGATTTTTAAAAGGTAAGGAGGAAAAAACGAAAGTGCAAAAACAGAAAAACCCTGAGTCCTTAAGGGGTTAAAAGGTCACAAGGATGTCTTGTTACAAAAACTCAGAAAATGGATACAAGAGGACATACAAGAGGACATACAAATCCTAAAGCCGCCTAATGTAACACAGACTAAAATCTAAAATAAAAGACTATTTAACCATGGCTAAAAGGTAAATGCTCAAGCAGACATAGTAGCAGTATTGCACAAACAGAGAAAGTGTATTGCACTAGAATACAGACTGAGCTGGAGTTATATAGACACACCTGCCTTGCACATGGGTGAAAGGCTTAACTCTTCCATGCCTGGAAAGGAAAGCACAGAAAACAGATACATGAAAAACAAGGTCTGAACAGGGCCTAAAATGGAAAAATGGAAAAACAAATAAACGGACATTACAGATATGTGTGTATTTTTTAGTTCTTTTTTTTGTGTGTTTTTTTGCGTGACTCCACCAAATTTATTAACTAGTCCCAGGGCATTTGATAAATTTTGTGGAGGATACAAATTTTCTGATATTTCACTCTTCACATACACCAAAAAGCTATGCTAAGTCTCGGCTGGTGTAGAATTGTGACTTTTTGGTGGTTAAAAGTCACAGTTGATAAATTCCTTATCACTGCACAAGACTAACCTTAAACAGCTGGTCTGTACACTCTTTTAAAAAAAAGAGGTAAAGCAAAAAGTCGCAAAAAAAATGCCTGAGGTGCAGTGCTGCGACAAAATCTACACACAAAAAAGCTCTAAAGACAATGATAAATGCCCCCAATAGTGCGATCAGATGAGAGCAAAATTGAACTTTTGGATTCCACTATACACACCAACTCTCACTGAATTACAGTATGGTTTTCTTTGTGGCTTTTTTTTTTTTTTTTTTTAAGTATTTACTATTGTACTGATATTGCTATTGTGTTCTAAGCTGTCAGGTTTTCCAGAGCTCAAATCATACATTAGTAAATTTGTGGGGATTTATCACAACTGTTGCGGGGTATGCCCCTTTTTCTGCAGCCATGCCTCCTTTTCCCGGAGGCCATACCCATTTTTAGGTTTTCTGAGTAAAATATGGTTTTCTGGATTTTTTTTGTCAGAAATTCTGGGGCTCGACACGTGCAACACAAAAAAAACCTACAAAATCTACTCGAAAAATCCTTAGTAAATGAAGCCCACCCTGTTTGGAGAAGAAACGGCACTGCACACCATAAAAATACCATGCCAACAGTGAAGTTTGGAGGTGGGAAAATCATGGTGTGGTGCTGCTTTTAAGCAAATAATACTGGCAAACTTCACATAAATGAAGGAAGGATGAATGTATTATGCCAGGCAATGTATATAGGCATAATTGAAGGAAGGATGAATGTTTTATGCCAGGCCTATGACATGAAAGGCCTGGGGACCTACCAAAGGGCCCTGGCTGTCATGGAAACCTATTGATCATTTACATGACCTACCAATGTGGTCACAGAGCCCCACAGATCTCTTAAACACTGTAGTCCTAATTTCACCATGGCATGTTGTTACGCCGAGCGCTCCGGGTCCCCGCTCCTCCCCGGAGCGCTCGCAACTTCCTCGCATTTGCAGCGCCCCGGTCAGACCTGCTGACCGGGTGCGCTGCAATGTCTCTCTCAGCCAGGATGCAATTCGCGATGCGGGAGGCGCCCGCTCGCGATGCGCATCCCGGCTCCCGTATCTGACTCGCTCCCCGTCGGTCTTGTCCCGGCGCGCGCGGCCCCGCTCCTTAGGGCGCGCGCGCGCCGGGTCTCTGCAATTTAAAGGGCCACTGCGCCACTGATTGGCGCAGCAGGCTTAATTAGTGTGTTCACCTGTGCACTCCCTATTTATACATCACTTCCCCTGCACTCCCTTGCCGGATCTTGTTGCCATTGTGCCAGTAAAAGCGTTTCCTTGTGTGTTCCTAGCCTGTGTTCCAGACCTCCTGCCGTTGCCCCTGACTACGATCCTTGCTGCCTGCCCTGACCTTCTGCTACGTCCGACCTTGCTCTTGTCTACTCCCTTGTACCGCGCCTATCTTCAGCAGTCAGAGAGGTTGAGCCGTTGCTGGTGGATACGACCTGGTTGCTACCGCCGCTGCAAGACCATCCCGCTTTGCGGCGGGCTCTGGTGAATACCAGTAGCAACTTAGAACCGGTCCACCAACACGGTCCACGCCAATCCCTCTCTGGCACAGAGGATCCACCTCCAGCCAGCCGAATCGTGACAGTAGATCCGGCCATGGATCCCGCTGAAGTCCCACTGCCAGTTGTCGCCGACCTCACCACGGTGGTCGCCCAGCAGTCGCAACAGATAGCGCAACAAGGCCACCAGCTGTCTCAACTGACCGTGATGCTACAGCAGCTATTACCACAACTCCAGCAACAATCTCCTCCACCAGCTCCTGCACCTCCTCCGCAGCAAGTGGCCGCTTCCGGCCTACGAATATCCTTGCCGGATAAATTTGATGGGGACTCTAAGTTTTGCCGTGGCTTTCTTTCACAATGTTCCCTGCACTTGGAGATGATGTCGGACCAGTTTCCTACTGAAAGGTCTAAGGTGGCTTTCGTAGTCAGCCTTCTGTCTGGGAAAGCTCTGTCATGGGCCACACTGCTCTGGGACCGCAATGACCCTGTCACTGCCTCTGTACACTCCTTCTTCACGGAGATTCGAAGTGTCTTTGAGGAACCTGCCCGAGCCTCTTCTGCTGAGACTGCCCTGCTGAACCTGGTCCAGGGTAATTCTTCTGTTGGCGAGTACGCCATCCAATTCCGTACTCTTGCCTCCGAATTATCCTGGAATAACGAGGCCCTCTGCGCGACCTTTAAAAAAGGCCTATCCAGCAACATTAAAGATGTGCTGGCCGCACGAGAAATTCCTGCTAACCTGCATGAACTTATTCATCTGGCCACCCGCATTGACATGCGTTTTTCCGAAAGGCGTCAGGAGCTCCGCCAGGATATGGACTTTGTTCGCACGAGGCGGTTTCTCTCCCCGGCTCCTCTCTCCTCTGGTCCTCTGCAATCCGTTCCTGTGCCTCCCGCCGTGGAGGCTATGCAAGTTGACCGGTCTCGCTTGACACCTCAAGAGAGGACACGACGCCGCATGGAGAATCTGTGCCTGTACTGTGCCAGTACCGAACACTTCTTGAAGGATTGTCCTATCCGTCCTCCCCGCCTGGAAAGACGTCCGCTGATTCCGCACAAAGAGGAGACAGTTTTTGATGTCAACTCTGCTTCTCCACGCCTTACTGTGCCTGTGCGGATATCTTCCACTACCTTCTCCTTCTCTGCTGTGGCCTTCCTGGATTCCGGATCTGCAGGAAATTTTATTTTGGCCTCTCTCATCAACAGGTTCAACATCCCGGTGACCAGTCTAGCCAGACCCCTCTACATCAATTCTGTTAATGAAAGATTGGACTGTACCGTGCGTTACCGCACGGAACCTCTCCTAATGTGCATCGGACCTCATCACGAAAAAATTGAATTTTTGGTCCTCTCCAACTGCACTTCTGAAATTCTTCTTGGATTACCGTGGCTTCAACGCCATTCCCCAACCCTTGATTGGTCCACAGGAGAAATCAAGAACTGGGGTACTTCTTGTCTCAAGGACTGTCTTAAACCGGTTCCCAGTACTCCCTGCCGTGACCCTGTGGTTCCCCCTGTATCCGGTCTTCCTAAGGCTTATATGGACTATGCTGACGTCTTTTGCAAGAAGCAATCTGAGACTTTACCCCCTCACAGGCCTTATGACTGTCCTATTGACCTCTTCCCGGGTACTACTCCACCCCGGGGCAGAATCTATCCTCTGTCTGCTCCAGAGACTCTTGCCATGTCAGAGTACATCCAGGAGAATTTAAAAAAGGGCTTTATCCGCAAATCCTCCTCTCCTGCCGGTGCTGGATTTTTTTTTGTGTCCAAAAAAGATGGCTTCCTACGCCCTTGCATTGACTACCGCGGACTTAATAAAATCACGGTAAAAAACCGCTACCCCTTACCTCTTATCTCGGAACTCTTTGATCGCCTACAAGGTGCCCACATCTTTAACAAACTGGACTTAAGGGGGGCTTATAATCTCATCCGCATCAGGGAGGGGGACGAATGGAAGACTGCATTTAACACTAGAGATGGACACTTTGAGTATCTGGTCATGCCCTTTGGCCTGTGCAACGCCCCTGCCGTCTTCCAAGACTTTGTTAATGAAATTTTTCGTGATCTCTTATATTCCTGTGTTGTGGTTTATCTGGACGATATTCTGATTTTTTCTGCCAACTTAGAAGAACACCGCCAGCATGTCCGCATGGTTCTTCAGAGACTTCGGGACAATCAACTTTATGCCAAAATGGAGAAATGTCTCTTTGAATGTCAATCTCTTCCTTTCCTAGGATACTTGGTCTCTGGCCAGGGACTACAAATGGACCCAGATAAACTCTCTGCCGTCTTAGATTGGCCACGCCCCTCCGGACTCCGTGCTATCCAACGTTTTTTGGGGTTTGCCAATTATTACAGACAATTTATTCCACACTTTTCCACTATTGTGGCTCCTATCGTGGCTTTAACCAAGAAAAATGCCAATCCCAAGTCCTGGTCTCCACAAGCGGAAGACGCATTTAAACATCTCAAGTCTGCCTTTTCTTCTGCTCCCGTGCTCTCCAGACCTGACCCATCTAAACCCTTCCTTTTGGAGGTAGATGCCTCCTCAGTGGGAGCTGGAGCTGTCCTTCTACAAAAAAATTCTTCCGGGCATGCTGTTACTTGTGGTTTTTTTTCTAGGACCTTCTCTCCAGCGGAGAGGAATTACTCCATCGGGGATCGAGAACTACTGGCCATTAAATTGGCGCTTGAGGAATGGAGGCATCTGCTGAATCTCTCCTATCTCCAGTCTGCCCAACGACTGAACCCTCGCCAGGCCAGGTGGTCGTTGTTCTTTGCCCGTTTTAACTTTGAAATTCATTTTCGCCCTGCTGACAAGAACATTAGGGCCAATGCCCTCTCTCGTTCTTCTGATGCCTCTGAAGTAGAAGTCTCTCCGCAACACATCATTCCTCCGGACTGTCTGATCTCCACTTCTCCAGCCTCCATCAGGCAAACTCCTCCAGGGAAGACCTTCGTTTCTCCATGCCAGCGTCTCGGGATTCTCAAATGGGGACACTCCTCCCATCTCGCAGGCCATGTGGGCATCAAAAAATCCTTGCAACTCATCTCTCGTTTTTATTGGTGGCCGACTCTGGAGACGGATGTTGTTGATTTTGTGCGGGCCTGTACTGTCTGTGCCCGGGATAAGACTCCTCGCCAGAAGCCTGCTGGTCTCCTTCATCCTCTGCCCGTTCCCGAACAGCCTTGGTCACAGATTGGTATGGATTTTATTACAGACTTGCCCTCATCCCGTGGCAACACAGTTGTTTGGGTGGTCGTTGATCGATTTTCCAAGATGGCACATTTTATTCCTCTTCCTGGTCTTCCTTCAGCGCCTCAGTTGGCAAAGCAATTTTTTGTACACATTTTTCGCCCACGCATATCGTCTCGGATAGAGGCGTCCAATTCGTGTCTAAATTCTGGAGGGCCCTCTGTAAACAGCTCAAGATTAAATTAAACTTCTCTTCTTCTTATCATCCCCAATCCAATGGGCAAGTAGAAAGAATTAATCAGGTCCTGGGTGATTATTTACGGCATTTTGTTTCCTCCCGCCAGGATGACTGGGCAGATCTTCTACCATGGGCCGAATTCTCATACAACTTCAGAGTCTCCGAATCTTCTGCTAAGTCCCCATTTTTCGTGGTGTACGGCCGTCACCCTCTTTCCCCCCTCCCTACTCCCTTGCCCTCTGGTTTGCCCGCTGTGGATGAAGTGACTCGTGATCTTTCCACCATATGGAAAGAGACCCAAAATTCTCTTTTACAGACTTCATCCCGGATGAAAAGATTTGCCGATAAGAAAAGAAGAACTCGCCCCATTTTTGCTCCCGGAGATAAGGTATGGCTCTCTGCTAAATATGTCCGCTTTCGTGTCCCCAGTTACAAACTGGGACCACGCTATCTTGGTCCTTTCAAAGTCTTGTGCCAGATCAACCCTGTCTCTTACAAACTCCTTCTTCCTCCTTCTCTTCGTATTCCCAATGCCTTCCATGTCTCTCTCCTTAAACCACTCATCATTAACCGCTTCTCTCCCAAACTTGTTTCTCCCACTCCTGTATCCGGTTCTTCTGACGTCTTCTCCGTGAAGGAGATTCTGGCCTCCAAGACGGTCAGAGGAAAAAATTTTTTTTGGGTGGATTGGGAAGGCTGTGGTCCAGAAGAGAGATCCTGGGAACCTGAGGACAACATCCTAGACAAAAGTCTTATTCTCAGGTTCTCAGGCTCCAAGAAGAGGGGGAGACCCAAGGGGGGGGGTACTGTTACGCCGAGCGCTCCGGGTCCCCGCTCCTCCCCGGAGCGCTCGCAACTTCCTCGCATTTGCAGCGCCCCGGTCAGACCTGCTGACCGGGTGCGCTGCAATGTCTCTCTCAGCCGGGATGCGATTCGCGATGCGGGAGGCGCCCGCTCGCGATGGGCATCCCGGCTCCCGTATCTGACTCGCTCCCCGTCGGTCTTGTCCCGGCGCGAGCGGCCCCGCTCCTTAGGGCGCGCGCGCGCCGGGTCTCTGCAATTTAAAGGGCCATTGCGCCACTGATTGGCGCAGCAGGCTTAATTAGTGTGTTCACCTGTGCACTCCCTATTTATACATCACTTCCCCTGCACTCCCTTGCCGGATCTTGTTGCCATTGTGCCAGTGAAAGCGTTTCCTTGTGTGTTCCTAGCCTGTGTTCCAGACCTCCTGCCGTTGCCCCTGACTACGATCCTTGCTGCCTGCCCTGACCTTCTGCTACGTCCGACCTTGCTCTTGTCTACTCCCTTGTACCGCGCCTATCTTCAGCAGTCAGAGAGGTTGAGCCGTTGCTGGTGGATACGACCTGGTTGCTACCGCCGCTGCAAGACCATCCCGCTTTGCGGCGGGCTCTGGTGAATACCAGTAGCAACTTAGAACCGGTCCACCAACACGGTCCACGCCAATCCCTCTCTGGCACAGAGGATCCACCTCCAGCCAGCCGAATCGTGACACATGTATGGGCTTAAACTGCCAACATTGGAGTTTTATCTAGTCCTGGTAGTTAGTGTGGGACCATGGCTCATAATGACCACTGAGCATTCACGATCTCAGCACAGGAGAGCCATGCTGGGTGGCTAAGCTGCTAACATAAAAAGGTGGAAATGTAAGCCAAAACTCCCTAGTGACGGCCACAAAAATCGGTAGGGACGGTCACTAAGGTGTTAAAGAGCTGACCTGATTTGAGTATTGCCACATTATATGACGTCTTACTTCTTAAAATATGACTTTGAGTCTCCTTGATTTATAATTTTCTATTACCTAGTGGACCTTAGTAATTTTCCATTAACTAATGGACCTTAGTAATCCTACATATACTACAGTACTACAAGTTAATAGAAGCTTATTAAGAGTAAGCAAAACGTGCATGGGATAGAGTGTATGTTTGGCACTATTCGTGCAAAATTGCTGTAAAAACTGAGAGATTTTGGCAAAATACAAATACAAAAATATGTGGCTCCTCGATTCTGGCTGGAGATTGTGGGCCTGGCCCTCCTGACAGTGTATGTCCCATTGCAGCTGCTGTGGCTGCTTGTTACGGCTGAGGTGTAGTGGGTCTGGTTAACCTGTGAGGATGATGCCGTGGGCCATACCAGGGAGCAGATTATAAGGTGCCGCTGGTTTTCAACAGGTGCCCGCCACAAAGCGGGATGGACTTGCTGCAGCAGGCGGCACCCAGGTCGCTACCCCTGATATGACTCATCCACATAGGCAGGATAAGGATAAGGCAACTTGTAGCCAGGACTAGCAGGAGGTCAGGGCTGGTGGCACAGAAGCAAGGTCAGGTCACGTAGCAAGCGGTCAGAGGGCAGGCGGGATACGTAGCAATAGGGTCAGTCAGGATACGTAGCAATAGGGTCAGATACATGGCAAGGCAAGACACAAACTGAATGCTTTCTCTAAGGCTGATAAGGCACAAAGATCCAGCAAGGTTCAAAAGGAAGTGCTTGCACTCATAGGGTCAAGGAGCAACAAGAACCAATTAAATGTGTACTGTCCCTTTAAATTTCACAGAATCGTCCCGCGCATGCCCTAGGAGGCGGAGATGCAAGCAGGAAACACACGGGAACGACGATGGGAGGTAAGAAGCAGAGGGATGAATGCAATCGCATCGCGGGAAGCGAATGGCATTATGGACCGTGCCGAGCAGCGGAGGAGGAGTGCGTCCGCGGGCAGCATGTCTGACCAGGTGTAACTCCTAACAGTACCCCCCCCCCTTAGGTCTCCCCCTCTTTTTAGGCCGGAGAAACCTGAGCACCAGATCCTGGTCTAAGATGTTCTCCTCAGGTTCCCAGGACCTTTCCTCAGGACCAAAACCCTTCCAATCAACCAGGAAGTACGGTTTCCCCCTGATGGTCTTGGTGGTGAATATCTCCTGCACTTCAAACACATCAGAGGCCCTGGTAACAGGGGTAGGTGAGATATTCTTCTGAGAGAACTGGTTAAGGACCAACAGCTTGAGGAGGGACATGTGGAAGGAGTTTGGGATGCGCAGAGAAGGAGGGAGATGTAACTTGTACGCAGCCAAATTGATGTGGCGTAGAACTTTAAAAGGACCCAAGAACCACGGCCCCAATTTGTAACTAGGTTGCTTCAGACAAACATACTTTGCAGAGAGCCAAACCTTGTCTCCAAGGGAAAAGACTGGTGGAGACCTCCTCTTCTTTTCAGCCTTGGACTTCATGCGGGAGGAGGCGACAGCTAAAGAACACTGGCTTTCCTGCCAAATGGATTAAAAGTCCCGAACCAAAACATCAACTGCTGGTACTCCAGAAGATGCAAGAAGAGGTAGAGGAGGATGAAGATGATAACCATAAACAACAAAGAATGGAGAGGTACCTGTAGACTCAGAGTCACGATTTGAACCCATTTTGCTTGTTGACTGTAAGAGAACTCAGCCCAGGGTAACAGATCGGACCAGTCGTCTTGCCGGACAGAAACTACATGGTGAAGATACTCTCAAAGAACTTGGTTCTCCCCCGGGCCGTTGGTTTGCGGATTGGACACTGATGAAAAGTCCAATTTGACTTTGAGGCAAGAGCAGAGGGCCCGCCAAAACTTGGAAACAAATTGAACCCCTTTTTCAGGAATGATGTGAAGCGGTAGACCATGCAGGTGGAAAATATGTTGGGAAAATTGAAGAAGTTCAGGCAGAGGTACAAAATGAGCCATCTTAGTGAAACGATCATCGACCACTCAAATGACGGTGCAACAGGAGGAGGATGGCAAATCAGTGATGAAATCCATGGCAATGTGGGTCCACAGTGACTCAAGGATGGGTAGAGGCTGTAGGAGACCCGCCGATTTGCTACAAGGCATCTTGTCACGAGCACATATTGCGCAGGAGCGGACATATTCAGCAACATCTCGACCCAGGATCAGCCACCAGTAATGACGGGTGATGAGCAAAGTAGACTTCCATATTCCTGGGTGACCGGCCAATAAGGAAGAATGTCCCCAGTTTAGAACCTTAATCCTAAGACGAGTTGGTACAAATGTCTTTCCCGGAGGAACTTGCTGAAGATTGACTGGTGCTGCCGAAACCAATAGATCTGGGGGCACAATATGATGATGTAAAGGTTCCTAACCCTCAAGAGAGGGCATTGGCTCTGACGTTCTTGTGTGCAGGTCAAAAATTAATGAGAAAATTAAACCGGGAAAAGAAAAGTGACCACCTGGCCTGCCGGGGTTCAGACGTAGTGCTGACTGTAAGTAAAGAAGATTTTTATGGTCTCTGTAGATATTGATAGGATGAGTTGTTCCCTCTAACAAGTGATGCCATTCTTCCAGAGCGAGCTTAATAGCCAAGAGTTCCCGCTCTCCGATGGTGTTATTCCTCTTAGCAGGAGAAAATGTTTTAGAGAAGAAGCTGCAAGACACCGTTTTGCTTGTTGTAGCTCTGGCTCCTACAGAAGAGGCATCCACTTCAAGGTAGAATGGCTTGTCCAGGTCTAGTCTCGTCAGAACAGGTGCGGAGGAAAATGCCGACTTCAAACGAGAAAAAGCTTCCTCCGCTCTAGGTGGCCAGGACTTGGGATTGGCACCTTTCTTAGTAAGAGCCACAATCGGAGCTACCAGGGTGAAGAAATATGGAATGAACTGCCGATAATAGTTGGCAAAGCCAAGGAAGTGTTGAATAGCCTGCAGACCAGAAGGTTGCGGCCAGGTTAGAACAGAAAACAGATTATCAGGATCCATCCGAAGGCCTTAGTTAGAGACAATATAGCCAAGGAATAGCAAAGATGACTTCTTGAAGAGACATTTCTCGAGCATGGCAAGGCGTCGCAGGACCTGACGCACATGAGTGCGATGAACTTCCAAGTACGGCAGGAAGATAAAGATGTCGTCCAGATATACCATAACACACGTGTAAAGGAGATCTCGGAAAATGTCATTGACAAATTCTTAAAAAACGGCTGGGGCATTACAGAGACCAAAGGGCATCACTAGGTACTCATAATGTCCATCATGGGTATTAAAAGCCGTCTTCCACTCATCTCCTTCTTGGATTTTAATAAGGTTATATGCCCCATTGCAAGTCCAGCTTGATGAAAATCTTGGCTCCCCGTAGGCGATCAAATAGTCCTGAGATCAGAGGGAGAGGGTACCGGTTCTTGATGGTGATCTTATTAAGCCCCCGGTGATCAATGCAGAGACGGAGGGAACCGTCCTTCTGTTCCATAAAGAAGAAACCGGCTCCGGCAAGGGAGGTAGACTTTCGAATGAAGCCCTTCTGTAGGTTCTCGATGATGTATTCAGATGTGGCCTGCGTCTCAGGAGACGACAAAGAATAGATTCTTCCCCAAGGGGGCAAAGAACCCGGCAGAAGATCAATTGGACAATTGTAGGGTCGATGAGGAGGAAGACTCTCTGCTTGCGTCTGGCAAAACACATCAGCAAAGTCTTGGTACGGGGTAGGCAGACCCGGCAGAGAGGGACAAGGAATAAGATGCTTCAGTTAAAAAGTCACCAGACAGCGGTTCCAGTAATCCCATCCCCTACTGGAGACTTCACCGGAGTGCCAATCAAGAACCGGGGCATGGCGTTTCAGCCAAGGCAGACCGAGGAGAACCGAGGAAGAACAGTGTGGAAGCACATAGAACTTGATCCACTCCTTGTGCATAGCACCCCATTGCATCTTCAGAGGTTCATTGATAAACTTCACCAGGGAAATCAGGCACTCCCCATTGATAGTAGAGATGTACAGAGGCTTAGTGAGCAGTGTAACTGGGAGATGATATTTATGGACCAGAGAGGCATCCATGAATTTCCCTGCTGAGCCAGAGTCCACAAAAGCAGGAATGAGGAATCGGAAGAGGAGAAGAGCCGGACAGACATGTATAAGCGAGGAGAGGGAGTATTTACACCTAGAGACGCCTGTCCCACGTGCCCTAGGTGAGTTTCCTGTCACTGAGGCCGAAGAGGGCTGTTATTGCGAAAATCCTCCGGGCTGGCACAATACAGGCACAGATCCTCTTCCCTTCGGCATGACCTCTCTTGAGGAGACAGATGAGCTCAATCCACCTGGATGAGCTCTTCGGCAGAAGGTATAGAAGTAGGCAGAGGTGGCCGCTGCAACATGCGGGATGTGAATCGCAGTACGGACCGCGCTGGGCAGTGGAGGAGGAGTGCGTCCGCGACCAGAATGTCTGACCGCGGCCCAACTCCTAACACTGCTGCAGCGATAGTTCCCCCCTGGGTTTAATATTAAGACTGCTTAAAGGGGTACTCTGGTGCTAAACATCTTATCCCCTATCAAAAGGATAGGGGATAAGATGTTAGATCGTGGGGATCTCGCTGCTGGGAACCCCCGCGATCTCTCCTGTAGCACCCCTATTTTTCAACTGCACAGAGTGAGGATCGCTCTGTGGCTGATGACGGCGATGCAGGGGACTGAGTATTGTGAAACCACAGCTCCGCCCCTTCGTGATGTCATGCCCCGCTCCCTCAATGCAAGTCTATGGGAGGGGCACATCATTCATGTAACAGCTGAATCATTTTCCTACATTGTCATATTGGATTTCACTTTCATAATGACATTGCTATTTTATTCACTTTTTAGAGCACAACTGCTATTTGTAAAAAAAGAAATGAAAAAATACAAATAATTATTCATTCAGTGATCACAGCAAATGGGATTTGTCTCATAATGCAGTTTAGTGTGAATTTTGTTTCCAGGATACCAAAAAACAAACTAAGACCTTCTCTATTGCTTTAGTCACTCAACTACTCTTAACCAATCAAAGCCCTAAACTAAAGGGCTTCATCAGAAAATTGTATTTAAATAAGACTCCATAATCACCCCAAGATGTATAATAAGGGCTATTCATCAGAAAATTGTATTTAAATAAGACTCCATAATCACCCCAAGATGTATAATTTTGAATATAGTGTTATTACATTGTACTGGCTTCAGTATGTTTTGCTTGAATTGCCCCTGATAAGAAGTTGTGAAGTTTGTTCATTTTTTATGTGATGTTGCTTCCAGCTCCCAGGCTCCTTCCTCAACTGCTATTGTAGGAGGTAGAGGAGTGATGGCAGCCCCTATAGCCTATATCCATGTCTTTAGGTAGAATAAGGTGTGTTCATACCATGCTGCCTCATGCTAAACAATGCCACATGAGAGGAGCAGACGAGGGAATGATTACAGCAGCTTCTGCAGACTTGCTGATTGGAAAGATAGTCGAGATGACAATAGCTGATGACAATCCAGCCAGCTGCTGATTGCAGTCATCACATTCCATCTCTAAAGGGAGCTCAGCTCATGAATTAAACAAAGACAGAATTGCTGATTTATGTTAACATCATATATCAGACAAAATAATAAAATAAAGAAAGTCCAATCTATACTGTGTAAATACAAAGCTTCCCAAAACTTGGAACTGTCCAGAGCAGGAGAGGCTTGCAGGATGAGGGTGTCTAAGGGTCATAGACACGAGATGGCTGATTGACAAGGCTGCAGGAGGAACACAGCCTGCAGCAACACTACTGTTTTACCAAACATGTGCCCCCATCTGTTGCAAAACTACAACTCCATGCATGCCTGGACAGTCAAAGGATGTCTGGGCATGCTGGGAGTTGTAGTTTTGTTAAAGCTGTAGGCACACAGCTGAAGGCAACACTGCTGTAAAAAAGAGTTATCCAAACACAGTACCTCCAATTATTCCAAAACTACAAGTTCCAGCATTACAGAACTGGCAAAGGATGACATACATGAATGACAGAAAGAGCTAAGGTATACATTCACCATATTGTCTTTGGTGGAAGAGTACAGGCAATCTACAAAAATCATTGTGAGTGTGTATGTGTGTCGGTACAACATGAAGCCAGTGAGGAAAGTTTTACAGAGGAGGGCTACTCCAAGAGCAGTGAGTCTCCAGAGTGAGGGAGGGGTAGGAGTCATCACAGCGCCCCTTCCCTTTGAGACAATTGAAAAGTCATTGAGCAGCTGTAATATGCTATTTTTTGTGCATTTAAAAATACATACAGGAGATCGCGGGGAGGGGGGTCCCAGCAGTCAGACCCCCCCGCTATCTGAAATTTATCCCCTATCCTTAGCAGGCCTCCAGCAGGCCAAAAATGTGCATGTGTCCACTCAAAGGGTCAGAAACAGGCTCCATGAGGGTGGTATGATGGCCCGACGTCCACAAGTGGGGGTTGTGCTTACAGCCCAACACCGTGCAGGACGTTTGGCATTTGCCAGAGAACACGATTATCAAAGTCGCCACTGGCGCCCTGTACTCTTCAGAGATGAAAGCAGGTTCACACTGAGCCCATGTGACAGACGTGACAGAGTCTGGAGAGGCCGTGGAGAACATTCTGCTGCCTGCAACATCCTCCAGCATGACCGGTTTGGCAGTGGGTCACTAATGATGTGGGGTGGCATTTCTTTGGTGTGCCGCAAAGCCCTCCATGTGCTTGCCAGAGGTAGCCTAACTTCCATTAGGTACCGAGATTAGATCCCTTGTGAGAACATATGCTGGTGCGGTTGGCCCTGGGTTCCTCCTAATGCAAGACAATGCTAGACCTCATGTGGCTGGAGTGTGTCAGCAGCTCCTGCAAGAGGAAGACATTGATGCTATGGACTGGCTCGCCCATTCCCCTGACCTGAATCCAATTGAGCACATCTGGGACATCATGTCTCGCTCCATCCACCAACGCCATGTTGCACCACAGACTGTCCACTTCATCAGGAAAAGTGCCCAGGTGTTGTAGGGAGGTCATACGGGCATGTGGAGGCCACACACACACACACTACTGAGCCTCATTTTGACTTGTTTTAAGGACATTACATCAAAGTTGGATCAGCCTTTTGTGTGGTTTTCCACTTTGATTTTGAGTGTGACTCCATATCCAGACCTCTATGGGTCAATAAATTTGATTTCCATTGATAATTTTTGTGTGATTTTGTTGTCAGTCCATTCAACTATGTAAAGAAGAAAGTATTTCATACGATTAGTTCATTCATTCAGATCTAGGATGTGTTATCTTAGGGTTTCCTTTATTTTTTTGAGCAGTGTATATTGTGAAAAAGACCTTAATAGAGTGAGAAATAAAAATCAGTTTTCCTTAGGCAATAGCTACTCCTTCAAACAAAATCTTTTTATGTTTCTGAATTTGTCATACATACCGCAGATGAGCTTTGCTAAAATGGTATCTTCACTGATTTGGATTGAAAGACCAAAGTAATGCATTATCCTTTAATGTAACGCTGGCAAATGGAGACTATTTCCTCTAGGCTTCTATCAGTAAATATTTCTTCATAAAAGCCTTTATTGATGGGAGAAATGTTTTTTCAAATTATTTTAGAATTTTAGGAATAATGTAGTGTAGGATTTGCATTTGGATAGAACTTTGTTCACAGAGTAGTAGAATAAAATATTTTAGCTGGCATAGCTGGCTAGTCCTACGCCTTTTAAAAGAAAATTCCAGTTAATGCAGAACTAAGTTTGTGTCTTAAAGTATGACTGTCATTTATAAAAATGTTTGACATGCAAGAAATCTGGTTCAGTCGAGGTTTCAGTACCAAGACTCCCCTCCGATTTCCAGACTTAGGCAGGTGAGGCATGTGACAGTGCCCTTCACTCCCTGGCTAGGCACTTAGTTGCTTTGATTGCAGGAGACAGTTCCATAGACTTATAATGGAGCCCAACTCCTACAATTGGAACTGTCTGGAGCAGGAGAGGTTTACTATGGGGATTTGCTCCTCCTCTGGACAGTTCCTGACACGGACAGAGATGTTCACAGAGAGCACTGTGGTCAGGCAGAAAATTACTTTCAACTTCCTCTGGAGCATACAGCACCCCATAAGTACTGGAAAAATTAAGATTTTTATATAGAAGTAATTTACAAATCTGTTTAACTTTTTGGCATCAGTTATTTTTCCACTGGAGTACCCCTTTAACCTCTTAAGGACAAAGCCCATTTTTTGCACATCTGAGCACCGTCACTTTAAGCATTAATAACTATGAGATGCTTTTAATTATGAATTTGATTCCAAGATAGTTTTTTCGTTACATATTCTTCTTTATCATAGTGATAAATTTTCATCGATACTTGCATCATTTCTTGGTGAAAAATCCAAAAATTTCATGAAAAATTTGAAAATTTTGCATTTTTCTAACTTTGAAGCTCTCTGCTTTTAAGGAAAATAGACATACCAAATAAATTATATATTGATTCACATATACAATATGTCTTCTTTATTAGTGTTGGGTGCAAATTTTCGCATTTCAAATTTGTATTCACTATATATTCGAAATTGCGAATATTCGCTTTTTTTCCGCATATGTGAATATTTGCATATTTCTTCTTTTTACCCGTGGGCCAATTAAAATCATGCAAATACACTTGTCAGAGGTTATCAACAACATCCCTAGCAACCAATAGTAAAGTTACCCAACCCCTCACTGTTTTCTTCCTCAAATACGCGAATGTGCGAATATTCACATATGCGAATATAATGAATACGCCAAATTTGCGAACATAGGACGAATATTCATCTATATATTCACGAAATGGGCAATGCCGCTCATCACTATTCTTTATGTTTGCATCATAAAGTTGACATTGTCACGATGCCGGCTGGCAGGTAGTGGACCCTCTGTGCCAGAGAGGGATTGGCGTGGACCGTGCTAGTGGACCGGTTCTAAGCCACTACTGGTTTTCACCAGAGCCCGCCGCAAAGCGGGATGGTCTTGCTGCGGCGGTAGTGACCAGGTCGTATCCACTAGCAACGGCTCACCTCTCTGGCTGCTGAAGATAGGCGCGGTACAAGGGAGTAGGCAGAAGCAAGGTCGGACGTAGCAGAAGGTCGGGGCAGGCAGCAAGGATCGTAGTCAGGGGCAACGGCAGAAGGTCTGGAAACACAGGCAAGGAACACACAAGGAACGCTTTCACTGGCACTAAGGCAACAAGATCCGGCAAGGGAGTGCAAGGGAAGTGAGGTAATATAGGGAAGTGCACAGGTGAAAACCCTAATTGGAACCACTGCGCCAATCAGCGGCGCAGTGGCCCTTTAAATCGCAGAGACCCGGCGCGCGCGCGCCCTAGGGAGCGGGGCCGCGCGCGCCGGGACAGAACAGACGGGGAGCGAGTCAGGTAGGGGAGCCGGGGTGCGCATCGCGAGCGGGCGCTACCCGCATCGCGAATCGCATCCCGGCTGGCAGCGGGATCGCAGCGCCCCGGGTCAGAGGACGTGACCGGAGCGCTGCAGCGGAGGGAGTGAAGCGAGCGCTCCGGGGAGGAGCGGGGACCCGGAGCGCTCGGCGTAACAGTACCCCCCCCCTTGGGTCTCCCCCTCTTCTTGGAGCCTGAGAACCTGAGGAGCAGACTTTTGTCAAGGATGTTGTCCTCAGGTTCCCAGGATCTCTCTTCAGGGCCACAACCCTCCCAGTCTACTAAAAAAAAATTTTTCCCTCTGACCTTTTTGGCAGCCAAAATTTCCTTGACCGAGAAGACGTCCGAGGAGCCGGAAACAGGAGTGGGAGGAACAGATTTGGGAGAAAAACGGTTGAGGATGAGTGGTTTGAGAAGAGAGACGTGAAAGGCATTAGGGATACGAAGAGAAGGAGGAAGAAGAAGTTTATAAGAGACAGGATTAATTTGACACAAAATTTTGAAAGGACCAAGATAGCGTGGTCCCAACTTGTAGCTAGGGACACGGAAGCGGACATATTTAGCGGAGAGCCATACCTTGTCTCCAGGGGAAAAAACGGGGGGAGCTCTTCTTTTCTTATCCGCGAACCTCTTCATGCGTGAAGAAGCCTGTAAGAGAGAATTTTGGGTCTCTCTCCATATAATGGAAAGGTCACGAGAAATTTCATCCACAGCGGGCAGACCAGAGGGCAAGGGGGTAGGGAGGGGGGGAAGAGGGTGACGGCCGTACACCACGAAAAATGGGGATTTGGAGGAAGATTCAGAGACCCTGAAGTTATACGAGAATTCGGCCCATGGAAGGAGATCTGCCCAGTCATCCTGGCGGGAGGAAACAAAATGTCGCAAATAATCACCCAGGATCTGGTTAATTCTTTCTACTTGTCCATTGGACTGGGGATGATATGCAGAGGAAAAATTTAATTTAATCTTGAGTTGTTTACAGAGAGCCCTCCAGAATTTAGACACGAATTGGACCCCTCTATCCGAGACAATCTGCGTAGGCAACCCGTGAAGACGAAAAATGTGTACAAAAAATTGCTTAGCCAACTGAGGCGCAGAAGGAAGACCAGGAAGAGGGATGAAATGTGCCATTTTGGAGAATCGATCAACGACCACCCAAATAACGGTGTTGCCACGGGAAGGGGGTAAATCAGTAATAAAATCCATACCAATCAGAGACCAAGGCTGTTCGGGGACAGGCAGAGGATGAAGAAAACCAGCGGGCTTCTGGCGAGGAGTCTTATCCCGGGCACAGATAGTGCAGGCTCGCACAAAGTCCCCAACATCCGTCTCCAGAGTCGGCCACCAATAGAAGCGGGAGATGAGTTGCACAGATTTCTTGATGCCCGCATGACCTGCGAGATGGGAGGAGTGACCCCATTTGAGGATTCCGAGGCGTTGGCGTGGAGAAACAAAGGTCTTTCCTGGAGGAGTCTGCCTGATGGAGGCAGGAGAAGTGGAGATCAGGCAGTCAGGTGGAATGATGTGTTGCGGAGGGAGATCAACTTCTGAGGCATCCGAGGAACGAGAGAGAGCATCGGCCCTAATGTTCTTATCGGCAGGACGAAAGTGAATCTCATAATTAAATCGGGCAAAGAACAGAGACCACCGGGCCTGGCGAGGATTCAGCCGTTGGGCAGACTGGAGGTAGGAGAGGTTCTTGTGGTCGGTGTAGATAATAACAGGAAATCTTGATCCCTCCAGCAGATGCCTCCATTCCTCAAGTGCTAATTTAATGGCTAGAAGCTCTCGATCCCCGATGGAGTAGTTCCTCTCCGCTGGAGAGAAGGTCCTAGAGAAAAAACCACAAGTGACAGCATGCCCGGAAGAATTTTTTTGTAGAAGAACAGCTCCAGCTCCCACTGAGGAGGCATCAACCTCCAATAGGAAGGGTTTGGAAGGGTCAGGTCTGGAGAGCACGGGAGCCGAAGAAAAGGCAGACTTGAGTCGTTTAAAGGAGTCTTCTGCTTGAGGAGGCCAGGACTTGGGATCAGCATTTTTTTTGGTTAAAGCCACGATAGGAGCCACAATGGTAGAAAAATGTGGAATAAATTGCCTGTAATAATTGGCGAACCCCAAAAAGCGTTGGATAGCACGGAGTCCGGAGGGGCGTGGCCAATCTAAGACGGCAGAGAGTTTGTCTGGATCCATCTGTAGTCCCTGGCCAGAGACCAAATATCCTAGAAAAGGAAGAGATTGGCATTCAAACAGACATTTCTCAATTTTGGCATAGAGTTGGTTGTCACGAAGTCTCTGAAGAACCATACGGACATGCTGGCGGTGTTCTTCTAGATTGGCAGAAAAAATTAGGATATCGTCCAGATATACAACAACACAGGAGTATAACAAATCACGAAAAATTTCATTGACAAAGTCTTGGAAGACGGCAGGGGCATTGCACAGTCCAAAGGGCATGACCAGATACTCAAAGTGTCCATCTCTGGTGTTAAATGCCGTTTTCCACTCGTCCCCCTCTCTGATGCGGATGAGGTTATAGGCGCCTCTTAAGTCCAATTTAGTGAAGATGTGGGCACCTTGGAGGCGATCAAAGAGTTCAGAGATGAGGGGTAAGGGGTAGCGGTTCTTAACCGTGATTTTATTAAGACCGCGGTAGTCAATGCAAGGACGTAGGGAGCCATCTTTTTTGGACACAAAGAAAAATCCGGCTCCGGCAGGAGAGGAGGATTTACGGATAAAGCCCTTTTTTAGATTCTCCTGGACGTATTCGGACATGGCAAGAGTCTCTGGGGCAGAGAGAGGATAAATTCTGCCCCGGGGTGGAGTAGTACCCGGGAGGAGGTCGATAGGGCAATCATAAGGCCTGTGAGGAGGTAGAGTCTCAGCTTGTTTTTTGCAGAAAACATCCGCGAAGTCCATATAGGCCTTAGGGAGACCGGTTACTGGAGGAACCACAGAGTTACGGCAAGGGTTACTGGGAACCGGTTTTAGACAGTTCTTGGAACAAGAGGACCCCCAACTCTTGATCTCCCCAGTGGACCAATCCAGGGTTGGGGAATGAAGTTGAAGCCAGGGAAGTCCAAGGAGAATCTCCGAGGTGCAATTGGGGAGGACCAAAAGTTCAATCCTCTCATGATGAGATCCGATGCTCATAAGAAGGGGCTCCGTGCGGAAACGTATGGTACAGTCCAATCTTTCATTATTTACACAATTGATGTAGAGGGGTCTGGCGAGACTGGTCACCGGGATGTTGAACCTGTTGACGAGAGAGGCCAAAATAAAATTTCCTGCAGATCCAGAGTCCAAGAAGGCCACTGTAGAGAAGGAGAAGGCAGAGGCAGACATCCGCACAGGCACAGTAAGACGTGGAGAAGCAGAGTAGACATCAAGGACTGTCTCACCTTTGTGCGGAGTCAGCGTACGTCTTTCCAGGCGGGGAGGACGGATAGGACAATCCCTCAGGAAGTGTTCGGTACTAGCACAGTACAGGCAGAGGTTCTCCATACGGCGTCGTGTCCTCTCTTGAGGTGTCAGGCGAGACCGGTCGACCTGCATAGCCTCCACGGCGGGAGGCACAGGAACAGATTGCAGGGGACCAGAGGAGAGAGGAGCCGAGGAGACGAAACGCCTCGTGCGAACAGAGTCCATATCTTGGCGGAGTTCCTGACGCCTTTCAGAAAAACGCATGTCAATGCGAGTGGCTAGGTGAATAAGTTCATGTAGATTAGCAGGAATTTCTCGTGCGGCCAGAACATCTTTAATGTTGCTGGATAGGCCTTTTTTGAAGGTCGCGCAGAGGGCCTCATTATTCCAGGACAATTCTGAAGCAAGTGTACGGAATTGTACGGCATACTCGCCAACGGAAGAATTACCCTGGACCAGGTTCAACAGGGCAGTCTCAGCAGAAGAGGCTCGGGCAGGTTCCTCAAAGACACTTCGGATTTCCGAGAAGAAGGAGTGTACAGAGGCAGTGACGGGGTCATTGCGGTCCCAGAGCGGTGTGGCCCATGACAGGGCTTTTCCGGACAGAAGACTGACTACGAAAGCCACCTTAGACCTTTCAGTGGGAAACAGGTCCGACATCATCTCCAGATGCAGGGAACATTGGGAAAGAAAGCCACGGCAAAACTTAGAGTCCCCATCAAATTTATCCGGCAAGGATAAGCGTATCCCAGGAGCGGCCACTCGCTGCGGAGGAGGTGCAGGAGCTGGCGGAGGAGATGACTGCTGAAGCTGTGGTAGCAACTGTTGTAGCATAACGGTCAGTTGAGACAGCTGTTGGCCTTGTTGCGCTATCTGTTGTGACTGCTGGGCGACCACCGTGGTGAGGTCAGCGACAACTGGCAGAGGAACTTCAGCGGGATCCATGGCCGGATCTACTGTCACGATGCCGGCTGGCAGGTAGTGGACCCTCTGTGCCAGAGAGGGATTGGCGTGGACCGTGCTAGTGGACCGGTTCTAAGCCACTACTGGTTTTCACCAGAGCCCGCCGCAAAGCGGGATGGTCTTGCTGCGGCGGTAGTGACCAGGTCGTATCCACTAGCAACGGCTCACCTCTCTGGCTGCTGAAGATAGGCGCGGTACAAGGGAGTAGGCAGAAGCAAGGTCGGACGTAGCAGAAGGTCGGGGCAGGCAGCAAGGATCGTAGTCAGGGGCAACGGCAGAAGGTCTGGAAACACAGGCAAGGAACACACAAGGAACGCTTTCACTGGCACTAAGGCAACAAGATCCGGCAAGGGAGTGCAAGGGAAGTGAGGTAATATAGGGAAGTGCACAGGTGAAAACCCTAATTGGAACCACTGCGCCAATCAGCGGCGCAGTGGCCCTTTAAATCGCAGAGACCCGGCGCGCGCGCGCCCTAGGGAGCGGGGCCGCGCGCGCCGGGACAGAACAGACGGGGAGCGAGTCAGGTAGGGGAGCCGGGGTGCGCATCGCGAGCGGGCGCTACCCGCATCGCGAATCGCATCCCGGCTGGCAGCGGGATCGCAGCGCCCCGGGTCAGAGGACGTGACCGGAGCGCTGCAGCGGAGGGAGTGAAGCGAGCGCTCCGGGGAGGAGCGGGGACCCGGAGCGCTCGGCGTAACAGACATGTTTTTACTTTTGGAAGACATCAGAGGGCTTCAAAGTTAATCATCAATTTTCCAATTGTTCACAAAATTTTCAAAATCAGAATTTTTCAGAGACAAGTTCAATTTTGAAGTGGATTTTAGGGGTCTTCATATGAGAAATACCCCATAAATTACCCCATTATAAAAATTGCACCCCTCAAAGTATACAAAAATGATATTCAGAATGTTTGTTAACCCTTTAGGTGTTTCACAGGAATAGCAGCAAAGTGAGGGAGAAAATTCTAAATCTCAATTTTTTACATTGACATGTTCTTGTAGACCCAGTTTTTGAAGTTTTACAAGGGGTAAAAGGAGAAAATGCTGTAACCTAATTTCTTTCGAGTAAGGAAATACCTCATATGTGAAGGTAAAGTGCTCTGTGGGTGCACTAGAGGACTCAGAAGCGAAGGAGCGACAATGGAATTTTGGAGAGTGAATTTTGCTTAAATGGTTTTTAGGGGGCATGTCACATTTACAAAGCCCCTATGGTGCCAGGACAGTAAAAAAAAAAAAAAAAAACACATGGCATACTATTTTGGAAATTACACCCCTCATGGCACGTAACAAGGGGTCCAGTGAGGATTAACACCCCACAGGTGTTTGACAACTTTTCATTATGTGTAAATGAAATTTTTTCCCCAAAACTTTGCACTTTTAGAAGAGGTAATAGGAGAAATGCCCCCCATAATTTGTAACACCATCTCTTCTGAGTATGGAAATACCCCATATGTGGACATCAAGTGCTCAGCTGGTGCAGAGAAGGAGCAAATTTTGCTGAAATGGTTTTTGGGGTGGTGCCAGAACAGCAAAAACCACCACATGGCATACTATTATTGAAACTATACCCCTCAAGGAACGTAACAAGGGGTACAGTGAGCCTTAACAACCCACAGGTGTTTGACGACTTTTCATTAAAGCCGATTGTGTAAAAAGTTTTTTCCACTAATTTACCATTTTTACAGGAGGTATTGAAGAAAATGCCCCCCAAAATTTGTAACCCCATTTCTTCTGAGTATGGAAATACCCCATGTGTGGATGTAAAGTGCTCTGCGGGCGAACTACAATGCTCAGAAGAGAAGGAGCGCCATTGAGCTTTTGGAGAGAGAATTTGTTTGGAATGGAAGTCAGGGGCCATGTGCATTTACAAAGCTCCCATGCTACCAGAACAGTGCACTACAGGGTTTAGAAAAGAAGGAGCACCATTGGGCTTTTGGAGAGAGAATTTGGCTGGAATTGAAGGCCATGTGCATTTACAAAGCCCCCATAGTTCCAGAACGGTGGAACCCCCTCGCCCCATATGTGACCCTATTATGGAAACTACACCCCTCACAGAATGTAATGAGGGGTGCAGTGACCATTTACACCCCACTGGCGTTTGACAGACTTTTTGATCTTTTGAACCTCTAAGGGGTGTAGTTTCCAAAATGGGGTCACATGTGGGGGGGGGGGGATCCACCGTTCTGGCACCCTGGGGGCATTGTAAATGCACATGGCCTTCAATTCCAGCCAAATTCTCTCTCCAAAAGCCCAATGGCGCTCCTTCTCTTCTGAGCCCTATAGTGCGACAGCAGAGCACTTAACATCCACATATGGTGTTTTTCCTTACTCAGAAGAAATGGTGTTACAAATTAAGGGGGACATTTTTCCTATTACCCCTTGTGAAAATTAAAAATTTGGGATAACACCAGCATTTTAGTGAAAAAATATGAATTCTTCATTTTCCCGTCCAACTTTAACAAAAATTCTTCAAACACCTGTGGGTAGTTAAGGCTCAAGGCTTGTTACGTTCCTTAAGGGGTGTAGTTTCCAAAATGGGGTTGCATGTTTTTTTGTGTGTTTATGTCAGAACCGCTGTAACGATCAGCCATCCTTGTGCAAATTATCTCAAATGTACATGGCGCTCCCACACCTGAGCCTTGTTGTGCGCCCGCAGAACATTTTATGTCCACATATGGGGTATTTCCGTACTCAGGAGGTATTGCATTGCAAATTTTGGGGGTCTTTTTTTCCTTTTACCTCTTGTGAAAATGAAAAGTATGGGGCAACACCAGCAAGTTAGTGTAAAAAATAAGCATTTTTTAAAAATAACATGCTGGTGTAGACCCCAACTTTACCTTTTCATAAAGGGTAAACGCCTCCCAAAATTTGTTAGGCAATTTCTCCTGAGTACGGAAATATCTCATATGTGGCCCTGAACTGTTGCCTTGAAATACGACAGGGTTCCGAAGTGAGAGACCGCTGTGCGTATTTGAGGCCTAAATGAGGGATTTGCATAGGGGTGGACATAGGGGTATTCTAAACCAGTGATTCCTAAACAGCTGATGCAAAACTCCCAGCATGCCTGGACAGTCAATGGCTTTCTGGCAATACTGGGAGTTGTGGTTTTGCAACAGCTGGAGGCTCCGCACGAGATGTTTTTCATTTTTTATTGGGGAGGGGGGAGGGGACTGTGTAGGGTTATGTGTATATGTAGTGTTTGACCCTTTATTTTGTGTAGTGTAGTGTAGTGTTTTTTTGCGTACATTCACATGGGCGGGGGTTCACAGTGAGTTTCCCTCTGGGAGTTTGAGCTGCAGTGGAAAATTTGCTGCATCTCAAACTTGAAGTGTGTAAACCCCCGCCCATGTGAATTTACCCTGTATTGTGAAATATACCAATTGCCACAGAATGGGAAAGTGCTAAAGAAGTTTTTACCATTTAAAACTACAGCTCCCAGTATGACCTAAGCAGTGATAAGGGGATGCTGAGAGTTGTTGTTTCACCCATCATAACTACAGAACTTAAAAGTGACTACAGCACTGATGGGACATAGTGAGGAGGATACAGAATGATATCAGTGATTACAGGTGATGTCTTCTCTATAGTCTTTCCTTATCTAATTCAGATGGTACATACCGCCAGGATTTGTTCCAGCTAAATCTTCTCTCTGCAGAACTTGAGGCCCAGATGGCTTCTCACTATGTCAGCACATTCTGATCCTCTGTATGAAAACAATTATTATTATAATACTGCCAAACACTGTATTCTTTGAATATAATACTGGCACACACCCTTTGAACATAATTCCGACACACTGTACCCCCTGAACATACAACACACTGTACCCTCTGAATATAATACTGCCGCACACAGTACCCTCTGAACATAATACTACCGCACACTGTGCCCTCTAATTATAATACTATCACACACTGCACTCTCTGAATATAACTTGATATGCAGTGCACCCTTTGAATAAAATACCGTAATGTATTGTGGCCCCTAAAAAACTTACCACCCCGGAAATTCCTCATAATATACACTATACTTCTGAAATGCAAAACACTCTGTGCCTTCACATATAGTAATAATGCCCCATCTTGTGCCCCTACATATAATAATTATGACCCGTCCTGTTCCCCCCACATAGTAATAATGCCCTCTATGCTGTGCCTCTCACATATAATGCTCCTGTCATGTGCCCCTCACACATAATTCCCCCTGTGCTGTGCCCTTCACATGTAATGCCCCCATTCTTTGCCCCTCACATATAATGCCCCATAATGCGCCCCTCACATATAATGCCCCCTGTGCTGTGCCCCTCACATATAACGCTCCTGTCATGTGCCCCTCACATATAATGCCCCCTGTGCTGTGCCCTTCACATATAAAGCTCCTGTGGTTTGCCCCTCACATATAATGTCCCCCTCACATATAATGCCCCCTGTGCTGTGCCCCTCACATGTAATTCCCCCTGTCCTGTCCCCTCAGGGGGCATTATATGTGAGGGGCACAGCACAGGGGGCATTATATATTTGGGGCACATGACAGGAGCATTATATGTGAGGGGCACAGCACAGGGGACATTATATGTGAGGGCCGCATGATGAAGGCATTATATATGAAGGGCACATGATGGGGCATTATATGTGAGGGGAACAGCACAGGGGGCATTATATATGTGGGGCACAGCCAGGGCCGGCCTTTGGGGTGTGCGAGCTGTGCGGTCGCACAGGGCGCCATAGCAACAGGGGCACCGGGTGGCCGACACAGCTCGCTGTGAGAGCGCAGTCTGCGCAGAGATCAGGGTAGAGTTGAAGTGCTGCTTAGGGCCAGAGGCACTTAGAACTCCTAGCGCTTGCTGCAGACACAATTTTTTACAATCCCCGCTGCTGTTTCCTGATCTCCGCTATTAGGGATCCGGAACAGTGGGGATATTACTGCAGGGGGCCAGACACATAGTGAGCGCTGCAGGCGGGACTAGCGCTCCCATGGGGCTAGACACACTTCACTACATCCCCACTGCTAAGTGGGGATATGGGCAAGGCATCAGCGCTGCAGGGATGAACAGAGAAGCAGGTTGCTCTCAGGGCTCGAGTCCTGCAGGAACGGCATTCCTTTGCTTTTTCCAGAGGAGGAACGCCGTCCCTGTTACATTAGTCATGCAGGACCGACCTCTGTTCTTACCCTCCCTCTCTTCCCCTGGCCCGGACTGCTGAATGTGGAGATGTAGGACCTGTGATGATGTCACCGTCACATGTTAGGGGTGGAGCTAAGCTGTGGAGGAAAAGGAGAGATTGTGTTTTAAGGACCTGTGTGATGCTGTGGAGGAGGCAGAGCTGAGCTGGAGGAGAGGTCACATGTCACTCCAGTAAGGTAGTTACATAGAAGGAGATTAGTACAGTGTCATCCCTGTAGTAAGGAGAATACATGATGAGAAGGTTTGTTACAGTGTGTCACCCCAGTAGTAAGGAGATTACATGAGGAGGGGGTTTGTTACAGTGTGTCACCCCAGTAGTAAGGAGATTACATGAGGAGGAGGTTTGTTACAGTTTTCAACCCCAGTATTTGGGGGATTACATGAGGAGGAGGTTTGTTACAGTGTGTCACTCCAGTAGTAAGGAGATTACATGAGGATTAGGTTTGTCACAGTGTGTCACCCCAGTAGTAAGGATATTACATGAGAAGGAGGTTTGTTACTATTTGTTACCCCAGTATTAAGGAGATTACATGTCGAGGAGGTTTGTTACAGTGTGTCAGTCCAGTAGTAAGAAGATTACATGAGGAGGAGGTTTGTTACATTTATAATTTATCATTGCAAATTTCCAAGAACTCAGGCATAAATTGCAACAAAAATAGAGCTTACACAACTTGTACCACATTCATTTTGTATTTTAGACACTTTTTAGACACTGTTGCACCACGTCGTGGCTTTATTAAAATGGAAGTAAATGTTGCATCATTTGCCAAAAATGGCCTACATGCTCTAAAATGATTGTCCTTGATTTATTAATAAAATAGGACAATTTAAATGCTGTATAGTCATAGAACAGACAGTCTACAGATATTCCAGATTTTTGCTATGACCTGAGCCAATACGTGCAGTAAATGACCATGTTCACATGGTGCCATATTTGCGGAATGTCCGCTCCAAAAGTACAGGCAGACAATCCACAAATAGCAAATGCTGACATTGCGGATTCCACCTCAAGAATTGACATGTCAAGTCTTTTAGCGGATGCCAGAATCAGGATTTTTGTGGCAGATGTGTCTGCTGAGAAAATTCCACTATGTGAACAGTGCTTAGACATTTTCATTAAGCTTACTATACATTCTAAGCTTACTAGACAATTAGACGCAGCTATCTGACATATAGTTGCTAGCTCCTAAGACATTTTAGTAGCTCCCTACACATTCTAGGAGGCTAAACTGAACATTATTATAACTCTCTATACATGAGACTATCTAGACATTAGTTCAGCTCTATATACCTTTAGCGTCAAGCTGACTAGACAATTTTATTATCTCACACATTTTATTTCTTTGCAAACAATAAGTTACCTGTAAGTACACATATGGTATACTGGCTAGCCGGAAGCTAGATCACAGTAAGGATGGCTGCTAGGGTCTATCGGCTACACGCTACTTACCCCTAGAGCACTTTCAAAACAACCTAACTAGGTTATTCTTAGAATTACGTGTTTAATTCTATATTAGCAAGAGCACCTACTGGCCAGGCAGAGCATCTCACACACGCAATGAAAAAGAAGAAGAAGTGTACTTAACAGTGGCAGGAATTGGGTATCATTATGCTACAATTCCTAAGTGTTTTCTTAAGTGAGATATTTATTTTGGTGAATGTACTAGAGAAACTTGAGGTAGTACATCTAAGTTAGTAATCTAGGGTATTATGTGTGCAGGTACTATTTTGAAGGGGAATCTTCCCTTTTATTTTTGTTGAGACAGGTGCTAGCTATGGGCGACAGCAATACTATCCACGGAGAAGCCGGGGTGTCACCTGTTTAGTAACTACTAAAAACCTTTAGCATTCTATACATTTGTATGTACAAGAATCATTTACGTTTTTAATGTTGAGTGTACACGTGCAGCACACTGACATTTTCTGTGTACAGCTCTGACTCACTTTTTATGTACACAGACACGAGGATACCTTCCTGTGTACAAGGACCATATACATATCTACTATACAGACCTATACAATTATCAACACTCCAACATGGTTCAGGCGCATTCACCTGATAAATGCAACATTTAGCATATGAGTTCCTATGAAGCTGCTGGTATATACATAAAACAGACGTGTAAGGATCAGCAGTCCACCTACACTAGGAGTTCATAGGAAGGGAAAGGTAAACACGGCCTTGACCATAACTCAGCCGGGTACAGTCCTTAACCCCTTAAGGACCCAGCCATTTTACACCTTAGGACCCGGCCATTTTTTGCCACTTTAAACATTAATAACTCTGGAATGCTTTTTGTTATCATTCTGATTCTGAGACTGTTTTTTCGTGACATATTCTACTTTAACATAGTGATAAAATTTTGTGGTAACTTGCATCCTTTCTTGGTGAAAAATCCCAATATTTGATGAAAAAATTGAAAATTTTGCATTTTTCTAACTTTGAAGCTCTCTGCTTGTAAGGAAAATGGATATTCCCCCACAAAAAATTTTTTATTCACATATACAATATGTCCACCTTTTGTTTGCATCAGAAAATTGACGTGTTTTTACTTTTGAAAGACACCAGAGGGCTTCAAAGTTCAGCAGCAATTTTTACATTTTTCACAAAATTTCCAAAATCATAATTTTTCAGGGACCAGTTCAGGTTTGTAGGGGATTTGAAGGGTTTTCATCTTAGAAATACCCCACACATTACCCATTATAAAAATTGCACCCCCCAAAGTATTCAAAATTACATTCAGTCAGCATTTTAACCCTTTAGGTGATTCACAGGAATAGCAGCAAAATGAAGGAGAAAATTCACAATCTTCATTTTTTACACTTGCATGTTCTTGTAGACCAAATTTTTGAATTTTTACAAGGGGTAAAAGGAGAAAATGTATAGTTATATTTGTAGCCCAATTTCTCTCGAGTAAGCACATACCTCATATGTCTATGTAAAGTGTTCGGCGGGCGCAGTAGAGCGCTCAGAAGCGAAGGAGCGACAAGGGGATTTTGGAGAGTACGTTTTTCTGAAATGGTTTTTGGGGGGCATGTTGCATTTAGGAAGCCCCTATGGTGCCAGAATAGCAAAAAAAAAAAAAACACATGGCATACCATTTTAAAAACTAGACCCCTAGAGGAACGTAACAAGGAATAAAGTGAGCCTTAATACCCCACAGGTGTTTCACGACTTTTGCATATGTAAAAAAATAAAATAAAAATGTCGCTAAAATGTGTGTTTCCCCCCAAATTTCACATTTTTGCAAGGGTGAATAGCAGAAAATACCCCCCAAAAATTTGTAACCCCCATCTCTTCTGAGTATGGAGGTACCCCATAAGTTGACCTGAAGTGCACTACGGGCGAACTACAATGCTCAGAAGAGAAGGAGTCATATTTGGCTTTTTGAGAGAAAATTTTGCTCGGGGGCATGTCGCATTTAGGAAGCCCCTATGGTGCCAGGACAGCAAAAAAAAACCACATGGCATACCATTTTGGAAACTAGACCCCTTGAGGAATGTAACAAGGGGTACAGGGAGCATTTACCCCCCACTGGTGTCTGTCAGATCTTTGGAACAGTGGGCTGTACAAAATTTTTTATTTGCACAGCCCACTGTTCCAAAGATCTGTCAGACACCAGTGGGGTGTAAATTCTCACTGCACCCCTCATTACATTCCGTGAAGGGTGTAGTTTCCGAAATGGGGTCACATGTGTTTTTTTGTTTTTTTTGCGTTTGTCAAAACCGCTGTAACAATCAGCCACCCCTGTGCAAATCACCTCAAATGTACATGGTGCACTCTCCCTTCTGGGCCTTGTTGTGCGCCCCCAGAGCACTTTGCGCCCACAAATGGGGTATCTTCGTAGTCCGGAGAAATTGCATTACAAATTTTAGGGGGCTTTTTTCTCTTTTACCTCTTGTCAAAATGAAAAGTATAGGGCAACACCAGCATGTTAGTGTAAAACATTTATTTTTTTACACTAACATGCTGGTGTAGACCCCAACTTCACCTTTTCATAAGGGGTGAAAGGAGAAAAAGCCCCACAAAATTTGTTAGGCAATTTCTCCCGAGTACGGCGATACCCCATATGTGGCCCTAAACTGTTGCCTTGAAATACGACAGGGCTCCAAAGTGAGAGAGCGCCATGTGCATTCGAGGCCTGAATTAGGGATTTGCATAGGGGTGGACATAGGGGTATTCTACGCCAGTGATTCCCAAACAGGGTGCCTCCAGCTGTTGCAAAACTCCCAGCATGCTTGGACAGTCAACGGCTGTCCGGCAATACTGGGAATTGTTGTTTTGCAACAGCTGGAGGCTCCATTTTGGAAACAGTGGCGTACCAGACGTTTTTCATTTTTATTGGGGAGGGGAGGGGGGCTGTGTAGGGGTATGTGTATATGTAGTGTTTTTTACTTTTTATTTTATTGTGTGTTAGTGTAGTGTAGTGTAGTGTTTTTAGGGTACAGTCACACGGGCAGGGAATTACAGTGAGTTTCCCGCTGCGAGTTTGAGCTGCCGTGCAAAATTTGCTGCATCGCAAACCTGCAGCCTTATACTCACTGTAAGCCCCTGCCCATGTGAATGTACCCTGTACATTCACAGGGGAGGGGGGGTAACCTCCAGCTGTTGCAAAACTACAACTCCCAGCATGTACAGTCTATCAGTGCATGCTGGTTGTTATAGTTTTGCAACAGCTGGAGGCACATGGGTTGGGAAACACTGAGTTAGGAAACAGACAATGTTTCCCAACCAGTGTGCCTCCAGTTGTTGCAAAACCTCTACTCCCAAACATTCTCAGGCATGCTGGAAGTAGTAGTTCGGCAACATCTTTAGAGCCAGATGTTGCCGAACTACAACTCCCAGCATGCTTGGAGTTGTAATTTTGCAACATCTGGAGGACTACAGTTTGCAGAACACTAATACAGTGGTTCCCAATCTGTGCCCTTCTAGATGTTGCAAAACTACAACTCCCAGTATGCCAAAACAGTCCAGGCATGCTGGGAGTTGTAGTTCTGCAACATCTGAAGGGCCAGATGTTACAGAACTACAACTCCCAGCATGCCTGGACAGTAAGGGCATGCTGAGGATGTGTAGTTTTGCAACATCTGGAAGGGCACAGTGGTCTCCAAACGCCAAGGGCTGCCTGGGCATGCTGGGAGTTGTAGTATACAGGGTCCCATTACAGCAATGCATGTCGCTTTACGGTGACGTGCATTGCTGTAAAGGGCCTGACCGTGGCTGAAGAGGAACTCACTTGTCGCCGCCGCCGTCTTCATTGCCGGGATCCGGGTCTTCAGGGAGGAGGTAAGTACCGGGGCCTCCGGTCTCCCTCCCGTCCTCTCCGGACTTCCAGGGGCTGGGCAGGGCGGGAGGAAGTAACCGCCCCCCTGCGATTGGTCGGTTAGCTAAGCGACGGATCGCAGGGGATAGGAGGAGGTGGCAGGCTTGCCCCCTCGCTCCTATACTCCAGCATGGTCCTGGCTGTCTGTGACAACCGGAATCATGCAAAATTACCGGGCGGTCGGGTCCCAAAGACCCGATCAGCCTGGTATCGCCGCAGATCGCATTCCCTCGCGGTTTGCGGCGATCACCGACATGGGGGGTCTACATGGCCCCCCTCGGCATTTGCCCTGGATGCCTGCTGAAGCAGGCATCCGCTTCCGATCTCTGCCCGGCGCGTGGCAGGGACCGGAAAATGCCAGGGCGTAAGTTTACGCCCTGGGTCCTTAAGTACCAGGGCGCCAGGTAGTAAAATTATGCCCTGGGTCCTGAACAGGTTAATGAATCTCCTACAGGCTAGGAATCTCTTGACTTAATAGTCAGGCACAAGCTTAGTGGTTACGTTGCTGAACTTTGAACTGGAACAATCTTAGCACAGTCCTGCTAGGCACAATTTCTGAACTTGGTTGCTGTAAAACAAAAATGGTCAGACAGAAAAACAATATGACATTACTTTAGAGTCTCTTTAGAAGATGTTCTTCTTTACTCTTGTAGTGCCTCTTTTGGTTCCCCTATATCTGCCAACATCAGGGGCAGGATTGGACTTAACATATCTTTGCCACACCACATTGGTGAGGATGGAGTTGTGGAAAGCAGCTTGAGAAGGGGTTATAGCCTTACTAGCCGGAATCAAAGTGGGGCAATAGGGCTTGAGTACCATCTCCAAACTAGGATGGACCCATGACTCTTTCATTGGTACCCTGGAAGCAGGCAAACTCTCCATGTCAGAAGAGGGCCTTGGTACATACGTTGGTACCTGTGCAGGAGGCAAACTCTCATTGCTCCAAGAGGGCCTAGGTACGGTCTTTGGTGCCCGCAATTTGGGCTTACTTGCTTGAACTTGAGCAGGACTTGACTCTCGACAATCTGTAGAAAATGAAGAACTTGGCTCTTTGCTGTACATGAACTTGATGATGAACTTGACTCTTTAAGCTCCTCCTCCTTGGGTACGCTGGTGGAGGCTTTAGGAGCAGACCTTTTTGGCCTCAAGTTGAAGGGATCGGATTCCCAATCTGTTGACGGGAAATATTTGAAGGGAAGCTGTGTTGGGGCTGTTGGTCTGGTGACCGCTGTGGCCCATTCTCCACGAAGGCTCCACAATTTCACCCAAATCAAAGGTGTAGAACTTCTTAAGCAGACATGGCCTTTGCACTGCTCGCCGGTTTACGAGGATGGTCTGCCCAGTGTGGCAGTCAAAGAGTGTCCCATAACTTCTGACCTTGTCGAACTTGGCCACAGTTGCTCTTCTTCTTTCTAATGGCTCCTCCCCTTCTCGGGGGTGATCCCATTTGCGTATGTACAATGCCTCCATTTCTTTGATACCGCATTTTTTCTTCATAAGGCAAATGTATGTGCTTGGGGGCATAGAGTTCTTTGTGTCGGGCCTTTAGCTTTTCCATCAATTCGGCCAGCTCGGCTTCTTGACGGGCCCTTTCCCTTCCTGCAGTTGAGATTGGTGGGAGTGGCTTCCCAGGTAATGGTTGAAGAACTCTGTGCATGTACTCGATCAGCTCCGGCTCATCTCCGAACACCCACTGCGGCAACTTTGGTGAGCACGGTCGTGCACTTGGCAAGCTTGATCGAGGTATGACCTCAGGGCTGGAGGAGGAAGAATAGACCGCCTCTGGCGGGGTACTCACAACAGACTCCTCCGACGGATCTTGGCCCACAAGCCCCAGGTTCTGTTGGGAGGGGACAATCTCACCGGTGATGCACCTCCAGGTGTCCCTGTGCTTTCTGCTTGAGGTGTCTCTGGCCAATCGTCGTCATCATCAGGCAGTGGGGGAAGATTGCAGGCCCCCTCTTCATCTAATGACAACCGCAACCTGTGCCTGTGCCTGTGCCGACCGGACCAAAGGATCGCAGCATGAACTCATTGCGCAGTTTACACATCTTAGTTGTAACAGAATTTTCACCTCCCCCCTTACTTTTCTCTTGGCCCCCTTGTATGGTGCACCACAAGCACCATTCCTGTACACAGCAACACGGTTTACAGCACATGAATAAAGTTCTTTTTCTGGGGGGAGTACACTTTCACTAATGGCGACTGTAGTAGGCACACACCCGTATCCTGTTCGTGACGCCAAAAAGGCTTTGTGGTAGCCCTTGGGGGGTAATGGTAGTGGGGTATTGTTTCGGTAAATGAGGGGTTAATGTTAACCCTATAGTTTGTGACACCAGGCTGAGGGCTAGTATGCTGAGGTAATTCTCCGGCCTATCGCCGCCCTTCCCAGTAACGATAGGTGCATGTAATAAAATGACTGAAGATCCACAAAGTAGTTGAATTTTAACTTGAAGAACTTTATTCAGATGCTTGTGAACAATAACAGTCTCAGGCAAACAGTCTCTATATATCTCAATGACTGACAATTGTTGCGGACCTTGAATGAAATTAAAGTCTCTGAATTTAGGGTAATTATTGCAGAACCGTCCGGATTTAGGGGATAGAGAAGGTCCGGTGATCCTGCAGAGTGTTTAGGGATTGATACACTCGCGATCTTGAATATATCAGCCGTTGCCCCAAGGCTCAGGCCTAGCTCACTGCGATAGACAGCTGCGCAGATCCTACTCGTTTGACAGCCTGGGAATAAGAGAGAGAACAATGGCTGCCTCTCCCTTATATGGGCAGGGGCAGGGTGAATCTGATTGCTCCGAACATCCGTCATTCACTGTTACACAGTGTGATAGGTAGCATATGTCACAGGGACCCCCAAAGGTCCTTAAGCAGAAATACCATAGAGTTCACCTGACCACGTGACCCGCAGGTCCTGCAACGCTATAGACAGGTAATTAAATATTTATAGACATTGATATCATATTTACATGCTTCCTAAATAAACTATTAGTGCAATAACTATCTGGATGAGAGGTGATCAGGGGTGAACTAGACAATGGGGACCCCAACGTCCTAGGGACTCTGGCTAAGGGGACCCACACACGCAGGTACCGGATAGGATACGGTACCGGGACACCACAATAGCAATCCGTCCAGGCCCTGATGCAGCAAAGCACCCCCAAACCATGATGCTCCCACCACCATACTTCACAGTTGGTATGAGGTTTTCATGTTGGTGTGCTGTGCCTGTTTGTGTGTTTCTTCCAAACAGCTCAACTTTGGTTTAATCTGTCCACAGAATATTTTGCCAGTACTGCTAAGGAACATCCAGGTGCTCTTGTGCAATCTGTAAACGTGCAGCAATGTTTTTTTCTTTGGTCAGCAGTGGCTTCCTCTGTGGTATCCTCCCATGAAATCCATTCTTGTTTAGTGTTTTACGTATCATAGATTCGCTATCAGGGATGTTAGCATATGCCAGAGACTTTTGTAAGTCTTTAGCAGACACTCTAGGATTCTTCTTCACCTCATTGAGCAGTAGTGTTGCTCGCGAATATTCGTAATGCAAATTTTATTCGCGAATATCGCATATTTGCGAATTCGCGTATATTCGCGAATATAGCACTATATATTCGTAATTACGAATATTCGTTTTTTTTTCACAGTACACATCACAGTGATCATCCCTCTCTGCTTCCAGCTTGTGTGGTGTAATGAAGGCTCTAATACTACTGTGTGAGACTGGCATGTGAATTTTCGCATATGTGAAAATTTGCACATGCTAATTTTGGCATATGCAAATTTTCACTTATGCTAATTTTAGCATATGCTAATTTTCGCATACGCGAATTTATGCATATACGAAAATAAAATGTGAATAATACGAATATGCTAATTTTGCGAATATATGAAGAATATTCGTCCATATATTCGCGAATATTCGCAAATTCGAATATGGCCTATGCCGCTCAACACTATTGAGCAGTCTGCTCTGTGCTCTTGAAGTCATCTTTATAGGACAGCCACTCCTAGGAAAAGTAGCATCAGTGCTGGACTTTCTCCATTTATAGACAATTTGTCCTAACATGGACTGATGAACAGCAAAACTTTTGGAGATACTTTTATAACCCTTTCCAGCTTTTTGCAACTCAACAATTCTTATTCATAGGTCTTCTGAGAGCTCTTTTGTGCAAGGCATCACTTACATCAGGCAATGCTTCTTTTGAAAAGCAAACCTAGAACTGGTGGGTGTTTTTTATAGGACAGGGCAGCTGTAACCAACACCTCCAATCTCATCTCATTGATTGGACTAAAGCATGATACCTCACTCCAGTTAGCTCTTGGAGATGTCATTAGTCTAGGGGTTCACATACTTTTTCCACCTGCACTGTGAATATTTACATGGTGTGTTCAATAAAAACATGGTGCATTTAATTATGTGTGTGTTATTAGTTAAAGCAGATTGTAATTGTCTATTGTTGGAACTTAGATGAAGATCAGATAACATTTTGTGATCAATTTGTGCAGAAATCCATATTATTCCAAAGGATTCACATACTTTTTCTAGCAACTGTAGTTCTCATATACCATCATTAGTCTTTGGGTTTTTACATGCTTGAAAACATGAATATTTTGATTATTAACAGCTGGTTCACTCGCAATAATTAACCCTTAATACCCCTGTACTTCCCCACAGGGCAGAGTGGGCATATTTTTTGCTGTAGCATCCCCGCTTTCATATTTATTCATTGTCTCTGTGCTTCTAGTTATTCCCTGGATGTGGGAGTGCCATGCTTTGTTCTTGGGTCACAAGCTCCTGCTGGTAGGTTGGGGAAGATTGAGGGAAGTTGTTCAGTCTGTTGACCGCCAGGTAGCATACTGCCAGCACTAATTGGACAGCATTTTAACAAAAGAGAAATGGTACTACCCAGGTCTCAAGTTATTCGTACATTTTCAGGAAGAATAAAAGAGTACTGATACCAAGCGTTTTATAAACATAATTGCTTTATCTTTTAGAGAAATTTACCATAACAGACAGGCCTATATGTTCTGTATTCTACTTTCAACTTTATAGTCTGCAGGGTAATAATATCTACAGACCACCATTGTGAGGGCCTTACTACCATATGGGGGGAGTATGAGGGGCCTTACTACTATATGTTGGCAGAGTGAGGGGCCTAACTACTATATGGGGGAAGTGTGTGGAGGTCAAACTAATATGGGGCAATATAATACTGATGGAGTTTTTATATAGTGTCACACTATACAGGGACTTGTAATGTTTACCTAGCCTATTCCACACTGCCAGGATGTCCAATAGAGAGTGAAAGGGAGCATTCAGAAGCAGTTTCCCAAGCCTAATTGCACATAAAGAAAACCAGACATTGCTTGCCTCTAGGCCCTGGTCTTGCTAAGCAGACTGATTACTGAGTTGGGGGATATCTACCTGGATGTGCCAGCAGGAATCTTTCTCAGCAAGACTAAGCATGTGGTGTGAGATGCTGTGCTAAATCTACAACCTAAGCTACACCTTGGAGAAGGCCTTGGTTTGGTGAGTATAATATTGGCATTTTGCTAGAGGGATACACAAGTCATAGTCATTCTCCAAAGGGAAGAAACAGGTCAGGCTATACTCTAGATAGGGACTAAGAGAAGTTTAAAATTTTACTGCTTCCTGCTCACCCTCCATCAAATACCAACACCATAATATTATTATAACTGCTCTCTAACCACCATAACAAACAAATTACTCTACTCTGGTAGGCCCCATAATTCTGTGCATCTATCCAAAGGTACGGCATATGAATGCCATACGGTCACAAATCAATGAATGAGATAAAACTATATACTAGACCTATGAAATATATGAATACTAGTGTTGAGCGGCATAGGCCATTTTTGAATTCGCGAATATTCACGAATATATGGACGAATCTTCGTCATATATTCGCGAATATTCGCATATTCGTAATATTCTCGTCTTATTTTTCGCATATGCGAACATTCGCGTATGTGAAAATTAACGTATGCGTAAAATTTGCATATGCGGACATTAACATAAGCGAAAATTTGCAAATGCAAAAATTTGCATATGCATACTTTCGCATATGCGAAAATTCGCACATCAGTCTCACACAGTAGTATTAGAGCCTTCTTTACACCACACAAGCTGGAAGCAGAGAGGGATGATCACTGTGATGTGTACTGTGAAAAAAAAAAAACGAATATTCGTAATTACGAATATATAGTGCTATATTCGAGAATATTCGTGAATTTGCGAATATGCGATATTCGCGAATAAAATTTGCATTGCGAATATTCGCAAGCAACACTAATGAATACTGTATTTTTTCTGAGATCCTTGTTGAGCACGCACTTCTCCAGCTCTATCTAACAGTTGGTATGGTTCTTAATACTCAGACCCCAACCGGTAAAAACTTTTGACATGTCCCTAGGACATGGCATTTTTTATAGGTGACAGTGCCCAATTAGTGGACCAAATGTAGTCTACTAGTGATAACATTTGGTCTATTTTCCCAAAAAAAGTAAAAAAAAAATGTTGATGCTCAAGGGTAGACTACATTTGTTTCCTTTAAATGAATAGGTCTGCTGCAGGTACACCAAAGTGTACTTCACTTTTGTTCAATTTGCTGATACAGTATACTGTTACGCCGAGCGCTCATGGCGTCTCTCTCTCTGCAGCGCCCCGGCCAGACCGCTGACCGGGAGCGCTGCACTGACATTGCCGGCGGGGATGCGATTCGCATAGCAGGACGCGCCCGCCCGTGAATCGCATCCCAAGTCACTTACCCGTCCCGGTCCCCGGCTGTCATGTGCTGGCGCTCGCGGCTCCGCTCTCTAGGGCGCGCGCGCGCCAGCTCTCTGAGACTTAAAGGGCCAGTGCACCAATGATTGGTGCCTGGCCCAATTAGCCTAATTAGCTTCCACCTGCTCCCTGGCTATATTACCTCACTTCCCCTGCACTTCCTTGCCGGATCTTGTTGCCTTGTGCCAGTGAAAGCGTTTAGTGTTGTCCAAAGCCTGTGTTATCAGATCTCCTGCTATCCATATTGACTACGAACCTTGCCGCCTGCCCTGACCTTCTGCTACATCTGACCTTGCCTCTGCCTAGTCCTTCTGTCCCACGCCTTCTCAGCAGTCAGCGAGGTTGAGCCGTTACTAGTGGATACGACCTGGTTGCTACCGCCGCAGCAAGACCATCCCGCTTTGCGGCAGGCTCTGGTGAACACCAGTAGCCTCTTAGAACCGGTCCACTGACACTGTCCACGCCAATCCCTCGCTGACACAGTGGATCCACAACCAGCTAGCCGAATCGTGACCGATAGATCCGGCCATGGATCCCGCTGAGGTGCCGCTGCCAAGTCTCGCTGACCTACCCACGGTGGTCGCCCAGCAATCGCAGCAAATTGCCCAACAAGGACAGCAGCTGTCGCAGCTGACCGCCACGTTACAGCAACTTCTGCCTCTGCTACAGCAGCAACCATCTCCTCCGCCAGCTCCTGCACCTCCTCCGCAGCGAGTGGCCGCTCCTAGCCTCCGCTTGTCCCTGCCGGACAAATTTGATGGGGACTCTAGACTCTGCCGTGGATTTTTGTCTCAATGTTTCCTGCATATGGAGATGTTGTCGGACCTATTTCCTACAGAACGGTCTAAGGTGGCATTCGTAGTGAGCCTTCTTTCTGGAAAGTCCTTGTCTTGGGCCACACCGCTCTGGGACCGCAATGATCCTGCCACAGCCACAGTCCAGTCCTTCTTCGCTGAAGTCCGTAGCATCTTCGAGGAACCAGCCCAAGCTTCTTCTACCGAGACTGCCCTGCTGAACCTGGTCCAGGGTAATTCTTCAGTAGGCGAGTACGCCATCCAATTTCGTACTCTCGCTTCCGAATTATCTTGGAATAACGAGGCTCTCTGCGCGACCTTTAAAAAAGGCCTATCCAGTAACATCAAGGATGTGCTGGCCGCACGAGAGATTCCTGCCAGCCTGCAAGAACTTATCCATTTGGCCACCCGCATTGACATGCGTTTTTCTGAGAGACACCAGGAGCTCCGCCAGGAAAAAGACCTAGATCTCTGGGCACCTCTCCCACAGTATCCTTTGCAATCTACCCCTGTGCCTCCCGCCGAGGAGGCTATGCAAGTGGATCGGTCTCGCCTGACCCAGGAAGAGAGGAATCGCCGTAGGGAAGAAAATCTTTGTCTGTACTGTGCCAGTACCGAACATTTCTTGGTGTATTGCCCTATTCGTCCTCCACATCTAGGAAACGCACGCACGCACCCAGCTCACGTGGGTGTGGCGTCTCTTGGTACGAAGTCTGCTTCTCCACGTCTCACGGTGCCCGTGCGGATTTCTCCTTCTGCCAACTCCTCCCTCTCAGCCGTGGCCTGCTTGGACTCTGGTGCCTCTGGGAATTTTAATCTGGATTCTTTGGTGAATAAGTTCTGTTTCCCGGTGACCCGTCTCGTCAAGCCACTCTACATTTCCGCGGTCAACGGAGTTAAATTGGATTGCACCATGCGTTACCGCACAAAACCCCTCTTAATGTGCATTAGACCCCATCACAAAAAGATTGAATTTTTCGTCCTTCCCAACTGCACCTCTGAACTCCTCCTCAGTCTGCCATGGCTCCAGCTTCATTCTCCCACCCTTGACTGGACCACCGGGGAGATCAAGAATTGGGCTCTGCTTGCCACAAGAAATGCCTCTCCTCTGCTCCCAGTCCCGTCTGTCAGGCCTCAGTGTCTCCTCCTGTGCCTGGTCTCCCCAACGCCTATCGGGACTGTGCCGTGCCTCCTCATAGTCCCCGTCCTGGTGACACCTTGCCCCGTGCCCAGCTTCACCCTCTGCCCTCCCTCCCCATTCCCACTCCTGCTATACTGCCTGCCTTTGAGGAAACCCTACAATCACTCCCGGTGTCCTCGTCCCATGTGAAGCAGTTGCCGGACAAAAAAAGAGGGAGACCTAAGGGTGCTCCAGGTCCCTGCTCCTCCCCGGAGCGCTCACGGCGTCTCTCTCTCTGCTGCGCCCCGGTCAAACCCGCTGACCGGGAGTGCTGCACTGACATTGCCGGCGGGGATGCGATTCGCATAGCGGGACGCGCCCGCTCGCGAATCGCATCCCAAGTCACTTACCCGTCCCGGTCCCCGGCTGTCATGTGCTGGCGCGCGCGGCTCCGCTCTCTAGGGCGCGCGCGCGCCAGCTCTCTGAGACTTAAAGGGCCAGTGCACCAATGATTGGTGCCTGGCCCAATTAGCCTAATTAGCTTCCACCTGCTCCCTGGCTATATTAACTCACTTCCCCTGCACTTCCTTGCCGTATCTTGTTGCCTTGTGCCAATGAAAGCGTTTAGTGTTGTCCAAAGCCTGTGTTACCAGATCTTCTGCTATCCATATTGACTACGAACCTTGCCGCCTGCCCCGACCTTCTGCTACGTCTGACCTTGCCTCTGCCTAGTCCTTCTGTCCCACGCCTTCTCAGCAGTCAGCGAGGTTGAGCCATTGCTAGTGGATACGACCTGGTTGCTACCGCCGCAGCAAGACCATCCCGCTTTGCGGAGGGCTCTGGTGAACACCAGTAGCCTCTTAGAACCGGTCCACCGGCACGGTCCACGCCAATCCCTCGCTGACACAGTGGATCCACAACCAGCTAGCCGAATCGTGACATATACCTTAACCATAGCACCTGAGTATACCTTAACCATAGCACCAAAATGTGATGTACTTATCTACATTCTAATCTCCTTCTTGGGGCCCAAGTCTCTTATTCTGTAGCCACGCCTCTAGTGATGTCAGAACAAGCTCTCATTAACCATTTTATTGAAATTTTAAAAAAGAATGCTGGTCATCAATGTAGTTCTTAAACCAACATAGTCCTCTATATACATGTGTCTGAAACAAGAATAAATAAAAAAATTGTTTAGTACATTTAGGGGGCTCTCCCTGGAGAGAAAGCAATGTGTTTCCAAACAAGAAGCCTCCAGTTGTTGCTAAACTATAACCTCTATCATTCTCAGACATTCAGAGTACAAGCCAATAATAATGTAGGGGGAAATGTATGAAGCTGTCTTATTTCTTTGTTGTTCATGGCAACCAATCACAGCCCAGCTTTTCTTTTGCTAGAGCAATATGAGAAGTTAAAGCTGAAAGGTGATTGGTTGCTATGAACAACATACATACAGTAACCCCCCGAAATGCGATGGCCCCGACATTTGATCAAATCGACATACGATGGCCTCTCAGAGGCCATCGCATGTCGATGTCAGCATCGACATACGATGCTTTTATTAGTGTTGAGCGGCATAGGCCATATTAGACTTTGCGATATTTAGCAAATATATGGACAAAAATTCGAGTATAACTTCCTATACTTTACATTGCACGAATCCCTCAACATACGATGGATTCGACTAACGATGGATCGTTTGGAAGGAATTAGCATCGTATGTTGAGGGACCACTGTACTAACATTCTAAAGTTACAATGAGTGCAATAAACATTTCTCATAATGACACATAAGTATACTTATTTCTATTATACATACACACAGTATAGTAAAAAAGTATTTTCAGTTTACCATGCTAGTAGATGTATTCCATAGCTCTCATGTTAGAAAATATGAGTGCACAGAGACTGGCAGCCTGACCACAAGAATGAATACGGCATCCAGGAAAAAACTTTATGTTCCAGCGCCAGCTATTCATGGGAAAATCAATTCTTTTTTATTTGCACAATTTAATTTAAAAGAATGGTGGTTGGTGTGAACAATTTTTTAAACTACACTTTTTGGCTCCTGAGGGCCTTTACTTCAGGGACAGCCAGACAGAAATGTCAAAACTGTTAGGGAACTTATTTTTATTAGTCATGTTCCCCAGAACCAGAGCTGGAACTAAGAAGGCAGTTGTTTCCTAGTGATGGTTTGGCACTATGAAGTGTAGGTCTTTACTCTTGTTCACTACTTCAATGTTTGAGAATAGTTCCAGTAGGTCCTCTTTCTACTGAGCATATGTGATAGGACATGTACTTATTTATTCTACAGTCTCTGGCCCCCAAATGTCAAGGTTCCCTGCAGTGGGGAATTTACTTTTGCCTTAGGTTCACTTATAATGACATGTAATGGGAAATATTTAATTAACTAAAAAAAAAAAAAAAAAGAATAGAAAGGTTTTCTACTGCAAAGTGCAATAATAACAAGATATGCTGTGAAGGTACATGTATCAGCTTGTAAGAAAAGTCTCCAACTCTACAGAAACCCTCCAGTCCAATTCCTTATAGCACACAGCTGTTGCTGAAGTCATGGCTGCTCCCAATATGCTGATTCCAGAATCATAACTATTTCCTGCCTTTATTTGCATGTGGTCACTGATTTTAATGGTAAATGATAATTACAAGCTGAGACCACAAGCTGTAGTATTATGTATTACACCACATGTGTCATTTTCTACTGGTTGGTGAGCTTTTTACTGTCATCTAATCTCTTAGCACAGTAATAGTTCTAGGTATCACCCAAGGCTACAGTTTTCCCCCCATACAGTAGATGACCTGATAGATCATTTTTCACTTATTGGTGTTTAGCACTTGGACCCAACAAGGAGTGAAGGGGTCAGGAGCGTTATCTGAGCTGGAAATCATTTCCACATCAAAGTACAGCATGCATTCTTGAAAAGATTCCATGGAAAGCACTACAGTCAGCACAGAACTGATTGAATTCAGACTCTTGGAAAATGTAAGAACTAAGATGAGGCACACATGTACAACATACATCTAAAACTTAGAAAGTACATGTACGAGAGTATCTTTATTGTTCTTAAAGGGGTATTCCAGGCAAAAAAAATTTTTATATATATATATCAACTGGCTCCGGAAAGTTAAACAGATTTGTAAATTACTTCTATTAAAAAAACTTAATCCTTCCAATAGTTATTAGCTTCTGAAGTTTTATGTCTAACTGCTCAATGATGATGTCACGTCCCGGGAGCTGTGCATGATGGGAAAATATCCCCATAGGAGCTGCACAGCTCCTGGGACGTGAGTCATCAGAAAGCAGTTAGACAGAAAACACAACTCAACTTCAGAAGCTAATAACTATTGGAAGGATTAAGATGTTTTAATAGAAGTAATTCACAAATCTGTTTAACTTTCCGGAGCCAGTTGATATATAAAAAAAAGTTTTGGCCTGGAATACCCCTTTAATGAAGCTCGTTAGAAACATTTAAATTACAAAGTAAGAGATTTGAAAGCTACAATGGCATAACTTTGCTGCTTACAGGTTAAACAATAAACATGTATAATAAAAGATACATAAAGATTGAAAACTTACCGTAGTAATAATAATAATATTTGTTTTTTAATTAATTTTTTATCGTAATGAAATAACACTTGGTGGCCTCTTTATAGGAAACATTGGACAAAGGATTCATTCAAAGTAACTACATTTACGAATGCCAAAATGTATACAACACTGAAATACCTCTTACTATGGCAATAATCCAATAAATCACAAGGTTACTACAAATATATATCTTTAGTAAGTGACAAAATGTAAAAAATGTTGTCATTAACTATTTAGAGTTTAGGTGAAATACCAATGCAGTTACCTCTTCAAGATGAGCTGAACAATCTCTTAAAAGCCTAAACGGGTACTCTGCCCCTAGACATCTTATCCCCTATCCAAAGGATGGGGGATAAGATGTCAGATCGCCAGGGTCCCGCTGCCAGTATCTCCGCTGCGGCGCCCCGCTATCATTACTGCACAGAGCACACTCGCTCTGTGCGTAATGACTGGCGATACAGGGGCCGGAGCATCGATACATCATGGCTCCGCCCACTCAATGCAAGTCTATACGAGGGGGCGGAGCCGTGACGTAACATTGCTCCGGCCCCTGTATTGCCCGTCATTACGCACAATGCGAGTTGGCTCTGTGATGTAATGATGACAGGGTGCTGCAGCGAAGATCCCGGGGGTCCCCAGCAGTGGGACCCTGGCGATCTGACATCTTATCCCCTATCCTTTGGATAGGGGATAAGATGATAGGGACGGAGTAGCCCTTTAAGCAGTGGCACTGAACAACAAAAATATAGTTTGAGAAAAAATGACTTGTGCCTTTCTATTCTTCTACTTCAATAGAAGAAAAGAAAGTAGGTGGCAGCTCACCAAATGGGTGAGCTGCCGCCTACTTTCTTTTCTTCTATTGAAGAATATTACAGTTATATGGACTTTGGTAAGCTGAGCACCACCACAGGCTATAATAAATGACTGTGACCTAGACCTCGGCACAGGACTTCTGCATCACTCCATAGAAACCACAGTAGTGCCAGTTGAGGCTTCTTTCTTATGTACAATATGACTTTCTATTCTTCTGTATTCATTTTGTTAATATCTTCTATTGCCACAGTTTTCGATCAGACACTTTGCTTAAAGGGGTACTCCGGCCCTAAACATCTTATCCCCTATCCAAAGGATAGGGGATAAGATGTCTGATCGCAGAATACCCCACAATCTTTCCTGCAGCACCCAGCGGGCAGGGGAGGGGGCGTGATGGCCACCATGCCCATCCCATATACTTGCATTGAGGGGACGGGGTGTGACACCACGAGGGGTGGAGCCAAGATGTCATGATACTCCAGCCCCTGTATTGATCTTCGCTCAGTGAGGCTGATGACAAGTGGGTGCTGCAGGAGAGATTGCAGTGGTCCTCAGCAGCAGGACCCCCATGATCAGACATCTTGTCCTCTATGCTTTGGATAGGGGATAAGATGTCTAGAGCCGGAGTACCCCTTTAAGATCTCATATTTCTTAAGATGCAAGCCTGGGACAACAATGATGTGTACTGTGTAAAAAAAAAAGTAATCAGCCCTCCCTGCTTCCAGTTTGTGGTCCAAAGAAGGCTCCGATATTATTTACTGTGTGAGTCGGTGTGGAGCGCGAATATTTCGTATATGCGAATATGCAAATATTTGCGAATGTCGGCACTTTCAGAGGACACTGATCCCTCCCTTCTTTTAGCTTTAGATAGGGTAGGTTAGTTTAGCAGATAGGTTCTAGTGTAGGGTATAGTGTTAGTTAGTTTAAAGATATAATCGCGCATGCACACTATACGAATGTCATTACGATTTTCGCATGGAAAAAAAAGTGAACGAACATAGCGAATATGCAAATTTTGTGAACATATATTCGCGAAATACTGCAAATTAGCATATGGCCCCCTATGACCTGAAATGTATTCCCTAACCTATGGAAAGGAAATGTTATTTTAACTAAGAATACCATCAGTGCCAGAGGAGATCTACATAAAAGTGAAGGGATTCTACAAAATTGGTGCAAATGAAGGGGATCTGTTGAATTTGAATTAAATGGGTACTCCACCCCTAGACATCTTATCCCCTATCCAAAGGATAGAAGATAAGATGTCTGATTGTGGGGAGTCCAGCCACTGGCACCCCTTGCGATTTGCGGCCCGACATTTTCAGATTTTTAGAATGCCGGCTGTGCTAGGCTGTGGGCAGCTGTGGTCGTCACGCCCCCTCAATTAATGTCTATGAGAGGCGGTGTGACGACCATGGTAGCTCGTAATCTGACAGAGTGGAATTTGCTCCGTGCATGCGGATTACAGGGCGCTGAGCTGGAGATTGTGGGTCCCAGAAGTTATTTGGATGGGGGATAAGATGTCTAGATGGAGTACCCCTTTAAAGACACAAATACAAACCCCTGAGCAACTATATTGTCTTTTTATTTTACAGAACCCTTGAAATTAGTTATTTCTATAGGGAACAGTGCCTTTTTATAATTACATAATTTTCTTTCATGAAATTGACTCTTTGATCCATTAAGGTTTACCCTCTAACACGAGGAACATACTGTAAATAAAATAACAATTAAGCCAACATATTATTCTACAGCTTAGTTCCCTTTAATTACTGGTCTGTCATTGGCCACCATTCAAATACCCCATGGGCATTTGTACTGGTAATGTTGTTTTACAATCACTGCACTAAAATATGGTACTGTTTAAATTATTATAACAAAGCTTGACATTTCTTATGGGTCAATAATCTGACTTATAACTGCAAAATCAAATAAAAATGTTTGACAAAACTGTCTTTAGTTCTGCATTCTGGGGCTGGAAAGTGTGGTAATGTTCTGTAGACTTTCCCTTCTGTAGCTCAATCTGATTCCAGATAGCAAACATAAATCAGAAAAGTTAGAAAAAGTTTTGTATTGACTTTTTTCTTTGAAAGTTACTGCTTATGGGCTGTACTTTGATAGCCTTCCACCTGTACTTACTCAGAAAGTAATAATTTTACATGCCACACTACAAGCACAGCATGATGACATAAGAGCAGTGTGACTATTTTTTTTTTTCTTCCCTCTTTTCTTTTTGCAGTTCTGTATTACAGTGGTTCTGGCAGGCAGTTCTCTCCTGACACTGTTTACAGCACATGATACTTGATTCAGTCTCTTTTTTAATCTGTGTGGGGAATTAAAGAGAGCAGCATCAAAGAAAGAGGTAGGTGATGTTTGTAGTTAAGTGTATTGTTATGATAGCCTTATTATGTTTAGAGGCATACTGCCAAAACTGATAGGAACAATGCTTTTATAAGATACTGCTTTTTATTATGAAACTGCTTTTATAATATACAGTATTATAGAACATTAAGATATTTTATGCAGATGAATTACATTCTCATTCCCTTACTATGTTAACACTTATGGATGTTTAAGAGACACATATGTGACTATTTCTGTGATTGTTATAGTATCCTGTTGAAGTCAGAAATTGATTCTAGTTGATTTTTATTTTATATAATTTTTTTTTTTTTTTTTTTTATACAATTTATGCTTAATACACTGGAGACAAACATACAGCAAACCTAATTTTGATAACTTGATTTACGTTGTTTTTTTTTTTTCAAAAATGCATAGTGTATGTATCAACTGAAATACATTTAGTACATGTAATGAATTATTTGACTTTGAGTTAAGTTTTAACACTTTATGGTTAAGAGGTTTACAGTATTCTGTGATTGTTACTTGGGTTATTCAAGTATTGAATGAAAACAGTATATCAGTCACTGAAGGCAATGTATCAGCTTTTAATAAGAGGCATAAATCCATGAATAACTGTGAATGATGATATTAGCACCATATTTCTGAACACTTTCCTTTTTTTCTACTGAAGTTAGAATTCTTTTGCACAGCATGAAAGAATTGCATGAATAGGCTTTTAAGTTAGAAGCATGCTAAGTTTGATAAGCTAAATTGCATATTTTAAGCCTTTTGCATTGAATATTTTAAATGTTTCCCTTTTTTTAAGCCAGGGATCACACAGGGCAGTGAAAATAGTAGAGTAACTCTTTTTTCCACATTAGATGGCATAGAAATATGAAAGAAAAACTTTTTCCAAAAACTGAAGCAAAAAAAATATATTGTGTGAATATAGCTAAATACTCCATGAACATGCATATTGTCCGCAATTGCATGAGTTTGCGGGAGTAAAGTACAGTAACAGCTAAAATCATGTCTATGCCAATTTAGTCAGGCTTTTATGAATGCTCCTAATATATTTTTTCTCATGGTGAGTTATAAGGGTTTGGGTATATAGTAGTTAGGAAATCATCAAGAAGAATTGCAACAAGAAATGCTACTTTTATATTTGCATATACAATTCCTTATCAATAACAGTAAATCTTGATAAAGCTGAACACTTTGTAAAAGGGCACCGCTAGTTGCCTTCATGGCTGAAAACATTTGACACTGAAATACTTAAAGCAGTAACATCTGTTAACAAATCCATTTATACTCCACCTACATGGTGGGAAGTCTTGGCGTCCTGCTGCTTTACTGAGGTCCTGTACCTAAATGATCTACTTTTTTTTTTTTTTTACCAAAATTTTAATAGATAACACTGAACACATTCTTTTAGTGTTCTAATATTTCTTAAATTTGTATTCTGTATAATAAAAATGTAACCATTACTTTAATTACAAAAGAGATAATAAAGATATAGAATGTGTTTTTGTTGTGTTTTATGTCTTCATTTTACCAGAGACAGCATCCAGCCACCATCATTATTGGAAATCTTTGTCCTAAATTATGTTTGAGATGATGTAAAACTGTCATGGAGACAGGTCCTTTTACATTACATCTGCTAGATACTTTAATAACGGTATACTAAACTAGTGGGTGTGATAACACCCATTAAATGTTCTGGCAAAAGTTTCAATAATAAATAGTAAGGTTTTCATATACTTTAAAATTAGACACCTACCTCATGTTATGGAATAGTAGGAAAGCTTTCACTGGTTCCATGGTATTATATTTATGGCTGTTCTATGGGGACTTTGGATGGGTACTAACTAGCTTAGTGTTAAAGCATCTAAAAGTATACGCTTAATTTACAAGACTTGTCCTGTATACAGAGTGAACAATAGCTATGTCTATTATCTTCTCTCTGTGGAGACTTAGGAAGAGTACTAAGGTATCACACCCACTAGCTTGGCATTAAAGCATCTAAAAGAATGCCCTTATTTTATAAGGCTTGTCCTATATACAGAGTGAACAATAGGTATGTCTATTATAGTCTCTCTGTGGGGACTTAAAAATGGGTACTCAGCTAACACACCCACTAGCTTGGTGTTAGGGTATCTAAAATAATGCCCTTTTTTACAAGGTGTGTCCTGTATACAGAGTGAAGAATAGCTATGTCTGTTATGGTCTCTCTCTCTTTAGGAAGAGTACTCTGCTATCACACCCACTAGCTTAGTGTTAGGGTATCTAAAATAATGCCCTTTTTTTACAAGGTGTGTCCTGTATACAGAGTGAACAATAGCTATGTCTGTTACGGTCTCTCTCTCTCTCTCTTTAGGAAGAGTACTCTGCTATCACACCCACTAGCTTAGTGTTAGGGTATCTAAAATAATGCCCTTTTTTTTACAAGGTGTGTCCTGTATACAGAGTGAACAATAGCTATGTCTGTTACGGTCTCTCTCTCTCTCTCTTTAGGAAGAGTACTCTGCTATCACACCCACTAGCTTAGTGTTAGGGTATCTATGAGGATGCCCGTAGTTTACAATTCATGGAGTGCACAAAATATATATGATGATATATGATACTTGTGCGTGAACAATCCTAATAAAAGTAAATATATAAACATGTCAGTTGAAATTTATAATTTCTTTTGTATATTTTTAATGCAATAACTAATTTTGTTTTAGATATTTTATTGAAAATAAACATTGTTTTTAAATTTAGTTTATCATTTGTTTTTCTCTCATTTAGGTAAAAAATAAATTACAGTGATGCACTTCCAAACTATCCCCTTCTTTGTACTGCTCATAATTGGCAGTGTATACCCCCAGTATGATTATGACTATGGGGTACCAGATGACTACCCCTCAAATGTATTAGGACCCTCCTCTCCTAATTGCGCACCAGAATGCAACTGCCCATATAACTATCCTTCAGCTATGTATTGCGATAACCTTAAATTAAAACAAATACCCATAGTTCCTCCTGGAATTCAATACTTGTATCTCCAGAACAACATGATTGAGGGTATAGATGATGACGCATTCAAAAATGTGACTGATTTGAAATGGCTCGTTTTAGACCATAACCACTTAACCAATGCTAACATTAAAAAAAATGCATTTTCCAAGTTAAAAGAGCTGCAAAAATTGTACATAAGTTTTAACAACCTTACCGAGCTTGTGGGACCACTGCCAAAGACAATGACTGACTTGTATGCAACCAACAATAAAATCTCCAAGATCACTCCTAATATTTTAGAAGGTTTGGAAAACCTTACTGTTGTACATTTGCAGCACAATGCTTTGAAAGCAGATTCTATTTCAAGTGCATTTAAAGGCCTAAAATCCTTGGTATACCTTGACCTAAGCTATAATGAGCTCACAAAGCTTCCAATTGGACTTCCACCAAGTATAAATTTCCTTTATTTTGACAACAATAAGATTGGCAATATTCCAGATGAATACTTCCAAGGTTTCAAAGCTCTTCAGTATCTCCGTCTGTCCCACAATGATCTAAAAGATTCTGGGGTACCTGGCAATGCATTTAACATCTCATCTCTTGTTGAGCTGGACCTTTCTTTTAATGGGCTCGAAAAAATTCCAACTGTGAATGAAGGCCTGGAAAACTTCTACCTGCATGTCAACAACATTAAAAGTGAGTTAATGTTTTTAGTCTGTAGGCAAAAGGCTGAACTGAAAAATATATCTCTTCTGCAACTAATTCGTAGCTTATTAATATAAATGTCGGCAACATAACTTGCAATTTTTGTTTATGAATGTTCTAATGTTCTGGTTTTGTATCAAGTCTATTCAGTGGGTTTCAATGTGTTGGAATTTTTTTTAACCTTTTTGTAAAACGTAAAACTGTTATAGCTAGTGTCAATGCCTCCTAATATACATTGTCTTACTAATCTCAGTGATACTAAAGAGGCTATCCAGGATCAGAAAAACAGAGCTGATTGCTTCAGAAAACAGCACCACACTTGTCCTCAGGTTGGGTGTAGCTTTGCCGTTGTGAATGGAGCCAAGTTATAATGCCACACACAACCTAAAGACAGATGCTGTTTTTGGAAGAAATTTGCTTTGCTTTGTATTGCTGTATAACCCCTTTAGTACAGAGTGGGTGGGAGTACTTTGTAGCCTTTTTATTTTCCTCAAGACCCATAGTAGGGCTTGGTTTTGTGGAATCAATTGTAGATGGTAATAATACCCTTTATTTTTAATAAAATATACTACAAAACCGAAACCAGATTATTGGGGAGGTGAAAATGAAAGAAATTACAATTTGTCAAACTGACATGTTATCTTGATTCTTCAGGTCAGTAAGATTTCAATGATACACAATTTATTTAGTCATTTATTTATTGACTAGTTTTTTTTTTTAATAAAAAATTACAACTTTTTTCTAAATAAGTGTGATTAAAATATCTCTGTTCTGACCCCTATATATATTTTTTTCTGCCTATAGAGCTGTAGATCTGTAGATATATTTGTAATTTCTGTAATAAATTAGGCTCTTTTATCTTTTTTTAAATTTTCTTAGTTGCCATAGGCGGCATGTATGAGCAATCATTTAATTGCTCACACATATCAATGTAGAACTATAGTATTAAGTTAGTCCATTAGATAGGTGGTCTATTACTACAGCCTGCCATAGACTATAGCAGTGGCCCTCATCTGCTAAAACTGCTCGGTATGCTGTGGGCTTGAGTCCAGAGATCTCTCCATACACCTTTAACAGTGCCATGATACATATATCTTTCATGCATCATTAATGGGTTACTCCAGCGCTAAACATATATCCCCTATCAAAAGGATAGGGGATAAGAGGTTAGATCGCGGGAATCCTGCTGCTGGGGACCTCCGCGATCTGTCCTGCAACACCCCCGTTTTTCAGCTGCACAGAGCGAGGATCGCTCACGATTCTCCATACCCTGCACCACCCATGGCTGATGACGGGTGGTGCAGAGTATGGAGAATCGTGACGTCACAGATCCGCCCCCTCATGACATCACACCCGCCCCCTCAATGCAAGTCTATGGGAGGGGGCGTGTATTTCAATCAAAATTTTATTATTGTAATTATAAAAACAGAGATTCTTGTTAAACATATTAAGCATAATTTTGAACATTGCAGGGCATTTGGGGTTTTAAACTTTAGGGGTGTTTTCCTGGCAGTTATACAGAACATTTATTTATTGTAAAATCTCTAATCTGCGGAGCTAAAGGATACCATTTCACTTTTCTTCTTTACTAAAACATCTTCAATCGTGCCTATTCTATTCCTTTCTTGTTGCATTAAAGGGGTACTCTGGTGGAAACCTTTTTTTTTTTTTTTTTTTTATCAACTGGTGCCAGAAAGTTAAACAGATTTGTAAATGACTTCTATAAAAAAAAAAATCTTAATCCTTCCAGTACTTATTAGCTGCTGAATGCTACAGAGGAAATTATTTTCTTTTTGGAACACAGTGCTCTCTGCTGAATCTCGAGATGTCAGCAGAGAGTACTGTGCTCGTGATGTCAGCAGAGAGCACTGTGTTCCAAAAAGAAAATAATTTCTTCTGTAGTATTCAGCAGCTAATAAGTACTGGAAGGATTAAGATTTTTTTTAATAGAAGAAATGTACAAATCTGTTTAACTTTCTGGCACCAGTTGATTTAAAAAAAAAGTTTTCCACCCGAGTACCCCTTTAAGTCATCATAATTTTAATCAGGTAAAAATCAGTCTTTCCTACTGTCTATAAATAGAGTTGTATCCTTTCTTATTTTTCCTCATGGTTCAACATATCCTGAAAAGGCACCAACTTAAAAACTTGGTTTTGCTGTGATATGTCCAGACTAAGGTTGCTTTCACACTATAAAATTCATCTGTTTTAAAGATCCGTTTGATGTTTCGTTATGAAAACCCTGAAAATCGTCCATTAAACGTCCGTTAGAAAATCCCATTTTAGTCTATGGGATTTTTACATTATCTGTTTTAATCCGTTATAGTCCATTATTAATAACGGACATTATTTTAAGACGGAAGATAGTAACGGGAGAAATAGTGCATGCACTATTTCTTCCGTTCATTCTCCCATCACAAAATAACGTCCGTTATTAATAACGGACTATAACGGATTAAAACGGATAAAGCTTCATTGTTTGATGGTTAAAACGGATAATGTAAAAATCCCATAGACTATAATGGGATTTTCTAACGGACGTTTAATGGACGATTTTCAGGGTTTTCATAATGGAACATCAAACGGATCTTTAAAACGGATGAATTTTATAGTGTGAAAGCAGCCTAAGCTATATGTGCTATATGTGGCCACCTATTGGTTATGATGTGACCTGCAGCCAGTTAATTGTTTTGCTGGCATGCATTGGAACTCCTAAATAAATTCAAGGACAGGCAGGTAATGATGAACAAACATTTATATGTGGACCAAATATTAATTCTCAAAAATATCAGACCCAGGTTGCTAGCAACAAAAATATGACTGTAGCTAAAAATATAAATTAAATAAAGATTAAGTAGGATTAAAAAAGAAAAAAATATACAACTCATTTTATCTGATTTAAAGGGTTTCTCTGGTGGATTTTTTTTTTTATTAAATCAACTGGTGCCAGAAAGTTAAACAGATGTGTAATTTACATTTATTAAAAAATCTTAATCCTCCCAGTACTTATCAGCTGCTGTATACTACAGAGGAAGTTCTTTTCTTTATGAATGTATTTACTGTCTAACCACAGTGCTTTCTGCTGACACATCTGTCCATGTCAGGAACTATCCAGAGCAGGAACAAATCCCCATAGCAAATCTCCCCTGCTCTGGACAGTTCATGACATGAACAGAGATATCATCAGAGACCACTTTTTCTTTAAAAAGAAAAGAACTGTAGTATACAGGAGCTGATAAGTACTGGAAGGATAACTTTCTGGAGCCAGTTGATTTAAAAATAAAGATTCCACAGGAGTACCCCTTTAAAACTATATTTGGTTGATCAAGAGGAGAAAATCTCTACCAGTCCTATAAAAATGAAATTATAATTTAATTAGTAACAATGAGCATGGCTGAATAGAAAATACAGATGTGTCCTTCCTTATGATTCAACTAATTCCGAGATTTGCTGGCCAAGTTAAGAAAAATAGAAACATGTTTTTGTGATCTGTGAGGAAATGTACATGCTATTTAGGTTTATGTGTAGCCATTTACTGGTTGTCATGTGAATTACGGCCTGTTGAGGGCATTGCTAATATTTCATAAATTTGTATAGAAGAAAAATATTATTGGTTGATTTTGATATGCAATCTCCTCTAGTATTTAATGGTGTTTGAAGTGAAAAACAATGTATTCCCTATCCACAGGATAGGGGAGAAGTGTCTAATCACTGGGGGTCTGACTATTGGACCCCCATGATCTCCAGACTGGGTCCAAGCTCTTAGAGAGAGTCAATGCTGCAAACAACACATACTACATTATTTTCTATAGGAGCACTGAAAATACCTGAGCACAGTACTCAGGGGCCCTATTCTGGAGATGGCTTGGGGTCTCAATGATCGGACCCCCCGAGATGAGGCACTTATAACCTATGCTGTGGATAGGGGATACATTTTTTCACTGACTATTCCAGTTTTTACTTTCATTGTGTGATTGTATTCTATGCTAAATTGAAAAGGTGAATAAATAAAATACAATGGCTTTTTCTTACAAATGGAAAAATTCAGGCAGTGTCAGTGTGTTCACCTCTTAAATACCTACATGGCTGGTAGGTTAGTAGAGCCTTACCCATGTTTTGGGTAGTGCTACTTTTGCATAAATCACAGTCTTAGAAAAATTGTAAAAGTTATAATAATTGGGTGTCTACACACTAAAGGAAAAAGTAGGATTGCACAATCTGTGCCGAGGTGCTGAGTTGCACTATACCTGTAGTGCCAAATATTTTACAGAAATTTTAGAAAAATTAAATACTACGGCTTCTAGTAAGGTGACCACCACATTACCATAAAATCTTAGCACCAGGGCTCAAGTCCTGCAGGAACATGTGGGAACTAAGTTCCTGCACTTTTTCCTCAGCAGGAACGCCATTCCCATTAGCAGAAGTCCTGAAGGACCAGCCCTTGAGTGGAATGAGTTCCCACACTTTTTTTTAAGGACTTGACCCCTGGTTAGCACCAATATGGACATCATTACCAGGTCGTCATATTAGATGCTTTCATGAAAAGGTGAAGCTATAAACTCAAGTACAAGTAGAAATTTTGGGAAAAGATCATTTCTATAGGCATTGTTCTTTAAACATTAATTTAGAATTATAACAACTGTACCAATCAAATGTAACGTTCTCAGGAATATATCGTTGCATTCTACAACTGCAATAGGCGGGTTTAATATGAGTAGGAAGCAAAACCTGCACTGAAATAAACATTTGACGGTGACTATGGAACAGCAAAAGGCCTTTAAAGGGGTACTCCGGTGCAAGAAAGTTAAACAGATTTGTAAATTACTTCTATTAAAAAATCGTAATCCTTCCAGTTCTTATTAGCTGCTGAATACTACAGAGGAAATTCTTATGTTTTTGGAACACAGTGCTCTCTGCTGAATCACGAGCACAGTGCTCTCTGCTGACATCTCTGTCCATTTTAGGAACTGTCCAGAGTAGGAGAAAATCCCCATACTGCTCTGGATAGTTCCTAAAATGGACAGAGATGTCAGCAGAGAGCACTGTGCTCGTGATGTCAGCAGAGAGCACTGTGTTTCAATAAGAAAAGAATTTCCTCTGTAGTATTCAGCAGCTAATAAGTACTGGAAGGATTGAGATTTTTTAATAGAAGTAATTTACAAATATGTTTAACTTACTGGCACCAGTTGATTGAAAAAAAAAAGTTTTCCACCGGAGTACCCCTTTAAGATTATAGTAGGAGCTCTAAAATGAGGAACACCCAAAAGTGATAAAATCTTTAAGTCTTTATTAAGAATTGTTATGCATCTGATGAAATGTCTTATGTTACAGAATTCGATCTGAGCAGCTTTTGTAAGGTTGTTGGACCACTGGAATACTCCCGAGTTAGACATCTGCGCTTGGATGGAAACAATATCACCCGAGCTGACCTCCCTCAGGAGCTTCACAACTGTCTTCGTTTGGCTTCAGATATCGAGCTATAATAAGGAAACGTTTGTTAAAGTGGGGGTTTGCAAGCTGATGATTCATTTTCTCTTATGATTCGTTCAGGTTAAAGAAATCTAATAAAATGTATAATACTGAGGCATGAATGATCAGTGATCAAATGCATATGACTCAAGTCTTAAGATCTAGGAAATAAGGCAAAAACATATTTTTAGCTGAAGCAATACTTTAATAAATGTATAGCAACATGTGGAAAAAGATAAAAATACTAAAAACTAACCCTTGATGGGAGATAATAATGCAGAATATTAAAATGTAAATATATAGCATATTGATGGTGGTCTAGTGTGGAACACATTTTTCAAGTTATGAAAAGTAGTCTAATATATGCAGCAGGCAGCATTTATAAACACTATGAACATGTAGTACATCAGAAAAACACCATGGGAGACATACAAAATGGCAGCATAGATAAGGTAAAGGTAATAATAATATTGTGGGGCTAAATATAAGCAATTGGGTCTCATATATGAAAACTAGTGGTAGGAGGAGGTGGAGGTGGCACCCATTACAACCCATCTGACTGCCACTTTCATAGATGTGCTTTTACAATAAAAAGCTGGTGTCGGTTTGGTTGTTGTGGGCACCACCTCTTCCTCTTTTCTGTATTAGATTATGTTCATACACTGTTAATGCTTAAAAAATAAATAAAAAGTAAATAAAAAAAATGTTTATACTAAGAGCTAGAGATGAGTGAACTTATAGTAAATTTGATTTGTCACGAACTTCTCGGCTCGGCAGTTGCTGACTTTAGCCTGCATAAATAAGTTAAGCTTTCAGGTGCTCCGGTGGGCTCGAAAAGGTGGATACAGTCCCAGGAAAGAGTCTCCAGCCAACCGGAGCACCTGAAAGCTGAACTAATTTCTGCACGCTAAAGCCAGCAACTGCCGAGCCTAGAAGTTTGTGACGAATCGAATTTACTGTAAGGTCGCTCATCTCTACTAATTGTTGATCTTTTATGGTCAAACTAAGATAATTTTCCATAAACTTCAATGCAACACATTATTAAACAGGTAATAGACTCTTTAATGACTGATTTTTTTAACTGAAAGCCGCCAATTTATGGCTGTTTTACGGTTATAAAAATTGCGGATTTTACAGTGTGTGAACATGGTCTTAGTTTTCATACGTTATAGTCATAGCTTTCATTTTACTATCTTGAAGTGTAACATCTTTAAAAAGGCTGATACTACTAATATTCTGGGCTATAACTTTTGACTATGTGTATACAGTAATTTTCATTCACATTCTAAAAAAAAAAACTAAATATATGTAATCTACTTGGACCTCCTTGTTCTTTTTACTATCATAGCTATATTTTTATGTTAAGCCCAAATATGTACTCAGGTATTGGAGTTTATTGAAAAGTTCATGTGATATTAGCCATTTTAGAATTGACACTTGACATTGTTTTCAATTGAAATCTTCATGGTAAAAAGCCAGTGTATATTTTAATCACATTTAAAAACGTTAGTGTCTCTTTGGTTGATACTTTGAATGACAAGTTTTATATTGTTACATTTATACATTTGACATAGTATATAAATTACTGGTTATTTGTTTACATACTTGATACATTTCTGATTTCTCCTTTGACAAAAACATGATGTCATAACAATTGTCTAAGAAAAACCTTGCATAATGGCAAGTAATCTGCTCTGTGGACTACTCCACTTGTTAGCAATAAAACCTTTTTTACAATGTTAATGTTTCACAAAAATCATTCATTCAAAGAGTGTAACAGCAGAGGCATAACTTGTTCCTTGGTGCCAATGAAAAATCACAGCTATCACACGTCATTCATAGTACGGGCCTCTTCATATGGTACAGGGACCTTTTGGGCATCCTCAGGGCCACTGCAACCTCTACTCCTCCTATTGTTATGTCCCTGCTTGAGAAAATTTAAATTTTATTACAATGCAATACTGTGATTTTGCTGGTTAATGTACTTTGCAATGTTGAAAATGTTGATTGTTTAATAAAGAACATAAAATAAATACATTTGGGCAATAGAAAGTAACCAGACATAATATGTGTTATAATATAATAAAATCTGCATTCTAGAATACAATGTGTACATACTAAATAACAAATAGTACTAACATGCAACACAATGCTAAGCATCAAATAGTACTAACATGCAACATGCATAATGTTTAGAAAGACATATGATATTTGTTAACATAATCCATATCACATTTTGAGCCACAACAGTATTTGGCTCCTATAGTAAAATAAAATGTTTCCAAATGTTTCAGGAATCTACTGCTATGTTTCTATGAGCCACATGTAGGCTATACATTTGACAAATTAACATCAGGATACTTTTCTTTAACAGTAGTGAAAAGCATTGCATGTCATGCTATTCCATATTTTGCCATGGTCTATTCAATGTTATTGTCTTGGGAAGTGCAGGTATGTACAAAGGTGTGGATAATGATGGGCAGACAGGAGCTGAAATGCAGCCGTCATAAACTTCACTGTGCACAATATTAGGATGTGAAATCTCTTCAATAAAGGTCACAAATACTTTATGATCCAGTTAAGCAGTTTATACATGCCTGACAACGAAGGGGGCACAGGAACAGTGTTAGCCATCTTTGAATTCTTTACAGTCTATAACTATGTAGAGATTATACTGTAGGTTCCATGGGGAGCGCCCTTGATACCGGGCTGATGTCAGAGGTAATGTGGAGCGCGAATATTTAGTAAATGCAAATATGCAAATATTCGCAAATATCGGCATTTCCAGAGGACACTTATCCCTCACTTATTTTAGGTAAAAGATGTAATCGCGCATGCGCACTATGCACATTTCCTTACGAATTTTCACATGAAAAAAAAGGAACGAACATAGCAAATATGCGAATTTCACGAAAATAGGATGAATATTCGTCTATATATTTGCAAAATATCGCAAATTTTAATATGGCCCATGCCGCTCATCACTAGTCACAGCCTCAGCTATCCTTCAAGTGCTTTCATCTTTCTAGCAGCAGGTTCCATTATTCTCTTGGGGACCCATCCTCCCATTTTAGTGAGTTCCAGGGGTAGATGCATATGCTAAACTGTAGACTTCTTTTTAGGCCGTGTAAGCCCTTGCACTTTCCAGCTGCCTTTTCTCTTCCCATGTACATGGCTCTCTCAAATTATACTCTGGTGGTTTACTGGCAATTACAGCCTGTTAGTCATGCTCTCCTTGCTAACCCTTGGATATGCATATGTCTCAGGCTTCCAGTAGGTAACGCTATCTCACCCACATAGGTCTCAATTACTGTTAAGCATTCTGGCCTTTTGCCTATAGCTTCAAACACCACAGACATTTTCTTGCAGTTCAGTTGTGGTTCTTTGAGGACATCTTCATACCTGTAAACACAGCAGTTGCAACAACAACTCTCTGTTCTTCTACATACACAACTATATCATTGGCCATTTCACTTGGCGCCACAACTGCGGGAAATTCACTCCCCCCCCCCCCCTTATCTCACTCTCTGTCCTCAGCTGGGTACATCTGCAGAGTTTGGTCACTGGCATATATTAAAGGGAAACTCCCTTTTAAACCATACTCTTCTGTCTATTTGTGAGACACAGGAGGGGCACCACCATTCCATTTGCATTTTATCTTCCTTTTTGGAGCTTCAATCATTGAGCAAAGTCATTGAAGCCCAGCAATATAAATGCAGGCTGCTACGTAATACCATATTTCCTGCTGCAGCAGCTATTGTGGCAGGCCTGATGGCAAAAAACCCTGGCCAGGAAGTGCTGATTGTGCCCTACTCTAGGACACTACAGAACATCAGCACTTACATGTGGCCCTTCCTCATTCTTCTGAGCTAGTAATGGGCTGCCAGTGTTACTCATGCTCATGTCATCCAGGGGCTGGCTCTTTTGACATAGTTCCATGGGTGGTAATGCACTAGCTGCATTGTATTTATTGTTCATTTGTATTTTAAATAGTCTTCATTAAATATTTGGGACCATTTTGCTGTCTGTTTAACTCATTCACAGCTGGATGATCTACTGCTTCTGACATTAATCCGACAGTACAATGCATCTGATTGTATCCACTCCTTCTGTGTCTCCCATACTTTCTCTTTGTGTTAGAAATAGAAAAAGGAGGAAGGTGTACATAGCAGATCTGAGTATGAACCAGGGAAAAGCATCCATATTTCTCCCAAGAATTCTACATCCAGCAGGACAGTGAGGTGCTTTCCAGCTGTGCATGTTGGGGGAGGGGGTATTTTAGCTGCTGCCTAGCAGGATCCTCCAGGTGCTTTTATAGTGTCAATGAACCTAGAGGGTTTACTGAGACACACTTGAAGACACAACTAGTCGAGTGAGAAATGTGTAGATGAAGACCAGAATGGTAATTTATTTACCATTCTGACCTAGACACGGAGGAGAACAGGTAATGAGCACATTTGCATATGGAGAATCTGGAGTTCCTGGCAAATAATATACTTCTTATTTTAAATCTGCCTATACACTAATGCTAACCCCACCTGCAGCCAAGGCGTGACCAAGCGGTTTTACTGCAAAATGGTGCTGTCGTTTTCTGGGCTCAGGTGAGCCCTCTTTCCTTCATCTCCCCCCCCCCCCCCCCTCCCCGTTCCACTGTACTGTATGGACCCCGAATAAACCACGTCCTGTTTGGAAGGGTGAGTGCTGTGCTGCTGTTTTTTTTTTGGTCGCACCTGTGTCTACAGCGTCCTGTACCAGCATTCATTACAGTACAGCTATCCCGATATTGCTCATGCGTTCCAGTGCCGGGTACTCATCTCTATTTTGTAATTTATTATGTATATGCTGTGTATAGACAGTTTGTTATAAAAATATATTTCTTTGTTGCATACCTACCAAACCAGATCCTGCTGTCCCAGGAAGTCTTTGCATGCCCTGCTATTTTCTACTTCATCACTTCATTACAGATTTCCCCATTTTCTATTCTTCAAAAGTTGGGAAATATGTATCTAAGTACACAGGCTGCAGGGAACAGAACAAACGCAGGTCATGTATAAATGTAGAAAGTACAGTTTCCAGTCAAGACTCTGCAGAAAGGAATGGAGATCCCACTCCTCAGCACCAGAATCTGTCAGCACAATGTAGTAGAGAAACATCTTTGGCTGTAGCAGAAATCGGTACAGGAATGAATCTGTTCTGTTACATGAAAACTAATGAAGACAGCAATACATTGGGCCCACAGATATCACATCCAGTGAGTATTACAGAGTGGGATATTCCCACATGAGAGAAGCCTAAAACTAGAAGCATGAAAAGGAATCAAGAAATGAAGATTTAAATCTGAAACTTAGTACAACACAAGGGTACCACTAGGGATGAGCAAATTCCTTGTTCAGAATGAACTGGCTTTGTCCAAAACTGTACTTTACCAATAGCCCCAAATGTGTCTATAACACAAATCTAAGAGGCTTACAGTCTTGTATACCACTGGTAGGTCACCTAGGAGTGTATCAATGTATTTCTGAGCTGTTTTAAGGCAAAGTAAATTTTTAAAGTTATATCAATATGTATTACTATGGGTCAATGGATGGCACCTGGTGTTAACTGTCATGTTGAATAAAATCACACTGCACCCGTATATTGTTTAAGCTTTTCTAAAATAACTGTCCAAAAATTATCCCATTTTGAGAGTAGCAATATGTTCTGGTTCTACTCCTGGAAAGTGAAGAAGCGGTAGTTTTTTAAAGGCTGTAAAAAAATTATTCCCATTTTGAGGCATAGCAACAGAATCAGTATCCTAGAAAGTGCGGAAAAGTGACACAAAAACTCTATGTATTCCTTTTTTACAATCAGTGTAAAACTTAAAAGGCTGAAAGAGCTGTTTGAAAGGCATGTGACCTGTCCTCCTTTTTCTTTCTGTCATGTTACTGATGTTATTTAACCCCTTAAGGACCCAGCCCATTTTCACCTTAAGAACCCAAGCATTTTTTGCAATTCTGACCACTGTCACTTTAAGCATTAATAACTCTGGGATGCTTTTACTTTTCATTCTGATTTCAAGATTGTTTTTTTTTTGTGACATATTCTACTTTATACTAGTGGTAAATTTTTGTCGATACTTGCATAATTTCTTGGTAAAAAATTCAAAAATTTTATGAAAAATTTGAACATTTTGAATTTTTTTTTAACTTTAAAACTCTCTGCTTAAAAGGAAAATTGGCATCCCAAAAAAATGATATATTGATTCACATATACAATATGAGAAAAAATTATATTTGGAAACAGTCCTGCTAGGTTAAGGATATGAAAATGAAAAAGATAAGGAAATAAAGGAAAGTCAAAGGGAAGATACGTCCAATATAATAGTTTACTATTTATTGAAAATATACTAAGGTGTCTTCTGCAGGGCCCTTGCATCAGACAAAGATTAAAATATAATACAATAAAATAGATGTACTAAAATCATAATATGCTGAATTTTCAAAATAGCTTGCAGAAATTAATTCCCCATTTGGCATACAGTCTCACTGGAAGGGCTTAGAGTTCTCACATTCTAGTCTATCCACCTTATATTAGTGTATTGTACTAATACAGTAACAAGGTAATGACTTTTCTGCACTATGATGTTATACAGTGACATATATTCACAAAATAGCAGTGTTAATCAAATGTGATGGCTCGGGTGGCGCCTTGCCGTATTAGGAACCGAAAGTAAAGTCGGTAGGTTCCGGCAAGTGCACTCAGCTGCGCTGTGGTACCCCTATTTTTGTCCCACTTTACCCTGATGGCGCAGGGCTACATGCAGTTGTGTCTTTGAGTAGGATGGGGATTAGGTATATGTGCCGGGTTGGTGTGCTATGCAGCGCTGGAGTCCCCCTGATGCCCACCCACTTTACCCTGACGGCACAGGGATAGTGTAATAAAAGTTCCAAGTGGGGTAGGGGGTTGGCACCAGGTGCCTCTTACCGGTATCACCAATAGTGGGTAAGTTTCCTCGGGATGCGCTTCTGCGTTGGCTGGCCAGCAGAGTAGATGAGGTCGTAGAGCGCAAGCTCAGTGCCAGAACAGCAAATATTCCCTACCATGGCATACTATTTTGAAAACTACACCCCTAAAGGAACGTAACAAGGGGTACAGTGAGCCTTAACACTTCACAGGTGTTTGAATACTTTTCATTTTCGCAGTTTTCCCCAATTTTTTCATTTTTACAGGTGGTAATAGGAGAAAATGCACTGCAAAATTTGTAACCCCATCTCTCCTGAGTATGGAAATACCCCATGTGTGGACGTCAAGTGCACTGCGGGCATACTACAATGCTCAGAAGAGAAGGAGTCACATTTGGCTTCGGGAAAGCAAATTTTGCTGAAATGTTTTTTTTTTGGGTGCATGTCGCATTAAGGCATCCCCTGTGGTGCCAGAACAGCAAAAAAAAAAAAAAACGAATGGTATACTATTTTGGAAACTACACCCCTCAAGGAATGTAACAAGGGGTACAGTGAACCTTAACACCCCACAGGTGTTTGACAAATTTCCGCTAAAGTTGGACTTGAAAATGGAAAATTAGATTTTTTTTTCACTAAATTGCTGGTGTTACCCTAAATTTTACATTTTCACAAGGGGAAATAGGAGAAAAAGCCTCCCAAAATGTTTAACCCATTTCTTCTGAGTATGGAAATACTCCATATGTAGATATAAAGTGCTCTGCGGGCGAACTACAATGCTCAAAAGAGAAGGAGCACCATTGGGCTTTTAGAGAGGGAATTTGTTTGGAATTTAAGTCGGGGGCTATGTGTGTTTACAAAGCCCCCATGGTGCCAGAACAGGGGACTCCCCTACCCACACATGTGACCCCATTTTGAAAACTACACTCCTCACAGAATTGATTACAGGGTGCAGTGAGCATTTACACCACACAGGTGTTTGACAGATCTTTGGAACAGTGGGCAGTGCAAATGAAAAATAAAATTTTTCATTTTTATGGACCACTGTTCAAAAAAATCTGTCAGACAACTGTGGGGTGTAAATGCTCACTGCATCGTGTGTTACATTCCTTGAGGGGTGCAGTTTTCAAAATGGGTTCATATGTGGGGGGGTCCACTGTTCTGGCACCATGGAGGCTTTGTAAACGCACATGGCCTTCAATTCCAGACACATTATCTCTCCAAATGCCCAATGTCGCTCTTTCTCTTCTGAGCATTATAGTGCGCCGCAGACTACTTTACGTACACACATGGGATATTTATATACTCAGAAGAAATGGGGTGACAAATTTTGGGGGTCTTTTTTCCTATTCCCCTTTGTGAAAATGAAAAATGTATTTCAACTTTATTAGTCCAACTTTAATGAAAATTCTTCAAACACCTGTGGGGTGTTAAGGCTCACTGTAGCCCTTGTTACATTTCATGAGGGTGTAGTTTCCAAAATGGAGTTACATATTTTTTTGCATTTATGTCAGAACCGCTGTAATGATCAGCCACCCCTGTGCAAATCACCTCAAATGTACATGGCGCTGTCACTCCTGAGCATTGTTGTGCGCCCGAAGAGCGTATTACGTCCACATATGGAGCATTTCCGTTCTCAGAAGAAATTGCGTTAGAAATTTTGGGGGTCTTTTTTCCTCTTACCTCTTGTGAAAATGAAAAATATGGGGCAACACCAGCATGTTAGTGTAAAAAATATTTTTTTTTTACAATAACATGCTGGAGTAGACCCCAAACTTTACCTTTTCATAAGGAGTGAAAGGAGAAAAAAAAGCCCCCCAAAATTTGTTAGGCAATTTCTCCCGAGTACGGAAATAGCCCATTTGTGGCCCTAAACTGTTGCCTTGAAATACAATAGGCTCCAAAGTGAGAGAGCCCCATGCGTATTTGAGGTCTTAATTCGGGAATTGCATAGGGATGGTCCCGGATGCAAGAAATAGACTTGCCTCCGATACTAAAATTACCCTACGGCAGTGCTTACCAAATAGGGTGCCTCCAGCTTCTGCAAAACTCCCAGCTGGAGGCTTTGTTTTGGAAACAGTGCCGTGCCAGACGTTTTTCATTTTTATTGGGGGGGGGGGGGGGTAACTATGCAGGGGTATGTGAATATTTAGTGCTTTACCCTTTATTTTGTGTAGGTGTAGTGCAGTGTTTTTAGGGTACATTTACACAGGTGGGGTTCACAGCAAGTTTTCCGCTGTGAGTTTGAGCTGCAGTGGAAAATTAGCTGCATCTCAAACTTGCAGCGAGAAACTCGCTGTAAACCCCCACCCGTGTGACTGTACCCTGTACCCCCATCCATGTGACTGTACCCTGGGGGGGGGAACCTTTAGCTGATGCAAAACTACAACTTCCAGCATGCCCTTTGGCTGTCCATGCATGCTGGGGGTTGTAGTTATACAACAGCTGGAAGCACACTGGTTGCAAAACACTGCATAGGGACGTCCCGGATGCAAGAAATAGACTTGCCTCCGATACCAAAATTACCCTACGGCAGTGCTTCCCAAACAGGGTGCCTCCAGCTTTTGCAAAACTCCCAGCTGGAGGCTTCGTTTTGGAAACAGTGCCGTGCCAGACGTTTTTAATTTGTATTGGGGGGGGGGGGGTAACTATGCAGGGGTATGTGAATATTTAGTGCTTTACCCTTCATTTTGTGTAGGTGTAGTGCAGTGTTTTTAGGGTACATTTACACAGGTGGGGTTCACAGCAAGTTTTCCGCTGTGAGTTTGAGCTGCAGTGGAAAATTAGCTGCATCTCAAACTTGCAGCGAGAAACTCGCTGTAAACCCCCACCCGTGTGACTGTACCCTGTACCCCCATCCATGTGACTGTACCCTGGGGGGGGGAACCTTTAGCTGATGCAAAACTACAACTTCCAGCATGCCCTTTGGCTGTCCATGCATGCTGGGGGTTGTAGTTATACAACAGCTCGAGGCACACTGGTTGCAAAACACTGAGAGTTTGTTACTTAACTTAGTGTTTCACAACCAGTGTTTCGCAATCGGTCTGTCAGTGCATGCTGGGAGTTGTAGTTTGCAACAGCTGGAAGCACACTGGTTGTGAAACACTGAGGTAGTTAACAAACTCAGTGTTTTGCAACCAGTGTTCCTTCAGCTGTTGCAAAAGCTACAACCCCCAGCATGCATGGACAGTCGAAGGGCATGCTGGAACTTGTAGTTATGCAACAGCTAGAGGCATACTACTAACACTCCTAGCATGGCCTTTGGCTGCCCATGCATGCTGGGGGTTTTAGTTATGCAACAGCTGGAGGCACACTGGTTGCAAAACACTGAGAGTTTGTTACTTAACTCAGTGTTTTGCAACCAGTGTGCCTCCATCTGTGGCAAAACTACAACTCCCAGCAGTGCATGCTGGGAGTTGTAGTTTGCAACAGCTGGAGGTTGCAAAACACTGAGTTAGGTAACAAACTGTGTTTTGCAACCAGTGTGCCTTCAGCTGTAGCAAAACTACAACTCTCAGTGTGCACTTGCAGCCGAAGGGCATGCTGGGACTTGTAGTTATGCAACAGCTGGAGGCACACTACTGCAACTCCCAGCATTCCCTTTGGTAGTTTATGCATGTTGTAGTTATGCAATTGATGGAGGCACACTTTTTCATAGAAAAAATGTGCCTCCAGCTGTTGCATAACTACAACCCCCAGCATGCACAAACTATCAAAAGGCATGCTGCGAGTTTTAGTTGTGCCTTCTTCTGTTGCATAACAACAGCAGAAGGCCAGCCTTACCTCTTGCTGCTGCTCCAGTATCCTCCTGCCTGCCACCCTTGTCTCCGCTCCAGGGACATCCCGGTCCGTACCCCGCCGCACGCCGTACAGGTACGCCCTGGGTCCTTAAGTCCCAGGATGTCAGGGCATACCTGTACGCCCTGGGTCCTTAAGGGGTTAAGCAAGTTCTGCCAAATTAAAACAACCGAAGTTCAAGTTCTAGCTGAATCTATCTTTAACCAAAGTTCTGACTGAACTTGGGTTCTATGCGTTTGGTTCCCTTATCTCTAGTTACCTCTATACATAAAAATTATTTTTTACATATAGAGTTAATTTGTCCATATACTTTAACTCCTTAATGTACCATGACGTCAAGGGGTTGTAAGGGTTATAAATAATGTGACAGTAACTTCCATGAACAGATTGCCCACATTTGTGGTTGTCATGGCAGCAGGGGGGGGCTTCTGAAAGCCTCTTTAGTTGCCATGATGGGAGTCCTATTACAGTTTGCCTATGGCGCGCTGTAAGGAGACATTGTCTAGTTGACAGTTCACTGCAATTAGAGATGAGCTAAGTTTTGAAAAATTCAATTCGGCCGATTTGCCAAATTTTTAGAAAAAATTTGTTTTGATCCGAATTTATTCCTGACAAATCTATATTAAAAATGACTATTTCTGGCCTACAGATAGCCTCAATAGGGGTGTAGAACAGTTTGCTGTGTTCTAACACGCATATGGAGTGTGCTGGGGTAGTGAAATAATACTGTTTTTCAGAATAACATGCAGATTACTCGCATCGCTTTTAGAATCACTGCTGCAGAGTGGCACAATGACAGAGCCTGGAGGTGGCATCAGTATGAGGAGAACATATAGTGGCTGAATGACACAGCGTGGGCGTGTTGGCAGCATGAGGAGACCATATAGAGGGAGATTTCTCAATACCTGTGCAGAGGAAAATTTGCCCAGTTGCCCATAGCAACCAATCAGATTGCTTCTTTCATTTTGCAGAAGCCTTGTTAAAAATGAAAGAAGCAATCTGATTGGTTGCTATTTGCAACTGGGCAACTTTTCCTCTGGACAGGTTTTGCTAAATCTCCCCCATAGTGGCTAAATGACACAGCTTGGAGGTGTTGGCAGCATGAGGAGACCATATAGTGGCTGAATACACAGTGTGGAGGTTTTGGCAGCATGAGGAGACCACATAGTGGCTGAAAGACACAGCGTGAATGAGGCTGAAGCATGCAGAGACCATATAGTGGCTTAATGACACAGCGTGAAGGTGTTGGCAGCATGAGGAGACCATATAGTGGCTGAATGACACAGCTTGGATGAGGCTGAAGCATGAGGAGACCATATAGTGGCTGAATGACACAGCATGGAGGTGTTGAAAGCATGAGGAGACCATATATTGCCTGAATGGCACAGCCTGGAGTTGGCAGCAGCATGAGTAGACACCAGGGCTTCACAATCCCTAAGAAAAAAAGACGAAGTTTGAATTTTAAACTGAAGATTTTGAGTAGCTAGTGCTACCATAACAAAAGTTTTTATTCCAATGCCAATGCCCAGCAGCATCAGTAAACCATATATTGCCTGAATGACACAGCCTGGAGTTGGCAAAAGCATGAGGAGACCATTGAAATATAAGAATTTTAAACAGACATTTTAGATTTTGAAATTTAAATTGAGGATTTTGAAATTGAACTTTTAACTCCCAAGTTTTAGTGCCCCAGGCCCCGGCTTGTGGGTACAAATGACCTAACTTAACAAGGAGTCACATGGCAGCACAATGACAGAGCCTGGAGGTGGCATCAGTAGGAGGAGACACTAGGGCTTCACAATCCCTAAGAAAAAAAAGATGAAGTTTGAATTTTAAACCTAAGATTTTGGGTAGCTAGTGCTACAATAACAAAATTTGCATCCTGCATGTGATTCAGGGTCATACCGCCTACTTCCCTTTCCGCCTTGCCTTACCGCCTTCCCAGTGTCCCTTGCCCCATGTACTGAAATGTGGATTCACCATTTTAGATTCCCTGGAGCCTGGAACGCTGTAAAATGGAGTTTAATTAAGCAATTTGTGCGATAGAATCGCGGTGATATTCACATTTGTTGCGAATCAAATATTTCCTGAAATTCGTAACAAATTCGGGTTCGCCAGCTCCGATCGATTCGCTCATCTCTAATTGCAATACATATGTATGATAATAGACTGTATAATTGACCAAGTGTTTGAATAGTAAAGTCCCCTAGGGGAACAAAAAAAAAATATATGTTTTAAAAAATGTGTAAAAAATTTACTGTATTGAAAATTAAAAATAAATGTTCACTTTACAGTTAATAAAATTTGTATTAAAAAAAACAATAATAATAAAAAAAAACATTTACCACATAAATATAAATCTACTAAACTAAACAGAGCTTTCAAGGGGAGTAAACCACCTTCTACTCCCTTGTGTAAAAGAAGTCTCTGGTATGTCTCTATAGCCTTGTTCATGCAATGTTCATGAATGTGTATAGCAATGTTAATATGTTCTCTCCAATTTTAATGTGTGGTCTGCATGACTGTAGTGTTGACTGCTACTAGAGATGAGCAAATTTTAGAAAAATTTGATTTGGCCGATTCACCAAATTTTCTTTTTAAAAAATCTATGAATTTTCAGCGAATTTTTATTAGTAATGTATTTTAATAATGTGTTTAATAAAGTGTGTGTGTGTGTTTCCATTTATTTCTCTATTAATTTCTACATTTTTTAGGTAGTACTACTACTCCCAGCATGGAACATAATGTTCTATGATGGGAGTAGTAGTACCTGTGCTAATAGACAGATTGCCCCAGGTCTCACTCCTGACACCCGCTGCGATCGTCCTGTATAAGGTATAGATGTGGGCGGCTTTCTTGCATCTAGATAGGACCATCGCATCGGGTGTCAGGAGTGATACCTGCTGTGATCTGTCCTCAACTGCAGGTACTACTGCTCCCAGCATGGAGTACACTCTGCACCATGCTGGGAGCTGTAGTACCTGAATTAATAGACAGATGGCAGCGAGTGTCACTTCTGACACCCGATGCGATCTTCCTGTATAATGTATAGATGCAGGCGGCGGGCCGCTCTTCTCTGGTCCCACTGTAGTATGAGTATATGCCGTATATATACCTATTATTCATATTTCCTGCAGAGCTGTGAGTGGCTGGAATCATCTGGCCAATCGCAGCTCTCTGCAGGAAATAGGAATATGTGTATATATATATATATATATATATATATGACAGTGTAGGGGACCATAGAAGAGCGGCCACCCGCATCTATACATTATACAGGAGGATCGCAACAGACCTGGGGCGATCTTTCAATTAGTACAGGTACTACTACTCCCATAATGGAACAGTGTACTACCTAAAAAATTTTTTAAAAAAAAAGTGAAAAACACACACACTGCATTTTTATTATTGTCGGCTATATTTTTAGTCCTTTGCCCGCACACATACATTGATCCCTAGGAAGATTTAAAGGGTGGAGGTACTCTATTGATAAAATGTCCGTGAACTCTGCCCAGGTGATATCTTCATAAACACCCTCGACATGCAGAAGCAAGTTGTTGGCAGCTTAGTATCGCATTCAAAACCTTGCTTTTGCATGTCGAGTTACCAGTTAGTAACTTTATTACATTTCCACTTTAGTACTCTCTAGTGGGCCGAATTGTGCGGGACTGCAGCGCTTGCGAGCGCGCAGCAGACATCAGCTAACCAGCCGCGGAAAGCTGCGTAGACTGATACTCAATGACATAACTTCATTTTAAGACATTGCGTTGTTTATTGCACCACCTTTTATATCTAAATTATTTTATATGTTTAATATAATTTTATATGTTTAATATATTTAAAGTATTCATTCATACCTTAAGCGAAGGTATAATAATAATAAATTACTATTGTACCTTGGACATTTGCTTACCTACTATTTTTATACATTGACCATTAACCCTTTAGATACACGTTCCTTTCATACACTTACCATTTACCCCTGATTATTATAGAACACACACACATTTAGCCACTACAATACACATATATCCACTCAATTTAACCATATAACAGAACACTCATACATTTTTGCTACCATAATTTATTTATTAAAATCCAAATGAACCTATTTACCCACATCCACAGCCATCATTTACATTAAGGCTGCATTCACATCATAATTTCTCCATCCGACTTGAGTACACGATTTTTATAACTTAAAATCGTATGAAATCATATATAAAGTCGAATCCATTGACCTCCATTAAAAAATCGGATCCATTACACACATCCGTTTTGATCCGCATCCGATTTCACACGATTTTTGTTCAGGTCTGAAATCGAGGTTGACCACAATTTCAGACCTGAACAAAAATCGTGTGAAATCGGATGCTGATCAAATCGGATGTGTGTAATGGATCCGATTTTTTTTATGGAGGTCAATGGATCCAACTTTATATATGATTTCATACGATTTTAAGTTATAAAAATCGTGTACTCAGGTTGGATGGAGAAATTCGAGAAATCGTGATGTGAATGCAACCTAACTCACTCCATATCCCATCTCATTTACGACGACATATAGAGTAGTCCTTGAGAACCTGCCACCTTCCATTTCTCTTCTTTATAAATTGATCCCTGTTTAAAAATTAATTAAAATTTCATTATAATAAAGAAAAATTTTGATAAGTACAATTTTTTCCATCACTACTGTATCTTTTTTAATATTTTTTAATGGTACCCTACAATTAAAAAAAAAAAAAAAAAAGGTATCTCCATCACTTTTTTGGATTGCTAAAGTTCATATTTTCTCAGTTATTGCCTCCTAAACAGACCATTCTAATAACGCATGCAAACTGATGCAAAGGGATGTCATTTAGTGACATCCATTTGCATCAGTTTTTCATCCGTTAGTATCAGCCGTCGGCAGACTCCCGCAGCTGGGACAACTACTACTCCCATTATGGAACAGACTTCTTTCCATGAGGTGAGTAGTAGTTCCCCCGCTGCAGTAGTATGCCGGTGGCTGGGGAGGCTACATTAGTGTTGTACTACTACCCCCATCATGGAACAGAGTATGGATACGGTAAGGACATGGAACAGAGTCTGGATAGGATAGGGATTGATCCCACCGGGTCTCACTTCTGAGACCCGATGCGATCAGCAGTTGTATAGCAGGGGAGCGAGCAGCATGCCCCACTCCCCTGCAATGTATATACTACTGTGTAAACTTTCATTTTTAAATCCCCCGCCGGGAGCCCTGAATGGACGGCACCGAGGAGCCATTCAGGGCTCCTGGCGGGGTTTTTAAACTACTACTTTGTCCCCAAATGTATGCCCCCATGCATGTTTATAATAATTCATTGGCCCCCATGCATTCATAATAATTTATTGCCCCCAGTGTGCTTATAATAATGCATTGGTTCCAGTGTGCTATAATAATGCATTGGCCCCAGTGTGCTTATAATAATTAATTGGCCCCAATGTGTTTATAATAATGCATTGGCCCCAGTGTGCTTATAATAATGCATTGGCCCCAGTATGCTTATTCCCCTCCAGCTGCCTGCTCCTCATCTTCTTGGAGCAGGGCAGCAGCGAGATATGTGATTGAATGTATGAAGCCGACATGTCCAGCATGTAGGCTTCCTTCATTCATTCACTGCCACTGGTTCCCGACATGTCAGGAGTGACACTTGCTTATTGCATATTGTATGAGGCAGTTATTCAATTTGCTATAAGTGGCTTATGTGAAGTGTGGTACATTGTGCTGCAGGAGATGTATACCTCAGGAGACAGGTGAGGTAAGAAGATACAATTAAAATATGTAATCCCCTCAAGAAACAATAATAAACTCAGTACACAGGCTACTAGTTTTATTGTTTTGATCTACTTCATTTCTCATTTTCCAAAAACCTTTACAGAAATTGTGACTTTTTATTTGTCTTGCTGCTGCTCTACTGTGTTATTATAAAATGGCTTTCTGGAAGTGACCAATTTATTTTCCTCCAGTAATATTGTTAGAATACAATTGCAGAAATACAATTGCAATTACTAAATAACAATTAACCTGTTCGGCACCATCCTGTATTTTTTTTTATCAAAATAGCAAGACAGGTATTTCAATCACCTGTAAGGGGTGGAAAGGTTTTGCACAATATACTCAGTTCAAAACCAGTATGAATGAATGAATGAATGAATGAATGCGACATGTCCCGCATCTAGACTTTATTCATTCATTCACCGACGATGACTTGTCCCGCCTGCTGCCTTGCACCTAGCGCAATCAGCGCACTGCTGGGACATGTATATTATTCTCTGGTGCTTATCGCCATCGGGTACAGAAATGAACAGCAGGGAATAGATGTCCCGGTCGTATGCTCATTACGCTAGCTACAGGGCAGCAGCAGGGACATGTCAGCGTCAGCAAATGAATGAAGCCTACATGCGGGACATGGCGGCTTTATTTATTCATTTATTCACCGCCACCGGTTCCCTACATGTCCCGCTGCTGCCCTGCTCCAAGAAGATGAGGAGAAGGCAGCGGGAGGGGGAATAAGCACACTGGGGCCAATGCATTATTATAGGCACACTGGGGCCAATGAATTATTATAAACACACTGGTGCCAATAAATTATTATAAACATGCATGGGGGGCATACATTTGGGGACAAAATAGTTGTTTAAAAACCCCGCCCGGAGCCCTGAATGGCTCCTCGGTGGCGGCCATTCAGGGCTTCTGGTGGGGGATTTAGAAATGAAAGTTTACACAGTAGTATATACATAACAGGGGAGCGGAGCATGCCGCTTACTCCCCTGCTTTATAACTGCTGATTGCAATGTGTCTCAGAAGTTGTTCCATGATGGGGTAGTAGTACAAACACTAATGTAACCTCCCCAGATGCCTGCAGACTACCGCAGCTGGGGAACTACTACTCCCATCATGTAAATAAGTCTGTTCCATAATGGGAGTAGTAGTAGTCCCGGCTGCGGAAGCCTGCCGACGGCTGATACTGACGGATGAAAAGTTGATGCAAATGGATGCCACTTAATGGCATCCCTTTGCATCAGTTTGCATCCGTTATTATAATGGTCCGTTTATCAGGCAATAACAGAGAAAATATGAACTTTAGCGATCGAAAAAAGTGATAGAGATAACTTTTTTAAATAAATTTATGTGGGCAGGCAGGGCACTAAAAAATGTAGCCGACAATAATAAAAATGTAATGTGTGCGTGTGTGTTTTTCAAATTTTTTCTTTTACATTTTTTAGGTAGTACTACTATTCCCAGCATGGAACACACTTTTCCATGATAGGAGTAGTAGTACATGTACTAATTGACAGATCGCCCATGTCACTTCTGACACCCGTTGCATTCCTCCTGTATAATGTAGAGATGCGGCCGGCCACTCTTCTATGGTCCCCTGCACTGACGAATATATACACCTCTTCATATCTCCAGCAGAGAGCTGTGATTGGCCAGATGGTTCCAGCCACTCACAACTCTGTGGGAAATATGAATAATAGGTATATATACGGCATTTACTCATACTACAGTGGGACCAGAGAAGAGTGGCCGGCCGCCCACATCTATACATTATACAGGACGATCGCATGGGGTGTCAGTAGGGACACTCTCTGCAATCTGTCTATTAATGCAGGTATTACAGCTCCCAGTATGGAGCAAAGTGTGCTCCATGTTGGGAGCAGTAGTAACTGCAGTTGAGGACAGGTCAAAGCAAGTGTCACTCCTGACACCCGCTACAATCATCTATTGCAGAGATGTAAGCGCAGGAGAAAGTGCCTCACATCTATACATTATAAAGGACAATCGCAGGGGTGTTGCTAATGAAGAAATTTGTTATTTAGAATCGAGTCGAAGTTCGGATTTGGTCCAAATCAAATTTTTCATGAAATTCAGAGCGAATTCGACATTGTCAGATTCGATTCACTCATCTCTAACTGCTACCACTAGATGCTGCTATCGGACCATAGATTTTAAAAAGAATTTAAGAGCATGCAGCTAGTCTGTGGCTTAGACCACATGAAATGCAGAAGACCCCCATGCTAAGAAAAATTAAGGCTGAACAAGATTGCAAGTATTGCACAGTTGAGAAAGGAAGGACATGACAAAGGGAGAGCCTCAGGACAGTCAGCTGTGAAAAATTAATCTGCAAGTAGACATGATATTGGTGTAGTGATTAAATTGACCTTAATGATCTCCTTAGCTCAGCTCCTTTGAGAAGCGCCTGAGAAAATGGATAGCATGACGGAAGAGGACAGCAGACATGAGAGTAGTGGGCATTAGAATTTGAGACTTTTTAGCTTAGGGGTTGATGTACATTATTCTTCAGGAGTCCCTGTACCTGTGCTGAGCGTGTTTAAGTGACTGAATTTAATGTATGAGAAATATGAAAAGTTAGACCAAGAAGCTCCAAGCAAGTTAATGCCTGTAAATTATGTTAATGGTGGTACAAATACCTATCCTAGATTTGTGTTTAGAGTGGGCCTAGATGATGTGCTGTACACTGCAAAAGTGCATAGTCTGGATACCTCCTTGTGCCTATAATAATTGCCGATGAATCATTGTTTTACTTGTTTGATCATTCCTTCATCAAGAATGGTGTTTCTAGATGCTGCCCTCAAAATGGAGGAAGTCTTAATAGGCTATATATTCTCAGCTCACCCTCCGACCTTGGAACTAAACCCAACACAAGCATACCACGGTGCAGTGGAAAGCAGGATACAATCAAAGAGAAAAAGTCCAGCACTTGCAGGTAAAGTGGATAAAATTCACAGGCTTTATTAATTCCTTTAAAACATCAGCTTACAGGCATGTACAAAAGAGGCAAAAGCTCAGCTTGATACTTTTCGGGGCATCCCACTTTTTCAAAAGCATGTGTTTGAAAAAGTGGGATGCCACAAAATGTGTCAAACTGAGCTTTTGCCTCTTTTGTACATGCCTGTAAGCTGATTGTTACGCCGAGCACACCGGGTCCCTGCTCCTCCCCGAGCGCTTACGGCATTCTTCTCTGTGCAGCGCCCTAGTCAGACCCACTGACCGGGAGCGCTGCACTGGTGTCACCGGCGGGGATGCGATCCGCGTAGCGGGACGCGCCCGCCCGCGGGTCGCATCACAATCTCCTCACCTGCCCTGTCCTCTTGCTGTTCTGTTCCGGCTCGCGCGGCCCCGCTCTCTAGGGCGCGCGCGCGCCGGCTCTCTGAAATTTAAAGGGCCAGTGCACCATTAGTTGGTGCCTGGCCCAATTAGTACCTACACCTGCGCTATGTGTATAAAAACCCACTTCCCCTTCCTGTCCTTGCCGGATCTTGTTGCCTTGTTCCCTATGAAAGCGTTTAGTGTGTTCCCAAGCCTGTGTACCCAGACCTCCTGCTGTTGCCCCTGACTACGACTCTTGCTGCCTGCCCTGACCTTCTGCTACGTCCGACCTTGCTCTTGCTTTGTCCATGTGTACCGCGCCTGTCTCAGCTGTCAGCTGGGGTTGAGTCGCTATCGGGTGGAACGAGCTGGGGGTTAGCGCGGCTGTAAGTCCATCCCGCTTTGCGGCGGGCTCTGGTGAAAACCAGTAACCCCTTAGACTCCGTTCCCCTGGTACGGCCCACGCCATCACCCCACTGTCACAGAGGATCCACCACCAGTGTCCTCGCTGCATACCAGTCCGGATCCTGACACTGATGTTTTAAAATAATTAATAAAACCTGTGAATTTTATCCCCTTTACCTGCAAGTGCTGGACTTTTTCTCTTTGAATTCTTAAGAGAAGCCTTAGCTTCATTCAAATCGATGGATAGGGAATATGGGAGAAAAAAAAAAAAAGGACGGGGAGCTCCCTTGTGTAGTATTTAAAATAAATAGATGAGCACTGCAAATACCAATCACCAACACCCAAGGTGTCGTACTGACCTTTTGTGGGTGTACAATAAGGCTAGTATAACTCGTGCTGTTTGGTCTTGGGGTGTGCAGGAAGGGTGGTAAACAGTCTGCTGCTCTGATCCCTTTTTTGTCCGTACTACCGAAGGGTACGGAGGAGGAATAGTGAAACGGAGAGTACAAAAATAGGGGTATTTTTGTACTCTCTATTTCATTCAAATAGATGCATTGGACCACAGTGTCTATGGTTAGAGATAATGTGCATTGTGTGTGTGTGTGTGTGCACAGTGACTGTCACGATGCCGGCTGGCAGGAGGTGGATCCTCTGTGCCAGAGAGGGATTGGCGTGGACCGTGCTAGTGGACCGGTTCTAAGTCACTACTGGTTTTCACCAGAGCCCGCCGCAAAGCGGGATGGACTTGCTGCGGCGGTAGTGACCAGGTCGTATCCACTAGCAACGGCTCAACCTCTCTGGCTGCTGAAGATAGGCGCGGTACAAGGGAGTAGACAGAAGCAAGGTCGGACGTAACAGAAGGTCGGGGGCAGGCGGCAAGGTTCGTAGTCAGGGTGGATAGCAGAAGTACTGGTACACAGGCTTTGGACACACAAAACGCTTTCACTGGCACAAGGCAACAAGATCCGGCAAGGAAGTGCATGGGAGGAGGTCAGATAAAGGCAGGGAGCAGATGGAAGCCAATTAAGCTAATTGGGCCAGGCACCAATCATTGGTGCACTGGCCCTTTAAGTCTCAGGGAGCTGGCGCGCGCGCGCCCTAGAGAGCGGAGCCGCGCGCTCCAGCACATGACAGCAGGGGACGGGAACGGGTAAGTGACCTGGGATGCGGTTCGCGAGCGGGCGCGTCCCGCTGTGCGAATCGCATCCCCGACGGCCATGACAGTGCAGCGCTCCCGGTCAGCGGGACCGACCGGGGCGCTGCGGAGAGAGAGACGCCGTACGCGCTCCGGGGAGGAGCGGGGACCCGGAGCGCTAGGCGTAACAGTACCCCCCCCCCTTAGGTCTCCCCTTCTCTTTGTCCGGTAACTGCCTCCCCTGGGATGAGGACACCGGGAAAGGATGGAGGGATTCCTCAACGGCAGGCAGTACAGCAGGAGTGGGAATGGGGAGGGAGGGCAGAGGGCGAGGCCTGGCACGGGGCAGTGTGACACCAGGACGAGGGCCATGAGGAGGCACCGAGGCTTGCCTGACTGGACTGGGAGGGGGGGAGAGGCACTTCTTAAGGCGGGCAGAGTCCATAACGACCTTAGGGAGACCGGATACAGGAGGAACCACAGGGTCACGGCAGGGAGTACTGGTAACCGGTTTAAGGCAGTCCTTGAAGCAAGAGGTACCCCAGCTCTTGATCTCCCCTGTGGACCAATCCAGGGTTGGGGAATGGTGTAGAAGCCAGGGTAGTCCAAGGAGAACTTCAGAAGTGCAATTGGGGAGGACCAAAAACTCAATTTTCTCATGATGAGGTCCGATGCACATTAGGAGGGGCTTCGTGCGGAAACGCACGGTGCAATCCAACCTGGCTCCGTTGACCGCGGAAATGTGGAGTGGCTTGACAAGACGGGTCACCGGGATGCGGAATTTATTCACCAAGGACTCCCGAATAAAATTCCCAGAGGCACCAGAGTCCAGGCAGGCCACGGCTGAGAGGGAAGAGCTGGCTGAAGAAGAAATCCGTACAGGCACCGTGAGACGTGGAGAAGCCGACTTAGCATCAAGAGACGCCACACCCACGAGAGCTGGGTGCGAGCGTGCGTTTCCCAGACGTGGAGGACGGATGGGGCAATCCACCAAAAAATGTTCGGTACTGGCACAGTACAGACAAAGATTCTCTTCCTTACGGCGATTCCTCTCTTCCAGGGTCAGGCGAGACCGATCCACTTGCATGGCCTCCTCGGCGGGAGGCCTAGGCGCAGATTGCAGTGGAGACTGTGGGAGAGGTGTCCAGAGATCTAAGTCTTTTTCCTGGCGGAGCTCTTGATGCCTCTCAGAAAAACGCATGTCAATGCGAGTGGCTAGATGAATGAGTTCATGCAGGTTGGTAGGAGTATCTCGTGCGGCCAGAACATCTTTAATGTTGCTGGATAGGCCTTTTTTAAAGGTCGCGCAGAGGGCCTCATTATTCCAGGAAAGTTCAGAAGCAAGAGTACGGAATTGTATGGCGTACTCGCCAACGGAAGAATTACCCTGGACCAGGTTCAACAGGGCAGTCTCAGCAGAAGAGGCTCGGGCAGGTTCCTCAAAGACACTTCGAATTTCCGAGAAGAAGGAGTGTACAGAGGCAGTGACGGGGTCATTGCGGTCCCAGAGCGGTGTGGCCCATGACAGGGCTTTTCCAGACAGAAGGCTGACTACGAAAGCCACCTTAGACCTTTCAGTAGGAAACTGATCCGACATCATCTCCAAATGCAGGGAACATTGCGAAAGAAAGCCACGGCAAAACTTAGAGTCCCCATTAAATTTGTCCGGCAAGGACAGGCGGAGGCTAGGAGTGGCCACTCGCTGCGGAAGAGGTGCAGGAGCTGGCGGAGGAGATGGTTGCTGCTGCTGTAGCTGAGACTGAATCTGCTGTAGCTGCGACTGGAGTTGCTGAGTCATGGTGGTCAAGTACGACAGCTGGTGATCTTGTTGGGCAATCTGTCGGGCTTGCTGGGCGACCAGTGTGGGGAGGTCGGCGACAACAGGCAGAGGAACTTCAGCGGGATCCATGGCCGGATCTACTGTCACGATGCCGGCTGGCAGGAGGTGGATCCTCTGTGCCAGAGAGGGATTGGCGTGGACCGTGCTAGTGGACCGGTTCTAAGTCACTACTGGTTTTCACCAGAGCCCGCCGCAAAGCGGGATGGACTTGCTGCGGCGGTAGTGACCAGGTCGTATCCACTAGCAACGGCTCAACCTCTCTGGCTGCTGAAGATAGGCGCGGTACAAGGGAGTAGACAGAAGCAAGGTCGGACGTAGCAGAAGGTCGGGGGCAGGCGGCAAGGTTCGTAGTCAGGGTGGATAGCAGAAGTTCTGGTACACAGGCTTTGGACACACAAAACGCTTTCACTGGCACAAGGCAACAAGATCCGGCAAGGAAGTGCATGGGAGGAGGTCAGATAAAGGCAGGGAGCAGATGGAAGCCAATTAAGCTAATTGGGCCAGGCACCAATCATTGGTGCACTGGCCCTTTAAGTCTCAGGGAGCTGGCGCGCGCGCGCCCTAGAGAGCGGAGCCGCGCGCGCCAGCACATGACAGCAGGGGACGGGAACGGGTAAGTGACCTGGGATGCGATTCGCGAGCGGGCGCGTCCCGCTGTGCGAATCGCATCCCCGACGGCCATGACAGTGCAGTGCTCCCGGTCAGCGGGACCGACCGGGGCGCTGCGGAGAGAGAGACGCCGTACGCGCTCCGGGGAGGAGCGGGGACCCGGAGCGCTAGGCGTAACAGTGACTGCATGGCATATAGTGAGACCTACTGTGAGACTGGATGGATGTTTAGAAGGAAAAGACAGAGGAGTGACTGAGTGTAAGATGGGTCCTAGATATCTTTACAGACCTCAGACAGGTCCTCTAAGAGGTCATTAAGAGAATGTGCCACAAAGGCATGCGAGCCTGAGAGACTGTTTCATAAGGAGATGGGTGGCTTTCTGCTGTCTATTTCAATCTTTCGAGCAGAGCAATTTTTTTCTCTCATCCCCACTTTCTGAGAGCCATAATTGTTTCATTTTCCCATTGACACTGCCATATGAAGTTTGTTTTTTTGCACAACAGCTTGTGTTCTTTAATGCCACCATTTAACGCTGAGATCAGAACAATAGTTTTTTTTAAATGTTTTATTACTTTCAAAATATAAAATATAAAACTATAGGTCCAGATTTATCAAACTGTGTGAGAGAAAAAGTGGAATAATTTTCCCACAGCAACCAATCACAGCTCAGCTAACGAGCTCTGGCAAAGTGAAAGCTGAGCTGTGATTAGTTGCTGTGGGAAAATTATTCTACTTTTTCTCTCACACAGTTTGATAAATCTGGGCCAATGTGTTTTGTGTCGCTATTTGTGCTATGACTCAACATTGTAATAAAATGTCAAAAATTTTTAATAAATGTGAATAAGCCCCTTCCCTAATAAAAGTTTATATCATTCCCCTTTTCCCATTTTGCAAATACATAAACATATGTGATATCTCCTCATTCAGAAATGCAAGTGGAAGTGGGAAAAATGCAGTTTAAGAGGCACTGCTCACAGATGGTCACGAAACGACAGACTCAGGCTGGCACAGGACATTATATATTTTATTTGGACTGATGCCGACACAGCAAACTTACAGGATCCCGACCAGCACACTCCCACTTTACCAACTACGGAGAGTGTACTGTCTTATTGGACCTGAGGAAGGCATTCTGTATATGCCGAAACGAGTTGTCCATTCTTTGCAAATAAAATATATATTGTCCTGTGCCGGCCTAAGTCTGTCATTTCGTGACCATCTGTGAGCAGCGCCTCTAAAACCGAATTTTTTCCCACTTCCACTTGCACTACTAATACTGGTCTGCCTAAGGGAGTCCAGTACCGGTTGGGAGTGCAGCAGCTCTACATTATCTATCTATATTTCACCCCATGACACTCCGACAACCACAACTCAGAAGGACTGTGGATCAGTTTGCCATCACCAGAAAGGTGAGTATATCACTTAGGTGTGGTGGAGGGCTCACACCAAGCTGATATACATTACAAGGGAGCACCCCCTGGTCTCTTTTTTTCTCTCTCTCCCACCTTCATTCAAAAATGTAACATGATTTAAAATATTATTCATTATTAACATTTATGAAACTTCGCGATCAATGGCATAAACGTAAAAAAATAACAAAGCCCAGAATTGCTGAGTTTTGGTAACTTCATATACCAGAAAAAAGTAATACAAAGTTATAAAAAAGTCCCATAAAAAATAGCACCAATAGAAACTACAGATCAGGGCACAAAAAAGGAGCCCTCATACAGCCCTGTATATGGAATCAATTTAACCTTCGATTTTGTGTTAAAATGAGTGATGTCATTATAAAGTACCGGCGGTGCAAAAAAAAAAAAGAAAGCCCTTATATGGGTGGGAAATTGAAGCATTATTGCTATTAGAAGGGTGAGGCTATGTTCACACCTTGGAATTTCCATGTGGAATTCTGCATTGGAGTTCTGCACGGAGATTCCGGAGCAGAAGAGTCCTATTGAATTCAACTGGTTTCTGCTGAGCTGTGAACACAGGGTAATTTCTGTGCCTGATGTTTCTGGAGTGGAAATTCTGAATTCCATGTCTGCAGAAAGAATTAACCTGTTTATTCTTTCTGCGGACTCTACACGGAATGCATTTATGAGGCGACACATTCTCATGTGGGCCTGCAGTCTCTGGAATGTCCGCACAAAGATTTTCCATGTGGACATTCGAAAGTGTGAACATAGCCTAAAAGAAGAAAAAAGTGCAAAAATGAAAAATCACTGTGTCCTTAAAGGGGTATTCCAGGCAAAAACTTTTTTACATATATCGACTGGCTCCGGAAAGTTAAACAGATTTGTAAATGACTTCTATTAAAAAATCTTAATCCTTCCAATAGTTATTAGCTTCTGAAGTTGAGTTGCTGTTTTCTGTCTAACTGCTTTCTGATGACTCACGTCCCGGGAGCTGTCCAGCTCCTATGGGGATATTCTCCCATCATGCAAGGGATATTCTCCCATCATGCACAGCTCCCGTGACGTGACATCATCATTGAGCAGTTAGACAGAAAACTTCAGAAGCTAATAACTATTGGAAGGATTAAGATTTTTAAATAGAAGTAATTTACAAATCTGTTTAATTTTCCGGAGCCAGTTGATATATAAAAAAAAGTTTTGGCCTGCAATACCCCTAAGGTGTTAAAAGTTGTAAACCATTAAAAATATATAAATTTGGTATTGACATAATCGTACGGATATGCAGAATAACGTTAGAATGTAATTTAAGCCTCATAGAGAAAGATTTTAGAAAGTATGTATAAAAACAATTGCAGAATTTATTTATCTTGCTCATGTTACATCATAAAAAATGAAATAAAGCGATCAAAGTTTCACATGTATCCCAGAATGGTTCCAATGACAACTCCAAATTGTCTCGTAAAAATGTTTTGTCAACCAGGGGCCTCTTCCAACTCAATATTATGAAGGCGCCAAAATATACTAGGTTCCTCCACTTTGCTTTAATTTCTGTGAAAGTTTCTAAACTTTCCGAATGTCATTTTGAATACTTTAAGGAGTAAAGTTGGGATGACTTATGGGTGATTTAGAACAAACAGGTCTCTCAAATTTGAAATTCATTACTTGTAAGAAAAATAGTCATACCACATAAATGAGTTCTTAATTCACAATTTCCATTTAATGCTGGCATCATTTGTTAAATGTCATTTTTAGGATGTTAAAATATAAGTTTAGCATCAAATTTTCAAATTTAAGATAGTTTCAAAACTTAATTTTTTAGCGTCCAGTTCAGTTCAGTTCAAAACTGATGCATGAATAAACCAAAATATACCAAGAACACAAAGTACATTATGTCATAAAAAAGAATAATCTCAGATTAACTTTTAAAACCATCCCAAAGTTATTACCCTATAAATTAAGATTTATAGAATGCGTAATCTAAGGCCCACTCAGCCCAGTTTCAAGCCATCAAAACACAGATGAGTATTTTAATGTGTGGTCGAGTGTGGCCAGTGCCGAATCAGACTGCGCTATGACCATAAAAAATTGTTGTCACCATAGAGGGTAATATCTGCAGAGTGGATTCTGCCCAAAGAATGAATAAGTTCATTCTTTTGGAAGTGGAAATTAAGTGGTGGAGTGTCCACTGCTGAAAATCGGAAGTGTGTACTGTGCAGCGAAATCCCATTGCCAACAATGGGATTCTGCTGTTCCGGAATTTCAGTCGGAAATTCCATAGTGTGAACCCGGCCTTACTGTTAACATGCTTTCTTTCCTCTATGACAAAAATTACACCTATTTACAGCTTTCTACAAGTCCTTAACCCCTTAACGACCACGGACGTCCCACCAAGTCCAAAGTCCAAGTCCCACCAAACCAGGACGTACATTTACGTCCTGTGTATAACCTCGAGCATTGCCATTAACCCCTCAGATGCCGTGATCGATACAGATCACGGCATCTGTGGCAGTGCGGCACTTTGAATGGATGATCGGATCGCCCGCAGCGCTGCCGCAGCGATCCGATCATCCAGCATGGCAGCTGGAGGTCCCCTCACCTGGCTACGGCCGTCTCCCGGGGTCTTCTGCTCTGGTCTGAGATCGAGCAGACCAGAGCAGAAGATCACTGATAATACTGAGCAGTACTGTGTCCTATACATAGCACTGCACAGTATTAGCAATCAAATGATTGCTATAGATAGTCCCCTATGGGGACATAAAAAGTGTTAAAAAAAGTTGAAAAATGTAAACATAAAAAGTAAAAAAAAAAAGTGAAAAATCCACTCCCCCAATAAAAATGAAAATTGTCAGTTTTTCTCATTTTACCCCCAAAAAGCGTAACATTTTTTTATAAACATGTTGGGTATCGCCACGTGTGTAAATGTCCGTACTATCAAAATATAATGTTAGTTATCCCGTACGGTGAATGGCATAAACGTAAAAAATAAAAAAAAAGTCAAAAAATGCAGCTTTTTTGGTCACATTTTATTTAGAAAAATTATAAAAAATGATCTAAAAGTTTTATATATGCAAATGTAGTATCGATAAAAAGTACAGATGACGGCGCAAAAAATGAGCCCTCATACCACCATATATATGGAAAAATGAAAAAGTTATAGATTGTCAAAATAGGGCGATATTAGATTACTGATTTTGTACAAAAAGTTTTAGATTTTTTTTTAAGCGGTACAAAAATATAAAAGTATCTAGCCATGGGTATCATTTTAATCATATTGACCCACAGAATAAAGAACACATGTCATTTTTACCGTAAAGTGTACAGTGTGAAAACAAAACCCTCTAAAATGTGCAAAATTGTGGTTTTCATTTAAATTTCCTCCCTAAAATTTTTTTTGGGGGGGGTACGCCGTACATTTTATGGTAAAATGAGAGGTTTCATTACAAAGTACAATTGGTCATGCAAAAAACAAGCCCTTATGTGGGTCTTTAGATGAAAATATAAAGGAGTTATGGATTTTAGAAGGCGAGGAGGAAAAAATGAAAACACGAAAATAAAATTGCCCATGTCCTTAAGGTGAAAATGGGCTTGGTCCTTAAGGGGTTAAATTAGGAGGTAGCGCCACAATACTATAGCTTCCAGTCTTTACAGACAATACAGCATTGCTCAGAAAGAGATTATCAGTAGAGATGAGCGAATCGAAGCTGGCAAACCTGAATTTGTTATGAATTTCATGAAATATTAGATTTGCAACGAATGAGAATATCGCCGCGATTCTATAGTGTGAATCAAACTCCATTTACTGTGTTTCAGGGCATCTAAAATGACGGATCCACATGTCATTACATGGGGCAAGGAATGCTGGGAAGGCAAGGTGGGAAGGGAAGTAGGCAGGATGACCCTGAATCACATGCAGGATGCAGCCTATCAGTAGCCAGTCACCCTGTGTACTGTAGTGCTTTTTTTCTGCCCTCATAAGTGCAGAGCACATATGTACATTTAAGTAGTGTCCTATTTTGTACCTGTTAAATATAAATACTCACCGGCTGGTGTTTTTACTCAGATACTTTTTTAAGTGTACTGTAGCGCATTTTTCTGCCCTCATAAGTTCATACCACATAACTACTTCTAAATAGAGTAATATTTTGTACCTGTTAATCTGTCAAGGGCCTAGATACTGTGAAATTCCAGTCAAAAGTAAGCACTGGCTGGGGTTTTACTAAAATAAGTTTTGTTAAGCGTACTGTAGCGCATTTTTCTGCACTCAGAAGTGCATACCACATACATACATCTAAGTAGTATACTATTTTAATCCTGTTAATCTGTCAAGGGCCTACATACTGTGAAAGGACAGGCAAAAGTAATCACTGGCTGGTGTTTTACTAAAATATTTTTGTTAAGCGTACTGTACAGCATTTTTCTGCCCTCATAAGTGCATACCACATACCTACATCTAAGTGGTGTACTATTTTATGCCTGTTAATCTGTCAAGGGCCTACATACTGTGAAAGGAAAGCCAAAAGTAATCACCGGCTGGTGTTTTACTCCAATACGTTTATTAAGCGTACTGTAGCACATTTTTCTGCCCTCATAAGTGCATACCACATACCTACATCTAAGTAGTGTACTATTTTGTACCAGTAAATCTGTCAAGGGCCTAGATACTGTGAAAGTTCAGGAAAAAGTACACACCTGCTGCTGTTCTAGACAAATACTGTTTTAAGCGTATTGAAGCGTATTGTACTCACCTCATATATGCACTAAGTATGTCAGGCAGAGAAGTGCCATAACGCGCACAGAGGAGTGGCAGAGGCCTAAATTAATCAGGCAGAGTGCCAACAGGAGTCTCAGTGAGAGGCCTGAGCTCCCGGTATCAGCTACCGGTCGTGTCTCGACCAGCAACCCATCTGCCATCATCGATTGGTTAAGACGGTAATCCACTTCATCACAAGTGACATCTGATTCCCCCAGTCAACAGTCGTTGGGTTCCTCAGACACAAGCCATAGTTGGCATGGCCCGGGAGCAGTCCCTGTCCTCCCGTTGCCTCTGTCCTATGCTGTTCCCTCCCAAACAAAAGTATCTTATGCTGTGGGTTCAGCTCCACTATTCACGGAGGACGATCTAATAGAGGACAGTCAGCAGCTACTGTCAAGCCAATAAGTGAAGGAGACATCTGCCGCTTCCTCATCTAGGCGGGCAAGTAGTGATGAGGAGAGTGACGTGGGAGGGGGTGTTGCCAGGGTTGAGGTTTCTGAAGCAGACACTGTTGAGGAACTTGAGGACATCAGTGATGTGCAGACACTTCTTGATGATGATGAAGCCAATCACAATTGGGAGCTGGGTGCAGAAGGGGCTTCATTATCATCAGAAGAGAGTTGCAGGTTGTCCGTGAGGCAGCAGCTGAGCCACCAAGGTGGTAGCATGGTTCGCAGTCAGCATGGTGGCAGAAGTGGAAATTCTGGAGCCAAATGTGCTAGTTGGAGACCACCTGCTTTGCGGCAGCCTACCTACTCGGGAGGTAGTGGAACAGGAAATCCTGTAGACGGTGGCAGTAGCAGTCAATTAAAGCGGACTGTTGGTGGGAAAATCAGCTACTCAGCGGTGTGGCAGTTTTTCATCAAGCATCCGGAGGAGGTTCACATAGCCACATGCAAGATATGTTGGCAGAAGGTGAAGCGTGGCCAGGGTCCAAATGTTGGCACCACAGCCCTGCGTCAACACATGCCACTATAAAACGCCCAGGGAGAACCGTGGCTCCGATGTAGTGGTCCAGCCTGCTGCATCACCCAGTGGCACTCCACTCCCTCTTTCAGCCAGCCAAGGCTATACCACCTCTTCTGTCGCTCCAGATGCTCCTGCTGCTCCTACTTTTAGTCAGACATTCTGCCAACAATCCATCGGCGAAGCCATGTCCAAGAGACAACAGTATGCGCCCACTCATCCAATCGTGCAGAAGCTGAATGTGCTCCTGTCCAAGTTGCTGATGCTGCAATCCCTCCCTTTTCAAGTGGTGGACTCTGGACCTTTCAGAGAACTGATGGCTTGTGTCGAGCCGAGGTGGAGAGTGCCAAACTGTCATTTCTTTGCTAAGAAGGCAGTACCAGCCCTGCACAATTTTGTGGAAGAGAAGGTGGGCCAGTCCTTGAGCCTGTCGGTGTGTAACGGCAGCGCCGACGTCTGGAGCTGTAACTTTGGTCAGGGACAATACATGTCCTTTACGGGTCACTGGGTGAATGTGGTTCCTGCACAGCCACAACACCAACTTGGACAGGTCCCGCCGCATCCTCCTCCACGTTCTCAGGCCGTTGGTCCTGTGACAGTGTACAACTCCACCTCCTCATCCTTCACCCTGTCCTCAGCCTCCACTGCCCAGACAAGTCTCAGTGGCCCTTCAGCATACCATTTGTGCAGGGCACGGCGATGTAATGCTGGTCTTCACATGGTTTGCCTTGGCTAAAAGAGTCACACAGGAACTGCAAAAAGAACGGCTCATTCGAAAAGAAATCGGAGCATGGCTTATTCCACAAAAACTGGAAATGGGATCCATGGTGACTGACAACGAGAAGAACATCTTGCATGCGCTGCGACTGGGAAGGCTGAGCCATGCGCCCTGCATTGTACACATGTTCAATCTGGTTGTGAAGCAGTTCCTGAAGTGTTTCCTCATTTGCAAGATATCCTAACAATGGGAAGGAAACTTTGCATGCACTTCAGCTACTCCTACACCACAAAGCACACCCTCCTTGAGCTGCAGTGTCAGAATGGTATCCCCCAACATAGTCTGTCTGATTTGTGACATTGCCACACATTGGAATTCCCTCCTCCATATGTTGGACCGACTGTACAAACAGGGAAAAGCCATCACCGATTTCTTGATGATCCAATATATGGGTATTCCCCTGTGTAACTTCAATGTGAACCAGTAGCAGCTCATACGTGACACCTGCCGTTTGCTCAGGCCCTTTGAGGAAGCCACATTATTAGCAAGTCACCAGGATTATGGGATGAGCAATGTCATTCCACTGCTTCATTTCTTACAACACCTGTTTGAAACGATGGCTGGTCAGGGCACTGGAGACATGACGCGCACATCTCACGGCCACATGAGCCCTATAAGGGCTGAACTTTTAATCTTGGGATTGGGAAGCCCTAGTGTCTCCCATGCTGCTGCCAGCTCCAGGCTCTGTCATTCAGCAGCTATATGGTCTCCTCATGCTGCCAACACCTCCAGGCTGTGTAATTCATCCAATACATGGTTTACTGATGCTTCTACCACCTCCAGGCTGTGCCATTCATCCAATATATGGTTTACTGATGCTTCAGCCAGCTCCAGTCTGTGTCATTCAGCAGCTACATTGTTTAGTGATGCTGCTTGGCTAGGACATTACCTACATATGTTTATGGTAGCGCTAGGTACCATAAATCTTCAATGGAAATTTCAGCCACTATATGGTTTCCTCATGCTTCAGCTACCTCCAGGCTGTGCCATTCAGACACTAAATGGTTTCCTCATGCTTCAGCCAAATCCAGGCTGTGCCATTAGGCCACTATATGGTCTCCTCATGCTTCAGCCACCTCCAGTCTGTGCCATTCAGATATTATATGGTCTTCTCATGCTGCCTACACCTCCGCGCTGTGTCATTCAGCCACTATATGGTCTCCTCATGCTTCAGCCACATCCAAGCTTTGTCATTCAGCCACTATATGGTCTCCTCATGCTTCCAACACTTCCACGCTGTGTCATTTAGCCACTATACGGTCTCCTCATGCTTCAGCCACCTGCAGGCTGTGTCATTCTGCCAATATATGGTTTGCTGATTCCTCTTTTAATCTTAGAGATTAAGAAGCCCTAGTGTCTACTCATGCTGCTACCAGCTCCAGGCTGTGTCATTCAGCAACTATATGGTCTCCTCATGCTGCCAACACTTTCACACTGTGTCATTCAGCCACTATATGGTCTTATCATGCTGCCAATACCTTTAATCTGGGTCATTCAGCCACTAAATGGTCTCCTCATGCTTCAGCCACCTCCAGGCTGTGTCACTCAGCCAATATATTGTTTACTGATGCTGCTGGGCCTATGCCTAAAAATGTTTATGATAGCAATAGCTACCAAAAATCTTCAATTGACATGTCAAAATTCATCTTTTAATCCTAGGGATTGTGAAGCCCTAGTGTCTACTCATGCTGCTGCCAGCTCCAGGTTGTGTCATTCAGCAACTATATGGTCTCCTCATGCTGCCAACACCTCCACGCTGTGTCATTCCTCATGCTTCATCCATATCCAAGCTGTGTCATTCAGCCACTATATGGTCTCCTCATGCTGCCAACACCTCCAGGCTGTGTAATTTAGCCACTATATGGTCTCCTCATGCTGCCAACACCTCCATGCTGTGTCATTCAGCCACTATATGGTCTCCTCATGCTGCCAACACCTCCAGGCTGTGTAATTTAGCCACTATATGGTCTCCTCATGCTGCCAACACCTCCATGCTGTGTCATTCAGCCACTATATGGTGTCCTCATGCTGCCAACACCTCCACGCTGTGTCATTCAGCCACTATATGGTCTCCTCATGCTGCCAACGCCTCCACGCTGTCTCATTCAGCCACTATATGATCTCCTCATGCTTCAGCCACATGCAAGTTGTGTCAATCCGCCATTATATGGTCTCCTCATGATGGCAACACCTCCACGCTGTGTCATTTAGCCACTATATGGTCTCCTCATGCTGCCAACACCTCCACGCTGTGTTATTCAGCCACTATATGGTCTCCTCATGCTGCTAACACCTCTGCGCTGTGTCATTCAGCCACTATATGGTCTCCTCATACTGATGCCACCTCCAGGTGGCCCTCTGCGGCAGTGATTTTTAAAGTGATGCCTTTAATCTGCATGTCATACTGAATAACAGTATTATTTCACTACCCCAGCACACTCCATATGCATGTTAGAACAAAGCAAAGTGTTCTACACCCCCTATTGAGGCAAAAATAGCCGTTTTAAATATAAATTTGCCGTGAATAAATTTGGATCGAAACAATTTTTTTTGAAAAATTCCGCGAATCGGCCGAATAGAATTTTTCAAAAGTTCGCTCATCTCTAATTATCAGCTCAGCCAAGAATCTCTCTGTTTCATAGACAGTGCTAGATAGCACTCAGAGAATTCTCAACAAACAGAATGAATGTTCAGTGTAAGTAAAGTGAAGATGCTTGTGTCTTATTTTATAAACCATGAACAGTGAGGCACAAAAAGTCACACGTTTCAGGTATCAGTCACCCTTATTCATACTCAGAAAATGTGAAAATTTTTGTACCTCACTGTTATCTCATCTCCACTTCATCTATGCTGGACAATACACCTTTGCTACTGAGATACTGCAAAATCATATGACAAAGTTTCTTCTAGAGATAGGTAGGAAAAGTTAAGGCCAGGCATGAGTGAAGAGAGTGGATATATGTGATGTGTGATATCCTGTACTAGATGGAAGGGAAAAGGGTAGGTAACCACAGAGTTTAGAGTATGAAATGTCACACAAGCTGGAGATAAATAAGAGAATGCTCATGTGACTGCATGTATAACTGGTTTATCAAAAGCCTTTCAGCTGCAGACAGCACATTTGTAAATCATAAACCATACTGTGTTTAAACCATTAACACACAATTTAGAAAATAAGAAAACTCCTTTAATATCAGCACTCTAATGATGAGATGACACTGCTGACCCTACTCCAGCCTAAAAAGCACAGTAGAAAAGGGATGTGCCGAAAACAGAAAATATATGCCTTCAGTGGCTACTGACAACAGAAGATAATTTTATTTTATTTGGAGACTCACAAAACAAAATTAAAGCAACCACCAACAATTTTCAAAAAATATGTTTATAATAGAAATCTAATATGAATGATTTGTGATTTATGAATTCCCTTTATAGTATGAAAGTTCTTAAAACATGGGTCTCTTGTAATTTTCTTCACTCCTTTTTTTCATTAGTCTTCCTAGACCAACATATGATATGAAAAGTATTGTGAAGCTGAAATTAATTAAGCAACATCTGCTACATATTTTTAACTTGAAAATATAGAATGTACAATATTTCTACTATCAGAGAACAAAAGTCTCAGCATAGGCCAAGTCAAAAAGTCATAGAATATAAACCAAATCTAATAACACTCACCTGAATTGTTGATGTACTGGTAAAATGCTTTGCAGTATAATGTTATGTGATCCATGCTTTAGCTTTTTCATGACATAACTTGAAGTATCTTTCTTCACAGTTCAAATTTTGAAATGCAGAATTCAAAAGATATGCAATCTTTATATAAGAGGGTATATTAAGAACAGTGTTTTTATGTTGGTTAAAAGGCAAAGGGTTTAGATGCAAGATGTGCCAAAGAAGCACAGGCCAGTAATTTTGGCTCATCGCTGTGACTGTCCATGCTCCACACACAGAACTATATGACAAGCTACAAGCTGAAAAAGATTTTGTGTTCTAATATTTGCCATGTTCAGTGGTAGGTTATCATAAATGTGTATGCCAGCCCTTCAGGGCTTCATAAATACTCCCCATAGTGTATAATGCAGAGTTTTTATTTATTTTACTTATATAGTGCAGCACAGGTTACTATTTTTATAGACAAAACTTAACATATGTATGTATATTCTAGCATAACTTCTAAATGGCTAGAGATATGTCAATGAAACTTAGTACAAGTTACTTATAGGTCAACAAAAACATAGTAAAGTTAATTTACCCTAACTCCCTCCCCTTATTCAAGGGTAGGTTTTTTTTGTCTAAAGGGCCATGCAAGTCTATTGGACTTCAAGTACATGTTCTGATCATGTTACTTTCGGGCACCAGAGATTGCCTGGGACTTTTAACCCCTTAAGGACCAGGCCCATTTTGGCCTTAAGGACCAGACCAATTTTATTTTTTCATTTTCGTTTTTACCTCCTCGCCTTCTAAAATCATAACTCTTTTATATTTCCATCCACAGACCCATATGAGAGCTTGTTTTTTGCGTCACCAATTGTACTTTGTAATTACATAATTTATTTTACCATAAACCCTACGGTGCAACCAAACAAATATTATTTATGTGGGAAAATTAAAAAGAAAACCACAATTTAGCAAATTTTGGAAGTTTTGTTTTCACGCTGTACACTGTAAAAATGACATGTTTTCTTTATTCTGTGGGTCAATACGATTAAAATGATACCCATGGTTATATGCTTTTCTATAATTGTACCGTTTAAAAAAAATCTCAAACCATTTTAACAAAATTTGTATGTTTGCAATAGACCTATTTTTACCACCTATAACTTTCTTGTTTTTCCGTATATGAGCCAGTATGAGGGCTCAGTTTTTGCACCATGATCTGTAGTTTTTATCAGTACCACTTTTGCTTAGGTTTTACTTTTTATACATTTTTTTTTGGGAATGAAATGTGACAAAAAAGCAGCAACAAATTTTCTTATGTTTACGCCGTTCACCGTACAGGATAAATAACAATATATTTTAATAGTCCAGACTTTTATGCATGCCGCAATACCAAATATGTGTATACCTTTTTTTTACACTTTTTTGGTGGTAAAATGGGAAAACGAACGTTTTACTTTTTCATTTACGTCCATTGTCTATAAGGGGTTAAACACCCTGCTGACTGGCTGGCTGGCAGGTGAACAGAATAGTTAGTGCGGAGGACGGGATATGAGGTTGGGATATGAGGCAGCGATATAAAGAGAAGAAGGATGGGACCTGAGGAATGCATATAAGGCTGGGATATGAGGATAGGATATGATGTTGCAATAGGAGGTTGCGTTATGAAAACAGGATAAAAGGATGGGATATGAGGTCAGGATATGAGGATGAGAGTGTTGTTCGGAAAACGCTGGCTACTTAGCTAGTTAGAGAGTAATGTCTTTTGTATGCTTTCTGTGCTTACCTGTATTAGCTAATGTGGCAGGTTTTACTTTTTAGCCAAATGGAATAATATTTTCATGCTGAAATTATTACAGTTTTTACAGTGGAATTTACAACTAAAACACAGCAAAAGATCAATGTGCAATAACCTCAGGGATTTGAGTGGGGTAGGGTCTGAAGATGTAATCGTGTAGTTGTTACGCTGAGCGCTCCGGGTCTCCACTCCTCCCCAAGGCGCTCGCAGCGTTCTTTAATTCGCAGCGCTCCGGTCAGACCTGCTGACCGGGTGCGCTGCGATATTGCTCCCAGCCGGGATGCGATTCGCGATGCGGGACGCGCCCGCTCGCAATGCGTATCTCGGTCCCCGGACCTGACCCGTTCCCCGTCTGTGTTGTCCCTGTGCGCGTGGCCCCGCTCCTTAGGGCGCGCGCGCGCCGGGTCTCTGCAATTTAAAGGGCCAGTGCACCAATGATGGTGCCTGGCCCAATCACCTTGATTAGTTTCCACCTGTGCACTCCCTACTTATACCTCACTTCCTGTTACGCCTAGCGCTCCGGGTCCCCGCTCCTCCCCGGAGCGCGTACGGCGTCTCTCTCTCCGCAGCGCCCCGGTCGGTCCCGCTGACCGGGAGCGCTGCACTGTCATGGCCGTCGGGGATGCGATTCGCACAGCGGGACGCGCCCGCTCGCGAATCGCATCCCAGGTCACTTACCCGTTCCCGTCCCCTGCTGTCATGTGCTGGCGCGCGCGGCTCCGCTCTCTAGGGCGCGCGCGCGCCAGCTCCCTGAGACTTAAAGGGCCAGTGCACCAATGATTGGTGCCTGGCCCAATTAGCTTAATTGGCTTCCACCTGCTCCCTGACTATATCTGACCTCCTCCCATGCACTCCCTTGCCGGATCTTGTTGCCTTGTGCCAGTGAAAGCGTTTTGTGTGTCCAAAGCCTGTGTACCAGAACTTCTGCTATCCACCCTGACTACGAACCTTGCCGCCTGCCCCCGACCTTCAGCTACGTCCGACCTTGCTTCTGTCTACTCCCTTGTACCGCGCCTATCTTCAGCAGTCAGAGAGGTTGAGCCGTTGCTAGTGGATACGACCTGGTCACTACCGCCGCAGCAAGACCATCCCGCTTTGCGGCGGGCTCTGGTGAAAACCAGTAGTGACTTAGAACCGGTCCACTAGCACGGTCCTCGCCAATCCCTCTCTGGCACAGAGGATCCACCTCCTGCCAGCCGGCATCGTGACAGTAGATCCGGCCATGGATCCCGCTGAGGTCCCTCTGCCTTATATCTCTGATATCACCACGGTGGTCGCCCAGCAATCCCGACAGATCGCCCATCTAACCCACCAGCTGTCGGAAGTGTCCACCATTGTGCAGCAACTTCAGTCGCAACTTCAGCAGCAATCATCTCCTCCGCCTGCTCCTGCACCCCTTCCGCAGCGAGTGGCCACTCCTAGCCTCCGCCTGTCCTTGCCGGACAAATTTAATGGGGACTCTAAGTTTTGCCGTGGCTTTCTTTCGCAATGTTCCCTGCACTTGGAGATGATGTCGGACCAGTTTCCTACTGAAAGGTCTAAGGTGGCTTTCGTAGTCAGCCTTCTGTCTGGAAAAGCCCTGTCATGGGCCACACCGCTCTGGGACCGCAATGACCCCGTCACTGCCTCTGTACACTCCTTCTTCTCGGAAATTCGAAGTGTCTTTGAGGAACCTGCCCGAGCCTCTTCTGCTGAGACTGCCCTGCTGAACCTGGTCCAGGGTAATTCTTCCGTTGGCGAGTACGCCATACAATTCCGTACTCTTGCTTCTGAACTTTCCTGGAATAATGAGGCCCTCTGCGCGACCTTTAAAAAAGGCCTATCCAGCAACATTAAAGATGTTCTGGCCGCACGAGAAACTCCTGCTAACCTGCATGAACTCATTCATCTAGCCACTCGCATTGACATGCGTTTTTCTGAGAGGCATCAAGAGCTCCGCCAGGAAAAAGACTTAGATCTCTGGACACCTCTCCCACAGTCTCCATTGCAATCTGCGCCTAGGCCTCCCGCCGAGGAGGCCATGCAAGTGGATCGGTCTCGCCTGACCCTGGAAGAGAGGAATCGCCGTAAGGAAGAGAATCTTTGTCTGTACTGTGCCAGTACCGAACATTTTTTGGTGGATCCGTCCTCCACGTCTGGGAAACGCACGCTCGCACCCAGCTCTCGTGGGTGTGGCGTCTCTTGATGCTAAGTCGGCTTCTCCACGTCTCACGGTGCCTGTACGGATTTCGCCTTCAGCCAGCTCTTCCCTCTCAGCCGTGGCCTGCCTGGACTCTGGTGCCTCTGGGAATTTTATTCGGGAGTCCTTGGTGAATAAATTCCGCATCCCGGTGACCCGTCTTGTCAAGCCACTCCACATTTCCGCGGTCAACGGAGCCAGGTTGGATTGCACCGTGCGTTTCCGCACGAAGCCCCTCCTAATGTGCATCGGACCTCATCATGAGAAAATTGAGTTTTTGGTCCTCTCCAATTGCACTTCTGAAATTCTCCTTGGACTACCCTGGCTTCAACACCATTCCCCAACCCTGGATTGGTCCACAGGGGAGATCAAGAGCTGGGGTACCTCTTGCTTCAAGGACTGCCTTAAACCGGTTCCCAGTACTCCCTGCCGTGACCCTGTGGTTCCTCCTGTATCCGGTCTCCCTAAGGTCGTTATGGACTCTGCCCGCCTGAAGAAGTGCCTCTTCCCCCCTCCCAGTCCAGTCAGGCAAGCCTCGGTGCCTCCTCATGGCCCTCGTCCTGGTGTCATACTGCCCCGTGCCAGGCCTCGCCCTCTGCCCTCCCTCCCCATTCCCACTCCTGCGGTACTGCCTGCCGTTGAGGAATCCCTCCATCCTTTCCCGGTGTCCTCATCCCAGGGGAGGCAGTTACCGGACAAAGAGAAGGGGAGACCTAAGGGGGGGGGTACTGTTACGCCTAGCGCTCCGGGTCCCCGCTCCTCCCCGGAGCGCGTACGGCGTCTCTCTCTCCGCAGCGCCCCGGTCGGTCCCGCTGACCGGGAGCGCTGCACTGTCATGGCCGTCGGGGATGCGATTCGCACAGCGGGACGCGCCCGCTCGCGAATCGCATCCCAGGTCACTTACCCGTTCCCGTCCCCTGCTGTCATGTGCTGGCGCGCGCGGCTCCGCTCTCTAGGGCGCGCGCGCGCCAGCTCCCTGAGACTTAAAGGGCCAGTGCACCAATGATTGGTGCCTGGCCCAATTAGCTTAATTGGCTTCCACCTGCTCCCTGACTATATCTGACCTCCTCCCATGCACTCCCTTGCCGGATCTTGTTGCCTTGTGCCAGTGAAAGCGTTTTGTGTGTCCAAAGCCTGTGTACCAGAACTTCTGCTATCCACCCTGACTACGAACCTTGCCGCCTGCCCCCGACCTTCAGCTACGTCCGACCTTGCTTCTGTCTACTCCCTTGTACCGCGCCTATCTTCAGCAGTCAGAGAGGTTGAGCCGTTGCTAGTGGATACGACCTGGTCACTACCGCCGCAGCAAGACCATCCCGCTTTGCGGCGGGCTCTGGTGAAAACCAGTAGTGACTTAGAACCGGTCCACTAGCACGGTCCTCGCCAATCCCTCTCTGGCACAGAGGTTCCACCTCCTGCCAGCCGGCATCGTGACACTTCCCCTGCACTCCCTCGCCGGATCTTGTTGCCCTTGTGCCAGAGAAAGCCTTTCCTTGAGTGTTCCTAGCCTGTGTTCCAGACCTCCTGCCGTTGCCCCTGACTACGATCCTTGCTGCCTGCCCTGATCTTCTGCTATGTCCGACCTTGCTCTTGCCTTATCCCTTGTACCATGCCTATCTCAGCAGTCAGAGAGGTTGAGCCGTTGCCGGTGGATACGACCTGGTTGCTACCGCCGCTGCAAGACCATCCCGCTTTGCGGTGGGCTCTGGTGAAAACCAGTAGCTACTTAGAACCGGTCCACCGACACGGTCCACGCCAATCCCTCTCTGACACAGAGGATCCACCTCCAGCCGGCCGAACCGTGACAGTAGATCCGGCCATGGATTCCGCTGAGGTGCCGCTGTCAAGTCTTGCCGACATTTCCACGGTGATCGCCCAGCAATCCCTAATGATCACCCAACGAAATCACCAGCTGTCATACTTGATCACCGTGACACAGCAACTTCAGTCACAGATACAGCAGCTGCTGCCGCAGATACAGCAACTTCAGTCACAGACACAGCAGCTGCAACAGCAACAACCATCTCCTCCGCCGGCTCCTGCAACTCCTCCGCTGCGACCGGCCGCTCCTAACCCCCTCTTGTCCCTGCCGGACAAATTTGATGGGGACTCGACTCTGCCGTGGTCTCCTGCCTGGGAAGGCCCTGCCATGTGCCACATCGCTCGAAGCACCTCTCTCACAGTATCCTTTGCAATCCACCCCTGTGCCTCCCGCCGAGGAGGCTATGCAAGTGGATCGGTCTCGCCTGACCCCTGAAGAGAGGACTCGCCGCAGAAAGAAAGATTTACTTCTATACTGCACTGTGCGATTGAGCATGGAACTGTATCTCGAAAAAATTGAACTTTTTGTTTTGCCCAAATGCTCCTCTGAAGTCCTCCTCGGTCTGCCATGGCTCCAACGCCACTCCTCTACCCTTGTCTGGACCACCGGGGAGATCAAGAGCTGGGGTGCTTCTTGCCACAGAAAATGCCTCACGTCTGCTCCCAGTCCCGTCAGTCAAACCTCTGTGTCTCCTCCTTTACCTGGTCTCCCCAAGGCCTATCTGGACTATGCTGTGTCTCCTCCTCACAGCCCCCGTCCTGTTAACACTCTGCCCCATGCCAAGCTTTACCCTCTTCCCTCCCTCCCCACTCCCACGCCTTCTTGTGTGCCCGCTGTTGATGAGGTTTCCCGGGGCTTCGCCACCGTCTGGAAAAAGACTCTAAAATTCCTCATACTAGCCTCATCCCGGGTGAAGAAGCTTGCCGGAAAAAAGAGAAGAGCTCCTCCTGTTTTTGTGTGGCTCTCCGCCAAGTATATCCGCTTCCGTGTCCCCAGTTTTAATCTGGGACCACGTTATCTTGGACCCTTTGTAGTTGAGTGCTCAGAGGAGAGATCTTGGGAACCTGAGGACAACATCCTGGACAAAAGTCTTATCCTCAGGTTCTCAGGCTCCAAGAAGGGGGGGAGACCCAAGGGGGGGTGTACTGTTACGCTGAGCGCTCAGGGTCTCCGCTCCTCCCCGAGGCGCTCGCAGCGTTCTTTAATTCGCAGCGCTCCGGTCAGACCTGCTGACCGGGTGCGCTGCGATATTGCTCCCAGCCGGGATGCGATTCGCGATGCGGGATGCGCCCGCTCGCGATGCGCATCTCGGTCCCCGTACCTGACCCGTTCCCCGTCTGTGTTGTCCCTGTGCGCGTGGCCCCGCTCCTTAGGGCGCGCGCGCGCCGGGTCTCTGCAATTTAAAGGGCCAGTGCACCAATGATGGTGCCTGGCCCAATCACCTTGATTAGTTTCCACCTGTGCACTCCCTACTTATACCTCACTTCCCCTGCACTCCCTCGCCGGATCTTGTTGCCCTTGTGCCAGAGAAAGCCTTTCCTTGAGTGTTCCTAGCCTGTGTTCCAGACCTCCTGCCGTTGCCCCTGACTACGATCCTTGCTGCCTGCCCTGACCTTCTGCTACGTCCGACCTTGCTCTTGCCTTATCCCTTGTACCATGCCTATCTCAGCAGTCAGAGAGGTTGAGCCGTTGCCGGTGGATACGACCTGGTTGCTACCGCCGCTGCAAGACCATCCCGCTTTGCGGCGGGCTCTGGTGAAAACCAGTAGCTACTTAGAACCGGTCCACCGACACGGTCCACGCCAATCCCTCTCTGACACAGAGGATCCACCTCCAGCCGGCCGAACCGTGACAGTAGTTCACTAGAAGTGAACTGACCAAGGATGGACCACTTCCGCTGACACATTAAACATTCCATTTACGTAATGAAATGTAGGGGTTGTATTAAGATGCAACAAATGGCACTGTAGGACTAGTGATGGTGAGTTAGTATGATAGAGACAAAAAAAGGATGGGCATAAGTTTTTGATTATGAGGAGTCCAACTGTTGGCACCCCTCGCAATCTACTGAATGAAACCCCGGCTACGCTCAGGCACAGAGCAGGGTCTACACACCCCCTCCATGTATCTCGATGGGCGAGACTGAGATACACATGCGCTCTACCCGTGTATCTCCAGTTCTCTCATATAGATGCATGGAGGGAGCATGCTGACCCTACTCCATGCTAGGGCAGAGTTAGGGCACTGTTAGAAGTTGAATCCCTCATGATCAGAAATGTATGCCCTATCCTGCAGAAAGGGGATAAGTTTTAAAGTACTGAAGTACTCCCTTAATTTAAAGTTCATTTGGAGTCACCTGGGAAAATGTATTAATTGAAGACTGAACATTTAAGACAAAGTCACCAGTCTGTAGAAGGATAAACTGTGCTCTCAACCTGTAAATTTGTGTGAAGATTAAAGAGTCAACTTTCACTTGAAACTTGAATTCACTGAGTTGCACTGGAATTTCTTTGTGTGCCAAATATCTTGACCGAAGAGATGGCAATCCAATGATCTAACGACAAAAAATAACTAAACTATGATGGCTAGAAGTCTGGATCAGAGCATCTCCAAAAGAGTGTTCCCGGTATGCAGTGGTTAGAATTTACCAAAAGTGGTCAAAAGAAGGACAAGTAATGAACTGTTGACAGTATCATTGCTGTAAGTTGTTTATTTATGTGCATGGGAGGCAAAGACTAGCTCATTCAGTCTGGTCCCATTGTTGAGCTACAACAACACACATTGCTAAAAAAAAAAAAAAATGATGTTGGCAAATATGGTAGAAATGATTCAGAGTACAAAATGCATCGTAGTCTGCTGTTAGGAATATGGGAATATAGAGCTGCAGCCCAAAGTGGCTATGTTGATCCATGCCCACCACAAAAAGTGTCTATAATGAGCACATGAATATCAGAAATGGACCATGGAGCAATGGAAGAAGGTGGCCTAGTCTGATGAATCGCATATCCTTTACACTGTATACAGCTAAATTCACGTTTGTTGCATATCTGGAGAAGAAAGGACACCAGTATATATATATATATATATATATATAGAGAGAGAGAGAGAGAGAGAGAGAGAGAGAGAGAGAGATATGATGTCAAACAGACAAACAGTGGACAGTTCCGGAGGCCTAATTAGAACTCAAGAGGTCAGAGCAGGTGAGGCGCAGACCCACCCTGCATTCATAGGGGCTACTGCATTGTTTGCTCACAATACACTGGGAGATGTAAGTAGGAGATATTTTACTATGACCTGCCACTACATGCTATTATGAGCTATCAGTATATGTCACTATGAGTGGCCATTATATCCCATTATGAACTGCCATTATATGTTACTATGGATTGCCATTATATGCTACTATGATCGGCTATTATACGCCACTATGAACTTCTATTAAATGCTACTATGATCCGCTATTGTACACCCCTAAGAACTTCCACTATACACCGCAGAGATCTCCTATTATACGTCACTTTGAACTTCCATTATATGCTACCATGATTGGCCATTATATGCCCCTATGAACTTCCATTATATGCTACTATGACCGGCCATTATACGCCACTATGAACTTCCATTATATGCTACTATGACCGGCCATTATACGTCACTATGAACTGCCATTATATGTTACTCTAATCTGCTATTATACACCACTATGAGCCTTCATTATATGTTACAGTGATCTGCCATTCTATACTATTTTGAACAGCCACTCCATGCCATTATATGCTACTATGAATCGCCATTATGCACCATCTGGAACTGTCGCTATCTATGGCTTTGCTGTATGGATCTGGTACTACATGTTATTATGGACTGCCATTATATACCAGTATGAACTGTCAATAGATGCCAACATGAACAGCCATTATATGTCATTATGATTTGCTAGTATATGCCATCACGAACGACCATTATGTATCAACTGGAATTACCACTATGTATGGCCTTAATGTCTGAGCTTTTTGAACTATGCGCTAAAAATAATATATCCAGGTACTTTTATATATTGTTTTCTAAAATCAGTTACGAACCCTGAGGTACATCTTAGACACTTCTCCGGAACTGTAAGTAATGGTACATTAAACAAGAGATATGGACTGTTTATGGCAGGGAAAGGAAATTATGCACACTTTCGATAGATGGTTGTATATCTAAACTATTTAAGCATTTATGGGACATTAAAACTGATATTTTTTTTTTGGGATGCTTACAGTACTCGTCCCCTTGGTAAGTGGGGCCACAGGAGATTGAGATCTATAGTAATATGCCTCCAAAACTGAACCAATCTCAAATGCGCTCTGGAGGGGGAACTCCCCCAAAAATGCAGCAGGGGGAGATTGATAAATTTCTGCGTGCCTTACCAGCAAGTTTGAGGACCTGGACTCCACCCCTAAATCCTCATCCTCCGTTACCTGCTCTAGATATCCAATACTTCAAGGAGACTCTGAAATTAAAGAGGATAATCTCTCAGCCCCGTCTCTCCAGTGTTGAAAAAAATTCTATCCAAAATTCAAACTCGTAATAAATCTCTTAACAGTTTAAGTCAACAGATGATTGCTTTAACCACCGAAGTGATTATCGTAATGGATGAAATGAACAAAATAAGACAGAAAATTGGAAGGCTAGAAGGGGTAATCCCCATAATGGACTCAGAAATAAAATGTTTGGATGAGGAAGTCACCTCTCTTAAAAAGAAGGTTGTTAATCTCAAATCTAAGTGTACAGACATTGAAGACAGAGGAAGATGAAATAATATCAGACTTCTTGGGTTTGCTGAAGGGGTGGAGGGAGAAAATATGATTACGTTTTGTATGAATTGGATAGAACAGCATTTTAACATGTCTATGACGGAGTAAGGAGCTCAGTATATGGAGAGAAATCTTGGTAGGACTGGGCAAGTTGATGGGGGTTGGGGGAGGGATGAGTGGGTAGAACCATTGTGAATTTTTTTTTTATTAATGTTGATAAAAATTCTCTTTTGGAATGTTAGGAGGCTAGGGGCAAGGGAGAAGAGCTGCGCTGTGTTCAATCTTATAGCTAAACATTTACCAGCTATTATGTGTCTTAATGAAACGCATGCAACAGGGGATACTTTGTATAAAATAAAAAAGAGATGGGCAAGTTTTCAATATCCTTCTACTTGCTCTGCCTATTTAAGCTGGGTATCAGTGTATATCCATAAACAGATGAATTTTTTCCCTAATAACTGGCATGTTGAAAAATGTTGTTTATTTTGTAAAATTGATCTTCAAAAGATGGTAATGACGTTTCTCTATATCCCACCCCCTTTTCCCTTGACGTTATGAAGCAACTTATGAGTTTTGTGAATAATGAGGGGGAAATTCCTTTTCTAATATGTGAAGATTTTAACTGTGTGTGGAATCCCTCAAGGGATTGAAAGAGTGCACGTGAGGTATCATATAATACAACACATTCTAAGCTTGCACAGTTTGCCCAAGAAATGGGCTTTACAGATCTATGGAGGGAAATATTTCCCAACCATGAGCAATACTCCTGCTATAATTTAACCCATCAATCGACATAAAGAATAAATTTACTCTTGGGTAGCCAACTGGCCTCAAGGAAGATATTGGGGATTAAATAAGGAGTGAGATCTATATTCGATCATGTCCCTGTGGTGGTTAATTGGGGTTCTGACTTAAGGGGGTAGAGTTCGGTAAGACCCTTTAGATTTAACCCCCACTTGCTACGATAAAAAAAAACTGTAATTAAGAAAGAGTTTAGTATGTTTTTGGAAGTAAATAAAGGATCGACTAGTACGCATGTGTTGCAAGTGCAACAAAAAAAAGCTTTTTTTTTTTTAGGACAGAGGAGGTTTATTGAAAGTGGGAAGTCTAGTAACATCTTGGCTAAGATAATTAGGACCCAAGAAGGGACAACGGATATTCCAGCCCTGGTAGATTCTCAAGGTAAAACAATTAATCAGTTAGATAATTTAAAACAAGAAATTTGGCAATGTTATACCAGAGGTAGGGTTGAATTTGGTAGATAGTTTTTTTTTTTAAGTACACTAAAAATGCCTAAAGTCTCTGAAGAACAGAAGAAGGTGCTTAATGCCCCTATAAGATATGAAATATGTCGAGAATATGAGGAAGAACTGCTTCCACTTTTATTGGAGGTCATCAATGAATCCTGTTTGAAATTTAAATGACCAGATTCTATGTTAGAGTCCAGAATTACTTTAATTTAAAAAATAAATGGTGACACAATTATCGACCAATTTCATTACTCAAAGCTATTACAAAGATTATTGCAAAACTTCTGGCCAGGAGAATGTCAGGTGTAGTGGGGGATCTGATAGGGCAGGAACAATCCAAAGAGATCTCTATTTAGTAGGATCAGAAGAGTTTTTATGAACATCTCCCTGGCTGATGGAGTTGAATGCTATGAAAGCATTTGACAGGGTGGAATGGGGCTTCCTATGGAGGGTATGTGAATTTTTTTTAATTTTTTGGGGGGATTGTATTAAGTTACTTTATAATGAACCCTCTTCCAAAATAATGGTAAATGGGGAATATTCAAAGAAAATATATTTAACTAGAAGAACTAGGCAGGGACGCCCAATTTCCCCTATGCTGTTCGCCCTCTATATCGAACCTCTGGCTATTGCTATTAGAGAGCGGACAGACATAACTGGATTTGGAGTGAATTGTAAGGAGGACAACATTATGTTATATGCAGATGATGCCTTGTTGCCTCTATTAAAGAATTTGATGGGTTGAATTTTAACCCCTTAAAGGGGTACTCCACCCCTAGAAATCTTATCCCCTATCCAAAGGATAGGGGATAAGATGTCAGATCGCCGGGGTCCCGCTGCTGGGGACCCCGGGGATCGCTGCTGCAGCACCACGCTATCATTACTGCGCAGAGCGAGATCGCTCTGCACGTAATGACGGGCAATGCAGGGTCCGGAGCATCGTTACGTCACAGCTCCGCCCCTCGTGACGTCACGGCCCGCCCTGTCAATACAAGTCTATGGGAGGGGGCGTGGCGGTCGTCATGCCCCCTGCCATAGACTTGCATTAAGGGGACGGGCCGTGATGTCATGAGGGGCGGAGCCATGACGTCACGCTGCTCCGGCTCCTGTATCGCCCGTCATTACACACAGAGCGAACTCGCTCTGTGCAGTAATTATGGCGGGGTGCCGCAGCGGTGATCCCCGGGGTCCCCAGCAGCGGGACTGCGGTGATCTAACATCTTATCCCCTATCCTTTGGATAGGGGATAAGATGCCAGGGGGTGGAGTACCCCTTTAAGGACTCAGCCCATTTTGCCCTTAAGGACAACTTTTTATGTTTTTGTTTTTTCCTCCTCGCCTTCTAAAAGTCATAACTCTTTTTTATTTTCATAGTACAAAAGAAAGGTGAGGAGGCACTCACGGTTTGAAGGTGCAGCAGGTTTCTTTGTTTTTGGTGCAAACTGAAGCAGAGCAGCATCAGCGGGATGCCATCACAGGTACACAGGTGCACTGACAATTGTTTCACGCCCCTTCTGGGCATTTCATCAGCCTGCCTTCACTCCATCGTCACTCAGGTAAATACTCCTCTCATAGTGACGTATGGTGTGTAGGGCGTGGCTGAGTGAATTTAAAATCACATTAAAAGCAACACACACAGAAGGTACAAAAAACACATATATGGAAAAACAATGACTTGACTGCATAAAAAAAAAAAAAAAAAAAAAAAAAAGCTCAGATCTAAGTGATCATTTAAACCCAAGTTTCCCTGGGCGTTTGTTTCCAGGATAATTCTTGCTTCACATTGTAAAAGTACTTTTTGTCTGTCTATCCCCTCCCTGGCAAAAACCCTCTCCAGACAGAGGAAGGACAGACAATTAATATGGCCAAGATGTTCATTCTTAACGTGTGAAATGAGTCTTGGACAACCTTTGCCAGATTTTATGGAGTAAAAATTCTCTAAAGTGTATGTTAACTTAACGTATTGGGCAACCAATGAAAAAGAGTTTACAACTGCATAAAATAATAAATTATGTAAACTACGTAATTTGTGCGACACCACATAGTATCCCTGTAATGAAAAGACTTGCCACCAATAGTTATATTCTTGTCTTGACAAGGGTGTTATTTAACCTATTGGTTTCTGGTTTTGACCGACAAAAAGCACTTCTGACTAGTTTGTCACGTAGATTCCTGCATTTTCTGAACGAGATGAGTGGTCTTGTTTTTCCATATTCAGAAAGAACAGTGTCGCTCCCGACCAGGAACCAATTGTCATGAATGATCTTTTTAATTTTTTCTGCCATCAGGCTAAAGCAAAAAGAGAAGGAAAAATGTATGTCCTTACTTTGTGGCTCAAGCCAGCCCTCTTCTTTTTATTGATTTTTTTTCTGCCTTTCAAAAGGGCGGATCTGTTTTATTTCAGTGCTCTCTCCAGGGCTTTTTCTAGAACTATCTCTTGGTATCCTCTTATTGCCAGCCGTCCTTTTAAATCTCTTGCCTGCATTAGAAAGTCCTCATCCCAAGTATTCACCCTTCGTAGTCTTAAAAACCGTCCATAGGGGACGGCCCTTTTCACATGGTCAGGATGATAGGTCTCAAAATGCAGCAGAGAATTACAAGCGGTTGGTTTTCGGAACCCTTTTGTTAATAGATTGCCCTCTCTCAGACAAATCAGGACATCCAAAAATTCAAGTTCGTACGGACCAGTCTTACTAGTGAATCTCAGATTCATGTTGTTGGGAGAATTGAGGACCGACACTAAGTCCACAAAAGTGGACTCCGTGTCAGTCCAAATGATGAAAACATCATCCACAAATCGCCGGTAACAAGCAATGGATTTACAATAAATATTTTTTTGAACATGGCCATGTAAATGTTTTCTAACGTGCAGGCCACTAGAGTACCCATTGCGACTCCTCCAGTCTGAGTATACCATTGGTCATCAAACTTGAAGGAGTTGCAACTGAGTATAATATATACATATATATATATATAAAGTTGACGTATTCAACACTTTTGTCAGAGGCATTTAGAAATTCTCTAATCACTGCTACTGCTCCTGCTTGTGGTGTGCTTGTGAAAAAGGCTCTCTATGTCCAGTGAGACTAAGATGCAATTAGAGGCCAGGTGGAATCCTTCAAATTCATTTGTATCCTTTAATAGAGAGGGTATTTCTGAGAGGAGAGGATGAAGAAGCCAATTTATAAATTTTGAGATGGGCTCCGTTAGAGTCCCCACACTAGAGACAATAGGTCGTCCTGGTGGGGACTCCAATGTTTTGTGTACTTTTGGCAGGAAGTACCAGTTTGCCACACTGGGATTTTTTGGGGAAATAATCTATCTGTCATCTTTTTTGAAATAATATTTTTTTCCACATACATGCGTAAAAGTAACTGTAATTTACTGGATTATTTTTCCAGGGGGCTTTTTGATAGTTTACTGTAGAACCTCTTATCTCCTAACTGCCGATTGGCTTCACTCATGTACCACTCTATTTTCATAATGACGAAGTTCCCCTCTTTGTCACTCTTTTTTATCACGATGTCATCCCTTTTCTTTAATTTCTCTAGTGCTATTTTATCTGCTGTTGAGGTATTCTCTTCATCTTTTGGATATACTAGCACTTTTACTTGCTCCAGTACTCTCTGTTGGAACAGGTCCAAGGCACTGCCCGGGACAAAAGGTGGGCAGAATGACATCGGTGGGGGGGAACAGGGTCATTTTCACATAAAAGGTCTATTAGAGTGTCTAAGCCCTTTAACTTGGCTTGTGGAGCTTCCCTGAAAACACTGAAGCCTAAAGAGCCAATACTGATGGGGACTTCTCCCACCATTCTACGTTGCTCATAGAAATTTTTATTTTGTGAAAAAAACTTTTTAAACAAATTTTTCTAACAGCCTTGAAGAGGTCGATCCGATCTCAAATGTTACGGGATCAAACTCTTCAGTCAGGCAATATGTTAAGCCCTTTTTCAAAAGGGTTTCAGTGCCCTTATCAAGGTTGATGTCTGTCTGGAGAAAGTTTTTGCCAGGGAGGGGATAGACAGACAAAAAGTACTTTTACAACATGAAGCAAGAATTATCCTGGAAACAAACGCCCAGGGAAACTTGGGTTTAAATGATCGTTTAGATCTGAGCATTTTTTTTGTAATGAGTCAAGTCATTGTTTCTCCATATGTGATTTTTGTACCTTCTGTGTGTGTTGCTTTTAATGTGATTTTAAATTCACTCTTAACCACGCCCTACACACCATACGTCACTATGAGAGGAGTATTGAGAGGAGTGTGACGGTGTAGTGAAGGCAGTCTGATGAAACTCCCAGAAGGGGCGTGAAACAATTGTCAGTGCACCTGTGTACCTGTGATGGCGTCCCCCTTATGCTGCTCTGCTTCAGTTTGCACCAAAAATAAAGAAACCTGCTGCACCTTAAAACCATGAGTGCCTCCTCACCTTTCTTTTTGTACTATGGACTATGCATGCTTTGCTCTGGAGGATTGAGCACCCCATTTTGTTACAGTCAGGAACCTGCTTAGCTTTAGCGCTGTGTTTTGTGGCTGATTGCCTGAGCCTGTTAGAGATTGCTTATACCTGAGACTTCAGTGCTGGTCTTTGTCTCTTTACCTGTGCTTTTATATTTTCATCCACAGACTAGTATGAGGGCTTGTTTTTTGTGCGACCAGTTGTCCTTTGTAATGGTTTCACTCATTTTACTATAAAATGTATGGCACAGCCCAAAAAAATACTATTTGTGTGGGGAAATTGATAAGAAAACCGCAATTTTGTAATTTTTGGAAGTTTTCGTTTTCATGCTGTACACTTTATGGTAAAATACACATGTTTTCTTTATTCTGTAGGTCAATACGATACAAATGATACCCATGATTACATACATTTCTATTTGTGTACCGTTTAAAAAAATTGCAAACTTTTGAACCAAATGAGTGCGTTTAAAATCCCTCTATTTTGCTGACCTTCAACTTTTTCATTTTTCCATATAAGCGGCGGTATGAGGGCTCTATAGTTTTATTTTATACCACATTTGCATATGTAAAACGTTTAATACATTTTTTTTAATCAATTTTTGGGGAATAAAATGTTATAAAAAACAGCAGCAATTTTGGACTTTTTTTTTTGTTATACGTTCACGCCATTCACCATACATGATAATTAACATTATATTTTATAGTTTGGATATTTACTCAAAAACATTTTTCTGACCGCACTCCCGCAGAAGCTGTGATCTGTATTGATCACGGCATCTGAGGGGTTAATTGCAGACATCCATGTGATCGCGGATGTCGGTCATTAACGGCGGGCTCCTGGCTGCTATCAGCAGCCAGAACTGCCGTGCATGGCCCGAGCATTGCTCCGATGCTCGCAGTCATGTACAGGACGTAAATGTACACCCTGGTGCGTTAAGTACAACCGCAGCAGGACGTACATTTACGTCCTGCGTTGTTAAGGGATTAAAACATTAATAAAAAAGATAAAAAATAAAATCAATATTTATTCTCAATGGCTGATAGAGTGGCCATTATAAAGATGGTAATACTCCCGCAAGTACTTTTTTATTTACCGTATTTATCGGGGTATACCACGCACCGGCCTATAACACACACCCTTATTTTACCAAGGATATTTGGGTAAAAAAAGTATTTTACCCAAATATCCATGATAAAATGAGGGTGCGTGTGTGCGCGTGTATACCCCGATATACCCCCAGGAAAGGCAGGGGGAGAGAGGCCGTCGCTGCCCGCTTCTCTCCCCCTGCCTTTCCTGGAGTCTAGAGCGCTGCTGTCGGCCCTTCTCACTCCCTGGTTATCGGCGCCGCTGCCCGTTCTGTCTCCCTGACTATCGGTGCCGGCGCCGATAGCCAGGGGGAGAGAAGCGGCGCCGACAGCCAGGGGGAGAGAAGGGGCAGCGGCACCCATTGCTGGCGCCACTGCCCCGTTGCCTCCCCCCATCCCCGGTGGCATAATTACCTGAGTCGGGTCCGCGCTGCTCCAGGCCTCCGTCGTGCGTCCCCAGCGTCGTTGCTATGCACGGCGCGGCGCTCTGATGTCATGCGCCGTGCCGTTCAGCACATAGCAATGACGCCGGGGACGCACGACGGAGGCCTGGAGCAGCGCGGACCCGACTCAGGCAATTATGCCACCGGGGATGGGGGGAGGCAATGGGGCAGCGGCGCCGGCAATGGGTGCCGCTGCCCCTTCTCTCCCCCTGGCTGTCGGCGCCGCTTCTTTCTCCCTGGCTATCGGCGCCGGCACCGATAGTCAGGGGGACAGAACGGGCAGTGGCGCCGATAACCAGGGGGTGAAAAGGGCCGGCAGCAGGGCTCTAGACCCCAGGAAAGGCAGGGGGAGAGAAGCGGGCAGCGACGGCCTCTCTCCCCCTGCCTTTCCTGGGGGTGTATCGGCGTATAACACGCACATAGACTTTAGGCTAAAAATTTTAGCCTAAAAAGTGCGTGTTATATGCCGATAAATATGGTAAATTCTTCTCCAATGTGGATCTCTCTCAAATGGTTTATTGGATTACATACTCTCTTGAATACATTTTTGTGGTGGAAGAATAGGGCTAGGTTTAAATATTTGAATTTTACATTGCTGGAAGGGGTAGGGGGTCTGGGACTAACCAATTTTCGATTGTATTTCTTGCCAATTAAGGCCCAATATATAAAAAATTGGACTAGGCTGTAAAAATTTAATTTTTTAAAGAATTTAGTAGTTTTTTTTGAAACTTTAGAATCGGGGCAATTGAATAAGAAGTTTAGGGAGTGCACATTGGCTAATTTATATAATAATATGTGGTGTGAATTGAAAAAATGTGGACTAGATAGAGTATGTAATTTCATTCCCTTATACGGAAATCTACACTTGAGGGAATTTTTGCATATAGATTCTGAGTTTTGGTGTCGGAAGGGGATTAAGACCCTTGTACATATTTTGGATAAAGGAAAATTGATAGAGTTTGATGAGTGTGAAAATCGAAACTTTTGGTATTGGCAAGTATATAAAGGGTCTCAACACTTTAAGGATAGTAATAGATATGTGCCACAATCACATTATTTATTTTGTTTAATGAGGAAAGAACACACAGAGGGAAAATTCACTTATACATTTTATAAGTCATTAGTACAAGAGACCCCCAAACTATTTCAGCTGAAGATAAAGAGAAGATGGGAAAGAGAGATAGGAAGTGTAACAACTCAGTGGTGGGAAACTTATCTCAGTAATTGTAAATTTCATCAGAATGTTTGAATCATAGAATTATGCAATAGCGCTTTACTCTTAGACTGTATTATGCTACGATAGATATGTTTTTCTATTCCAAGATAACCCCTTTAAGTAGATCAGTGGCCCTGGGTTGTCCGAAAACTGATCCCACCCTACCCTTTCTACTGGTTAAAGGTCCCAGGTCTAGTAAAAAATACTTCTTTTTTTTAAGGATTTGCCCTTTATTTTGGCAAAATACATATTTCAGATTTTTTATATTATTATGTGTGTGAATTCCATAGAAAATATTTATAAATTTTTGTGTACACATTGCAGACAGAAGTCCTTCACAATTATGCAAATATCTGTATTTAGAGAATACAGGTAAATTGTACCCTAAGGGTAATTTTTTCACCTAATCTGACATTGCTATTAGCCAGAAGTAATATGGTGACCATGACAATTATGGCACTAAGCTTAAAGGGGTACTCCGGTGGTTAATTTTTTTGACTATATGGCATCTTCTTTGTAAGTTTAGTTTTTTTGCAATATACATGTGTTATATGTTTTGGCCGCATGTGTGTGTTTGCTTACCTGTTTGTTGGGAAGGAAGTTCTGTACTTCAGAGGATTTTCTTTTACTGTCGTCCACCATGTTCTGAATCTTCTGAATCTCTTGTGGACAAGACGTCAGAGCTTTTTTTTTCTCTTTGTCTGCATGACAGGAATAAGCCACCCCCCCTCATCTCCCCCCCCCCCCCCTCCCGAAGTTCGACATGAGAAGCCATAGTACACAGCTCCTTATCTCCCCTCCCCCCCTGCTCTGCTCCTTTGGATGCAGGTCTGCACAGGAGAACGGAACACAGAAGATAAATGTGTTATCTGAAGGGAAGGATTACAAGGTGCACGGGCCGGAGATGTACAGACTGCAGGGGAAGAAATCTCATACTGGATCTCTATATGTGAAGGGGGAGGGGGACTCCTGAATGACACATGCTGGGAGTTGTAGGTTGTAGTCCCTGTTATGTGTGTGTATGCTAATGTTTACAAACCAGTGTGCCTCCAGCTGTTGCAAAACTGCAACTCCAGCATGCCCTGACAGACTTTGGGCATGCTGGTAGTTGTACATTTGCAACAGCTGGAGGCACACTAGTTGGGAAACACTGTTCTAGCCTATTCAGCATACACATCATGTTACACCAGTGTTTCCCAACCAGGGTGCCTCCAGGTGTTGCAAAACTACAACTCCCAGCATGCCCTGACAGGCTTTGGGCATGCTAGAAGTTGTAGTGAACTACAACCCCCAGGAGACTACAGAGGCAGCATGCTGGTGTTATACCACAGACTGAAGACTCCTGAATGACACATGCTGGGAGTTGTAGTCCCTTTTGTGTGTGTATGACAGTGTATCCCAACCAGGGCTGATTATATTAGTGTGCTGTGTATAAGGGGGCCGACCCGGGAAAATAGTAGGATGGGTAAAGGGCGGAACAAACAAACAAACAAAAAAAGCTGCCCCAAAACAGCAAGGCATGTGGCATGCTGGGATTTGTAGTTTTCAGCACAGCAAGAAACAGGAAATAGAAGCAAAGTTAGGAAAACAAAGTGGGGGATAAAAAGACAACAAAGAACGGAAATAGAGTAGGCTAAACAACAAGAATAAAAATGAAACAAAACAAATAGAGTAAGTCAAAAACGGAAAAAGACGTTGATCACCGGAGTACCCCTTTAAAGTTGTCTCCAATGCCAGATGTGAGACTGGGCAGGAGAATATCCCTGGAGTTACATTTTAACAAGGGGAAAATGCCACTATGTATATGTACAATATGCTATGGCATATTGTAAATCATATTCATTCATGATCATTATCATTACCAAGAAATATATCTTTTGTACAGCTTTAGGCAGATTTGCAGTCTGCACCTGGACTTGTACACTTTGGTTTTTGATGTTACCTCCAGGCAAGGATAAGACATCTGAGCTCAGTGAGGTTTAATGTGAGTATGTACAGTGTCATTTAAAGACTTGAATAGATATGAGCATGACTTCATATGAAAGGAATCATTCCCCTAGCAAGTAGATCTGCAGACATACAGCTCATAAATTAAAGCGTGACTATTATTTCCAAAAACTTTGACATGTCATTGTGAAATGTAAGACATTTTGATCATAAAGGATTAGGGTGCTGAGAACCCCACAGATCACCGAAACAAAGAAACATAAATGCATTGGTTGTGATCATTTCTGTATCGCTCTTCTCCATGTCTGTACACCACTAACCTCACTACTTTAAAAAGAATTGAACAAAGGTTGTAAGATCAGCAGCATTTAAATAGCATTTATGACACTCTGTATGACATCACATCAAGAAGCAGCAGAACCGTTCCTCAACATTATTTCTGGATAGCTAAAAAAGACTCAGATTATGTATTGGTATATACAGTACCTCAGCCTCTACTAGCCAACCCACCCATCCAACACACAAACATATATACGACAACCCTTACATGTCTGTCAAACATATCCAAGACATGATCTTAGATAAACTAACAGAGTAGAATTCTGGTTTTAACATTTTTAATTTATGGAACGCTCACGCATTTACTGATTCAACAAGTAACAATACTGGTAAATGCTACAAAAAAAATCATGGCATACTTATCTGTTAATAGTTTATAGAGCACTGTTATAGTTTTTACAGAATCTATCCAAGGGAAAAGGTAAATCATGTCTCAAAATGCAAAACACACATCTAATTTTACATGACATTGGTAAATTTAAGCAAAAATGTTGAATTTTTCTATGTAAAGAATTTATACAGTACATTTCTACTTTTGCCTTTTTCCAAATAAGATTGTAAGATTGCATTCACATCATGATATGGTTGCAATTAGAGATGAGCAAACTTTTCAAAAATTCAATTCGGCTTAGCTGAATTTTCCGAAAAAATTCATTTCGGGTCGAATTTATTTGCGGCGAATCTATATTAAAAATGGCTATTTCTGACCTACAGAGAGCATCAATAGGGGTGTAGAACACTTTGCTTTGTTCTAACATGCATATGGAGTGTGCTGAGGCAGTGAAATAATACTGTTATTCAGTATGACATGCAGATTACAGTCATCGCTATTAGAATCACTGCTGCAGAGCGGCACAATGACAGAGACTGGAGGTGGCATCAGTATGAGGAAACCATATAGTGGCTGAATGTCACAACGTGGAGGTGTTGGCAGCATGAGGAGACCATAAAGTGGCTAAATGACACAGCGTGGAGGTGTTGGCAGCATGAGGAGACCATATAGTGGCTGAATGACGCAGCGTGGAGGTGTTGGCAGCATGAGGAAACCATATAGTTGCTGAATGACACAGCTTGGATGTGGCTGAAGCATGAGGAGACTATATAGTGGCTGAATGGCACAGCGTGGAGGTGTTGGCAGCATGAGGAGACCCTATAGTGGCTTAAAGTCACAGTAGAAGTGTTGGCAGCATGAGGAGACCATATAGTGGCTGAATGACACAGCTTGGATGTGGCTGAAGCAAGAGGAGACCATATAGTGGCTAAATGAGACAGCGTGGAGGTGTTGGCAGCAGGAGGAGACCATATAGTGGCTAAATGACACAGTGTGAAGGTGATGGCAGCATGAGGAGACCATATAGTTGCTGAATGACACAGCCTGGAGCTGGCAGCAGCATGAGTAGACACTAGGGCTTCACAATCCCTAAGATGAAAAGATGAATTTTGAAATTTAAATTGAAGATTTATGGTAGATAGTGCTACCATAAACATTTTTAGGCCTAGGCCAAGCAGAATCAGTAAACCATATATTGGCTGAATGACACAGCCTGGAGGTGGCAGAATCATGAGGAGACCCTATAGTGGCTGAATGGCACAGCCTAGAGGTGGCTGAAGCATGAGGAGACTAAATTGTGGCAGAATGGCACAGCCTTGAGGTGATTGAAGCATGAAGAGACCATATAGTGGCTGAATTGCACAGCCTGGAGGTGGCTGAAGTGTGAGGAGACATATAGTGGCTAAATGACACAGCCTAGAGGTGGCTGAAGCATGTGGAGACTATATAGTGTCTGAATGGCAAAGCCTGGAGTTGGCAGAAGTATGAGGAGACCATTGCAATTTAAGATTTGTAAATTAAAATTTAAGATTTTGAAATTGAAATTCAGGATTTTTAACTCCCAAGTTTTAGTGTCCTGGGCCACGGCGTGTGAGTCTAAACAACCAAATTTAACAAGGAGTCACATGTCACTTGGCAGCACAATGACAGAGCCTGGAGGAGGCATCAGTATGAGGAGACCATATAGTGGCTGAATGACTGCCTGGAGTTGGTGGCAGCATGGGTAGACCATATAGTGTCTGAATGGCACAGCCTGGAATTGGCTGAAGTATTAGAATACCATATAGTGTCTGAATGACACAGCCTGGCGGTGGCTGAAGCATGAGAAGAAACCATTTAATGTCTGATTGGCACAGCCTGGAGTTGGCTGAAGCATGAGGATAACATATAGTGGCTGAATGGCACATCCTGGAGTTGGTTGAAGCATTAGGAGACCATATAGTGTCTGAATGGCAACCCGGTGACAAAGGTGAGTGAAAAAAGGTCTGATGCCGAGGAATGTTTGTAACTGGGAAGCAGCGCCTTAAATCTGTTCGGCATGATCCATATTTGTGGAGTGTTGGTGTGGCACTATGGTCAATCTACTCTGATGCATCTGGCATTGGAAATCCTGGCTGATCCATGCCTGATTCATCTTCACAAAGGTCAGTCTCTCCACATTTTTCGTGGACAGACGAGTTCTCCTTGGGGTTACTATGGCCCCTGCCGCACTAAACACCCTGTCACGATGCCGGCTGGCAGGAGGTGGATCCTCTGTGCCAGAGAGGGATAGGCGTGGACCGTGCTAGTGGACCGGTTCTAAGTCACTACTGGTGTTCACCAGAGCCCGCCGCAAAGCGGGATGGTCTTGCTGCGGCGGTAGTGACCAGGTCGTATCCACTAGCAACGGCTAAACCTCTCTGACTGCTGAAGATAGGCACGGTACAAGGGAGTAGACAGAAGCAAGGTCGGACGTAGCAGAAGGTCGGGGCAGGCAGCAAGGATCGTAGTCAATAAGGTAATAGCAGGAGGTCAAGTACACAGTATGGACAAACACAGTAACGCTTTCACTAGGCTCTAAGGCAACAAGATCCGGCAGGGGAGTGCAGGGGCAGAGATCAGATATAGTCTGGGAGCAGGTGGAAGCCAATTAAGCTAATTGGGCCAGGCACCAATCATTGGTGCACTGGCCCTTTAAGTCTCAGGGAGCTGGCGCTCGCGCGTCCTAGAGAGCGGAGCCGCGCGCGCCAGCACATGACAGCAGGGGATGGGAACGGGTAAGTGACCTGGGATGCGATTCGCGAGCGGGCGCGTCCCGCTGTGCGAATCGCATCCCCGACGGCCATGACAGTGCAGCGCTCCCGGTCAGCGGGACCGTCCGGGGCGCTGCGGAGAGAGAGTCGCCGTAAGCGCTCCGGGGAGGAGCGGGGACCCGGAGCGCTAGGCGTAACAGTACCCCCCCCCCTTAGGTCTCCCCTTCTCTTTGTCCGGTAACTGCCTCCCCTGGGATGAGGACACTGGGAAAGAATGGAGGGATTCCTCAACGGCAGGCAGTACAGCAGGAGTGGGAATGGGGAGGGAGGGCAGAGGGCGAGGCCTGGCACGGGGCAGTGTGACACCAGGACGGGGGCCATGAGGAGGCACCGAGGCTTGCCTGACTGGACTGGGAGGGGGGGAGAGGCACTTCTTATGGCAGGCAGAGTCCATAAAGACTTTAGGGAGACCGGATACAGGGGAACACACAGGGTCACGGCAGGGAGTACTGGGAACCGGTTTAAGGCAGTCCTTGAAACAAGAGGTACCCCAGCTCTTAATCTCCCCTGTGGGCCAATCCAGGGTTGGGGAATGGTGTTGAAGCCAGGGTAGTCCAAGGAGAATTTCGGAAGTGCAATTGGAGAGGACCAAAAACTCAATTTTTTCGTGATGAGGTCCGATGCACATTAGGAGGGGCTCCGTGCGGTAACGCACGGTGCAATCCAACCTGACTCCGTTGACCGCGGAAATGTGGAGTGGCTTGACGAGACGGGTCACCGGGATGCGGAATTTATTCACCAAGGACTCCCGAATAAAATTCCCAGAGGCACCAGAGTCCAGGCAGGCCACGGCTGAGAGGGAAGAGTTGGCTGAAGGAGAAATCCGTACAGGCACCGTGAGACGTGGAGAAGCCGACTTAGCATCAAGAGACGCCACACCCACGAGAGCTGGGTGCGAGCGTGCGTTTCCCAGACGTGGAGGACGGATAGGGCAATCCACCAAAAAATGTTCGGTACTGGCACAGTACAGACAAAGATTCTCTTCCCTACGGCGATTCCTCTCTTCCAGGGTCAGGCGAGACCGATCCACTTGCATGGCCTCCTCGGCGGGAGGCCTAGGCGCAGATTGCAATGGAGACTGTGGGAGAGGTGTCCAGAGATCTAAGTCTTTTTCCTGGCGGAGCTCTTGATGCCTCTCAGAAAAACGCATGTCAATGCGAGTGGCTAGATGAATGAGTTCATGCAGGTTAGCAGGAGTTTCTCGTGCGGCCAGAACATCTTTAATGTTGCTGGATAGGCCTTTTTTAAAGGTCGCGCAGAGGGCCTCATTATTCCAGGATAGTTCAGAAGCAAGAGTACGGAATTGTATGGCGTACTCGCCAACGGAAGAATTACCCTGGACCAGGTTCAGCAGGGCAGTCTCAGCAGAAGAGGCTCGGGCAGGTTCCTCAAAGACACTTCGAATTTCCGAGAAGAAGGAGTGTACAGAGGCAGTGACGGGGTCATTGCGGTCCCAGAGCGGTGTGGCCCATGACAGGGCTTTTCCAGACAGAAGGCTGACTACGAAAGCCACCTTAGACCTTTCAGTAGGAAACTGGTCCGACATCATCTCCAAGTGCAGGGAACATTGCGAAAGAAAGCCACGGCAAAACTTAGAGTCCCCATTAAATTTGTCCGGCAAGGACAAGCGGAGGCTAGGAGTGGCCACTCGCTGCGGAAGGGGTGCAGGAGCTGGCGGAGGAGATGGTTGCTGCTGTAGCAGAGGCAGAAGTTGCGACTGAAGTTGCTGCACCATGGTGGACACTTCCGACAGCTGGTGGTTTAGATGGGCGATCTGTCGGGATTGCTGGGCGACCACCGTGGTGAGATCAGAGATATAAGGCAGGGGAACCTCAGCGGGATCCATGGCCGGATCTACTGTCACGATGCCGACTGGCAGGAGGTGGATCCTCTGTGCCAGAGAGGGATAGGCGTGGACCGTGCTAGTGGACCGGTTCTAAGTCACTACTGGTGTTCACCAGAGCCCGCCGCAAAGCGGGATGGTCTTGCTGCGGCGGTAGTGACCAGGTCGTATCCACTAGCAACGGCTAAACCTCTCTGACTGCTGAAGATAGGCACGGTACAAGGGAGTAGACAGAAGCAAGGTCGGACGTAGCAGAAGGTCGGGGCAGGCAGCAAGGATCGTAGTCAATAAGGTAATAGCAGGAGGTCAAGTACACAGTATGGACAAACACAGTAACGCTTTCACTAGGCTCTAAGGCAACAAGATCCGGCAGGGGAGTGCAGGGGCAGAGATCAGATATAGTCTGGGAGCAGGTGGAAGCCAATTAAGCTAATTGGGCCAGGCACCAATCATTGGTGCACTGGCCCTTTAAGTCTCAGGGAGCTGGCGCGCGCGCGTCCTAGAGAGCGGAGCCGCGCGCGCCAGCACATGACAGCAGGGGATGGGAACGGGTAAGTGACCTGGGATGCGATTCGCGAGCGGGCGCGTCCCGCTGTGCGAATCGCATCCCCGACGGCCATGACAGTGCAGCGCTCCCGGTCAGCGGGACCGTCCGGGGCGCTGCGGAGAGAGAGACGCCGTAAGCGCTCCGGGGAGGAGCGGGGACCCGGAGCGCAAGGTGTAACACACCCACTCTGATGACACACTACTGGCCAGGCAGGACAGCTTTTCCAGGGCAAACTCTGCTAGTTGTGGCCACAAATCAAGTTTGGCTGCCCAGAAGTCCAGCGGATCTTAAAAGTGTGTTGGCATGGGCATGTCAAGGTATGCCACCACCAGCTGCTTCAGTCCTGCTCCAGGTCTACCTGCTGCTGATGAGTTGCTTCACTATGCAGGTGAAGAAAGCTACTAATCAGCAACTTTAGACTCAGGCTGGTCCTGCCACCCCACCCCACCCCTTCCCAGCAGTCATGGAAGTGGAAGGTGAGTGCAGGGGACCCCCCGATTGAGACCTATTTAACCTGGTGGGCGGGGGATAAAAGACCACTGAAAAAGCATGCCCCTGATTGGTGTAACCCCCAGCTTTGCAGTAGCTAGGTAGCTTAGGAGGGAGGGGGAGGAGGAACAGGGGAGACACAAAGTCTGGAGATAGGGAAAGGAGAAACTATTAACCCCTACAGTGCTTTACAAAACTTAAAGCTCTGCTGCAATCAGAGGGCAAGCCAGTTATACACGGCTTGCCCCGACATGATAGATCTACACCAAAAAAACAAGGGTCCACATACCGCTAAAAGGTCATTTTAATAACACCAACAAAATTTAAAACATGTATATGAGGTATCAGGAGAAAAACACAAGTAAGCACAGAGGCCACAACACATGAATTTCAGAAATAATGGGGGAGATTTATCAGATCCTGTGCAGAGGGAAACATCCCATTTTGGCCTTAAGGACACAGACAATTTTATTTTTGCATTTTGTTTTTTTCCTCCTCACCTTCTCAACATCATAACTCCCTCCATAAACATATTTCCATCCACAGACAAGTATGAGGGTTTGTTTTTTGTGTGTGATAAGTTGTCCTTTGTAATTAAGTCACTCATTTTACCATAAAGTAGGGATGCACCGATATATCGGCGTCCGATACATATCGGCTGAAAATAGCTATTTCGGCAAAATGCCGAAACAACAAAAAATTGTCCGCCCACAGCACAAGTTACAAACACTGCCAGTGGCAGAGGCACTCGTGGGGGGTGCAGGGGGGGGGCGGCCGCACCGGGCGCAACATCTGGGGGGGGGGGCGCTCTCCGGGATAGGAATACTTCTTTTTATGTGCCCGGGCCGGCTCCCGTGTGTGGCTGCAGGCGGGGGCCGGCCAGAGCATATAAAAACTAATACTGTGTACTAAACACCAGGGGGCCTCCAGCTGTTGTGAAACTACAACTCCCAGCATGCCCGGACCGGCAAAGTCTGTCCGGGCATGCTGGGAGTTGTAATTTCACAACAGCTGGAGGCCCCCTGGTTTTTAGTATACAGTATTAGTTTTCATATGCTCTGGTCGGCCCCCTCCTGCAGCCACACACGGGAGCCGGCCCGGGCTGATAAAAAGAAGTATTCCTATCCCGGACATACCTGTGTCCCGAAATATCTTTTCGGGACATAAGGATGTCCGCCGGTCACTCACCATTTCCCGGTGTCCTCCTGCGATCCTCCTTCGGTCCCTCGCTTCTCCGCCTCTATGGTCGCACGCACGGGACGTCACTGACGTCCCGTGTGTACAACCATAGAGACGCAGGAGGACCGCAGGATCGTCGCAGGAGAATGCGCGTTGGCCGGGGCCTTGTAAGTGACCGTGTCATCTTCTTGAGTGTTCCGGTCACCGCTCCTCCGGTCCCCGCACCTACTGTTATGGTCCATAGGCCATAGCAGTAGATGTGACCCCAGGCCGGAGGAGCGGTGATCGAACACTGTGGGGGGCAGCAGTACAGACATACAGCCTCCAGCCATACACTGTATATGGCTGGATGCTGTATGTCTGTGGGGTGGGGGGAGCTGCCTACTATTGTGGGGGAACTGCTGACCTAATGTGGGGGGGAGCTGCCTACAAATGTGGGGGGAGCTGCCTAATATTGTAGGGGGGGAGCTGCCTAATATTGTTGGGGGGGGGGGCTGCCTAATATTGTTGGGGGGAGCTGCCTGATATTGTGGGGGGGGAGCTGCCTAATATTGTGGGGGGGAGCTGCCTAATATTGTTGGGGGGAGCTGCCTAATATTGTTGGGGGGGAGCTGCCTACAAATGTGGGGGGAGCTGCCTAATATTGTGGGGGAACTGCCTACTATTGTGGGGAACCTGCCTACTATTGTGGGGGAACTGCTGACCTAATGTGGGGGGGAGCTGCCTACAAATGTGCGGGGAGCTGCCTAATATTGTTGGGGGGAGCTGCCTAATATTGTGTGGGAACTGCCTACTATTGTTGGGGGGAGCTGCCTACTATTGTGGGGAACCTGCCTACTATTGTGGGGGAAATGCTGACCTAATGTGGGGGAGCTGCCTACTATTGTGGGGAACCTGCCTACTATTGTGGGGAAACTGCTGACCTAATGTGGGGGGAGCTGCCTAAAAATGTGGGGGGAGCTGCCTAATATTGATGGGGGGAGCTGCCTAATATTGTGTGGGAACTGCCTACTATTGTTGGGGGGAGCTGCCTACTATTGTGGGGAACCTGCCTATTATTGTGGGGGAAATGCTGACCTAATGTGGGGGAGCTGCCTACTATTGTGGGGGAGCTGCCTACTATTGTGGGGGAGCTGCCTACTATTGTGAGGGAGCTGCCTACTAATGTGGGGGAACTCCCGACCTAATGTGGGGGAGCTGGCAATCTAATGTGGGGGAATCTAATCTAATCTAATGATCGGAGCGCTGCATTTTACCAGAAGACGGGGAGAAGTCATTTTCGGTGTCGGTATCGGTTTCGGCCGGACATTTTTTTTAATTTCGGTTTCGTTTCAGTTCTGAAATTTCCATTTCGGTGCACCTCTACCATAAAGTGTATGGCGAAATTAGAAAAATACTATTTGATACCACATTTTCATATAAGAAACTTTTTATTAATTAAAAATATTTTTTTTTTAATATCATGTGATAAAAAAGCAGCTATTTTGGCCTTTTTTTTTTTATATTTACGCCATTTATAATCAAAAACATTATATTTTGACAGTTCGGACATTCATGCACGCAGCAATAATAAATATGCTTGTTAATTTTTTTTACACTTTCTGGTGGTAAATTGAGAAAAAGGGATGATTTACATTTTAATTGGGGGATGGGATTTGTAAAAAAAAATTTTCCTTTTTTTTAAATTTTTTTTGCTTTTTTTTACACTTAAATTTTTATAATTTTTACCAAGCATGTGATTGTCAACACTGTTCAGTGCTATGCATAGGGTATAGCACTGATCAGTGTTATTGGCGATCTTCTGCTCTGGTCTGCTCGATCTCAGCCCAGAGCAGAAGACCCCTGGAGACGACTGGAGGCAAGTGAGGGGACCTCCATCCGCCATTATTGATGACCATATCCCCGTGGCAGAGCCGCCGGCGATCTGAGCATCCATTTTACCGACAACACTGCCGCAGATGCCATGATCTGTATTGATCACGGCATCTGAGGGGCTAAAGGCACACATCAGCACTATCGCTGATATCTGCCATTACCGGTGGGTCCCTGACTGCTGATAGCGGCACCACTTCGGTGCTCGTGGTCATGTACAGGACGTAAATGTACGTCCGGGTGCCTTAAAGGGGTTCTCCAGTGCTTAAACATCTTATCCCCTATCCAAAGGATAGGGGATAAGATGCCTGATCGCGGGAGTCCCGCCGCTGGGGACCCCCGGGATCATGCACGCAGCACCCCGTTTGTAATCAGTCCCCGGAGCGTGTTCACTCCGGGACTGATTACCGGCGACTACAGGGTGGGCGGTGTGTGACGTCACGCCTGCGCCGGCGTGTGACGTCACGCTCCGCCACTCAATGCAAGCCTGCGGGAGGGGGCGTGATACATTTACCTTCTGTGTCGTTAAGGGGTTAAGTGGGATAAATGGAGCCTGTATCACAGATGTAACACACTCTTACACATATATAATTCAAAAATTACAGACATAACTCCTCAATAATACATTATCGTTCTCCATATGAAAATCTCTTTTTCTTCTTATGCCAGTCTTGCTGAGCTGGTGTGGCCATCTTCCATCTTTCTCATTACCACAAGGATTAACCTCAGCCATCATGGTTGTCCTTGTTGTTATATGGCTGTGCTTGTAGATGGAGATGGGTTCACATCTTTGATGATGGAGACACTAGCACACCCAGGATTCTCTTGAGGAAAATGTGTCGCTATAAATCCTTTAAAAGGGTTGATATGACCTCTGGTGTCTTCCTGGAGTCTCCACACAGAGTGACACAGTCTGCCATCTTTTCTCTTTCCCAGAGTGTTAGATGGGAGGTAAAGTTGTGAGGAAAGGAAACATCATCTGAAGTATATCAGAGATTTGGGTGCAATGAGCCACAATTTGAGATGCACCCAAACTCTGTCCAACATGAGACACTGTTACGCCTAGCGCTCCGGGTCCCCGCTCCTCCCCGGAGCGCTCACGGCGTCTTTTTCCCTGCAGCGCCCCGGTCGGTCCCGCTGACCGGGAGCGCTGCACTGTCATGGCCGTTGGGGATGCGATTCGCACAGCGGGACGCGCCCGCTCGCGAATCGCATCCCAGGTCACTTACCCGTCCCGGTCCCCTGCTGTCATGTGCTGGCGCGCGCGGCTCCGCTCTCTAGGGCGCGCGCGCGCCAGCTCTCTGAGACTTAAAGGGCCAGTGCACCAATGATTGGTGCCTGGCCCAATTAGCTTAATTGGCTCCCACCTGCTCCCTGCCTTTATCTGACCTCCTCCCATGCACTCCCTGGCCGGATCTTGTTGCCTTGTGCCAGTGAAAGCGTTTAGTGTGTCCAAAGCCTGTGTACCTGAACTTCTGCTACCCATCCTGACTACGAACCTTGCCGCCTGCCCCCGACCTTCTGCTACGTCTGACCTTGCCTCTGCCTAGTCCTTCTGTCCCACGCCTTCTCAGCAGTCAGCGAGGTAGAGCCGTTGCTAGTGGATACGACCTGGTTGCTACTGCCGCAGCAAGACCATCCCGCTTTGCGGCGGGCTCTGGTGAATACCAGTAGCCTCTTAGAACCGGTCCACTAGCACGGTCCACGCCAATCCCTCGCTGACACAGAGGATCCACTACCTGGAAGCCGAATCGTGACAGTAGATCCGGCCATGGATCCCGCTGAGGTGCCGCTGCCAAGTCTCGCTGATCTTCCCACGGTGGTCGCTCAGCAATCGCAGCAGATTGCCCAACAAGGACAGCAGCTGTCGCAGTTGACCGCCATGTTACAGCAACTTCTGCCTCTGCTACAGCAGCAACCATCTCCTCCGCCAGCTCCTGCACCTCCTCCGCAGCGAGTGGCTGCTCCTAACCTCCGCTTGTCCCTGCCGGACAAATTTGATGGGGACTCTAAACTCTGCCGTGGATTTTTGTCTCAGTGTTCCCTGCATATGGAGATGTTGTCGGACTTGTTTCCTTCAGAACGGTCTAAGGTGGCGTTCGTAGTAAGCCTTCTTTCAGGAAAGGCCTTGTCTTGGGCCACACCGCTCTGGGACCGCAATGATCCTACCACAGCCACAGTCCAGGCCTTCTTCGCTGAACTCCGGAGTGTCTTCGAGGAGCCAGCCCGAGCTTCTTCTGCCGAGACTGCCCTGTTGAACCTGGTCCAGGGTAATTCTTCCGTTGGCGAGTACGCCATACAATTCCGTACTTTTGCTTCTGAACTATCCTGGAATAATGAGGCTCTCTGCGCGACCTTTAAAAAAGGCCTATCCAGTCGCATCAAGGATGTGCTGGCCGCACGAGAGATTCCTGCCAACCTCCAAGAACTCATCCATTTGGCTACCCGCATTGACATGCGTTTTTCTGAGCGACACCAAGAGCTCCGCCAGGAAAAAGACTTAGATCTCTGGGCACCTCTCCCACAGCATCCTTTGCAGTCTTCGCCTGGGCCTCCCGCCGAGGAGGCCATGCAAGTGGATCGGTCTCGCCTGACCCAGGAAGAGAGGAATCGCCGTAGAGAAGAAAATCTCTGTCTTTACTGTGCCAGTACCGAGCATTTCTTGGTGGATTGCCCTATCCGTCCTCCACGCCTGGGAAACGCACGCACGCACCCAGCTCGCGTGGGTGTGGCGTCTCTTGGTTCCAAGTCTGCTCCTCCACGTCTCACGGTACCCGTGCGGATTTCTTCTTCAGCCAACTCCTCCCTCTCAGCCGTGGCCTGCTTGGACTCCGGTGCCTCTGGAAATTTTATTTTGGAGTCGTTTGTTAATAAATTCAGCATCCCGGTGACCCGTCTCGTCAAGCCGCTCTACATTTCCGCGGTCAACGGAGCCAGATTGGACTGCACCGTGCGTTACCGCACAGAACCCCTCCTGATGTCTATCGGACCCCACCACGAAAGGATTGAGTTCTTCATTCTCCCCAACTGTACCTCTGAGGTCCTCCTCGGTCTGCCATGGCTCCGGCTTCATTCCCCCACCCTTGATTGGACCACCGGGGAGATAAAGAACTGGGACTCTGCCTGCCACAGGAAGTGCCTCTCCCCCCCTCCCAGTCCCATCAGGCAAGCCTCTGTGTCCCCTCATGGCTCCCGTCCTTGTGTCTCCCTGCCCCGTGCCAAACTTCACCCTCTGCCCTCCCTCCCCATTCCAACTCCTGCTGTACTGCCTCCCGTTGAGGAAGCCCCGCATTCTTTCCCGGTGTCCTCATTCCAGGGGAGGCAGTTACCGGACAAAAAAAAGGGGAGACCTAAGGGGGGGGTACTGTTACGCCTAGCGCTCCGGGTCCCCGCTCCTCCCCGGAGCGCTCACGGCGTCTTTTTCCCTGCAGCGCCCCGGTCGGTCCCGCTGACCGGGAGCGCTGCACTGTCATGGCCGTTGGGGATGCGATTCGCACAGCGGGACGCGCCCGCTCGCGAATCGCATCCCAGGTCACTTACCCGTCCCGGTCCCCTGCTGTCATGTGCTGGCGCGCGCGGCTCCGCTCTCTAGGGCGCGCGCGCGCCAGCTCTCTGAGACTTAAAGGGCCAGTGCACCAATGATTGGTGCCTGGCCCAATTAGCTTAATTGGCTCCCACCTGCTCCCTGCCTTTATCTGACCTCCTCCCATGCACTCCCTGGCCGGATCTTGTTGCCTTGTGCCAGTGAAAGCGTTTAGTGTGTCCAAAGCCTGTGTACCTGAACTTCTGCTACCCATCCTGACTACGAACCTTGCCGCCTGCCCCCGACCTTCTGCTACGTCTGACCTTGCCTCTGCCTAGTCCTTCTGTCCCACGCCTTCTCAGCAGTCAGCGAGGTAGAGCCGTTGCTAGTGGATACGACCTGGTTGCTACTGCCGCAGCAAGACCATCCCGCTTTGCGGCGGGCTCTGGTGAATACCAGTAGCCTCTTAGAACCGGTCCACTAGCACGGTCCACGCCAATCCCTCGCTGACACAGAGGATCCACTACCTGGAAGCCGAATCGTGACAGACACATTAAAGGGGTCTTCCAGTGGAAATTTTTTTTTTTTTCAAATCAACAGATGCCAGAAAGTTAAACAGATTCATAAATAACTTCTATAACTCCTCCCACCCTTGTGATTGATCACATGGTAATGACATCACTGAAGTTGCTCACACACAGCCCAATGTTTGGCAGTTTAGATTAGTGTTGGGCACGAATATTCTCATTTCTAATTTTTATCACGAATATTGCGAATATATTCGCTAAATATTTGAAATTATGATTATTTGCTTTTTTGCCGCATATGTGCATATGCGCAATTGTGAATATTCGCATATTCCTTCTTTTCACTTGTGGGCCAATTAAAATGATGCAAGTACACTTGTCAGAGGTTATCAACAACAGCTCTAGCAACCAATAGTAAATTTGCCCACCCCCTCACTGTTTTCTTCCTCAAATACGCGAATATGTAAATATTTGCATATGCGAATATGCGAAAGTAACGAATACGCGAAATTCGCGAATATAGGACGAATATTCGTCTATATATTTACAAAGTATCGCAAATTTGAATATGGGCAATGCCGCTCATCACTAGTTTAGATCTCTCCACTGTGCTGCCTGTAGGAGAGCTCCACTTATACAGGGAGGAGGGGACAGGTAGCAGTTAGTCTTGTTGTGGTGAGTGAGCACTACGGGCCCCCCTGGTGTAGGGGCCGAGTCGCAGCTGTGATCCTTGCGACCCGTAGAGTTACACCACTGGATAGGGGATAAGTTGTCCTATGCCACGGTACTCCTTTAATAACTGGAAAAACCAAGGTTATAAAACATTCAAAACTGTAGGAAAAGAAAATGATGATAAATGATCTTGTTACTAAAATCAAAGGAATATTTCAACCAACTTAAAAGTTAAAACTAAGACTGCTATGTAAGCAAAAAGCTTTCTCACATCCCCACAGTAGCATGGCAAAGGAGTGACTGGAAATACAGGATTAGATCCGGCGCTGGCCGAGTAATTGTAAGGAAGCAGCAGGTGTAAAAGCCAGGTTGGTTTATTCAACAAGCATGCAACGCATTTCGCGTTGCATCCTTGTTGAATAAACCTACCTGGCTTTTACATCTGCTGCTTCCTTACAATTACTCGGCCAGCGCCGGATCTAATCCTGTATTTCCAGTCACTCATTTGCCTACTACATCCCAGGAAGGCTGCGGATGATTTGCTTACTTTCTTCTTGCGCTATCCATTGTTGTGTGTGAGCTCACACAACCTAATCTGGTAAGCGGCTGTAGATTGTTCCCTTCCCCCTCCTCTGATCCTGAGGTTCTACACACGGAGCGCCTTCCATCTTTCTCCCATAGTAACATGGAATGTACAGTACTTACTAAATGAAACACATTAGTGTGATGGTTGATTCATTAAAACTGTAGTCCACTTACTTCTGTATTTTTAGGTACTAATGACTAAGCATTATATATGCAGAATAATTGGAAGATAAAGATAAAAAAAAAATTAAGGGAACACTTAAACAACACAATGTAACTCCAAGTCTATCACACTTCTGTGAAATCACACTGTCCACTCAGGAAGCAACACTGATTGACAATCAATTTCACATGCTGTTGTGCAAATGGAACAGACAACAAGTGGAAATTATAGGCAATTAGCAAGACCAATAAAGGAGTGGTTCTGCAGGTTCCTATGCTTCCTTGCTTATGTTTTTATCACTTTTGAATGCTGGTGGTGCTTTCATTCTAGTGGTAGCATGTGACAGAATCTACAACCCACACAAGTGGCTCAGGTAGTGCAGCTCTTCCAGGATGGCTCATCAATGTGGGGAATGTGGGGAATATGTGGGGAATATGCGCTGTGCTACCTTATGTGGGGATCTATGCTATTATAATGTGGGGAATCTGTAATGTGGGGAATCTGTGCTGCGCTACCTAATGTGGGGAATATGTGCTACGCTATCTAATGTGGGGAATCTGTGCTACACTACCTAATGTGGGGAATCTATGGTACCTAATTTGGGGAATATGTGCTACACTACCTAATTTGGGGAATCTGTGCCATGCTACCTAATGTGGGGAATATGTGCTACGATACCTAAAGTGGGGAATCTGTGCTACGCTGCCTAATGTAGGGAATCTATGCTACCTAATGTGGGGAATCTGTGCTAAGACTACCTAATGTGGGGAATCTGTGCTACGCTACCTAATGTGGGGAATATGTGCCAAGTTACCTAATGTGGGGAATATGTGCAACGCTACCTAATGTGGGGAATCTATGCTATGCTACCTAATGTGGGGAATCTGTGCTGCGCTACGTTATGTGGGGAATCTATGCTATGCTATCTAATGTGGGGAATCTGTGCTGCGCTACCTAATGTGGGGAATCTATGCTACACTACCTAATGTGAGGAATATGTGCTATGCTACCTAATGTGGGGAATCTGTGCCATGTTACCTAATGTGGGGAATCTGTGCTGCGCTACCTTATGTGGGAAATCTATGCTATGCTACCTAATGTGGGGAATCTGTGCTGGGCTACCTAATGTGGGGAATATGTGCTACGCTACCTAATGTGGGGAATCTATGCTGCGTTACCTAATGTGGGGAATCTATGCTACGCTACCTAATGTGGGGAATCTGTGCCATGCTACCAAATCTGGGGAATCTTTGCTGTGCTATCTAATGTAGGGAATCTGTGCTACACTACCTAATGTGGGAAATCTATGCTACCTAATGTGGGGAATCTGTGCTATGCTACCTAATGGGGGGAATCTGTGCTGCGCTACCTAATGTGGGGAATATGTGCTACGCTACCTAATGTGGGGAATCTGTGCTACGCTACCTAATGTGGGGAATCTCTGTTATGCTACCTAATGTGGGGAACATGTGCTACGCTACCTAATGTGGGGAATCTGTGCTACGCTACTTAATGTGGGGAATCTGTGCTGCGCTACCTTATGTGGGGAATCTATGCTATTCTACCTAATGTGGGGAATCTGTGCTGCGCTACCTAATGTGGGGAATATGTGCTGTGCTACCTAATGTGGGGAATATGTGCTACGCTACCTAATGTGGGGAATCTATGCTACGCTACCTAATGTGGGGAATCTGTGCTACGCTACTTAATGTGGGGAATCTGTGCTGCGCTACCTTATGTGGGGAATTTATGCTATTCTACCTAATGTGGGGAATCTGTGCTGGGCTACCTAATGTGGGGAATATGTGCTGCGATACCTAATGTGGGGAATCTATGCTGCGTTACCTAATGTGGGGAATCTATGCTACGCTACCTAATGTGGGGAATCTGTGCCATGCTACCTAATCTGGGGAATCTGTGCTGTGCTATCTAATGTAGAGAATATGTGCTACGCTACCTAATGTGGGAAATCTATGCTACCTAATGTGGGGAATCTGTGCTACGCTACCTAATGGGGGGAATCTGTGCTGCGCTACCTAATGTGGGGAATATGTGCTACGCTACCTAATGTGGGGAATTTATGCTACGCTACCTAATGTGGGGAACATGTGCTACGCTACCTAATGTCGGGAATCTGTGCTACGCTACTTAATGTGGGGAATCTGTGCTGTGCTTCCTTATGTGGGGAATCTATGCTATTCTACCTAATGTGGGGAATCTGTGCTGTGCTACCTAATGTGGGGAATATGTGCTGTGCTACCTAATGTGGGGAATATGTGCTACGCTACCTAATGTGGGGAATCTATGCTACGCTACCTAATGTGGGGAACATGTGCTACGCTACCTAATGTGAGGAATCTGTGCTACGCTACCTTATGTGGGGAATCTATGCTATTATACCTAATGTGGGGAATATGTGCTATGCTACCTAATGTGGGGAATCTATGCTACGCTACCTAATGTGGGGAATCTATGCTATTCTACCTAATGTGGGGAATCTGTGCTTCGTTACCTAATGTGGGGAATCTGTGCTACCTAATGTGGGGAATCTGTGCTACGCTACCTAATGTGAGGAATCTGTGCCATGCTACCTAATGTGGGGAATATGTGCTACGCTACCTAATGTGGGGAATCTGTGCTACGCTACCTAATGTGGGGAATCTATGCTACCTAATGTGGGGAATCTGTGCTAAGGCTACCTAATGTGGGGAATCTGTGCTACGCTACCTAATGTGGGGAATATGTGCTACTCTACCTAATGTGGGGAATCTGTGCTACGCTACCTAATGTGGGTAATATATGCTATGCTACCTAATGTGGGGAATCTGTGCCACGATATTTAATGTGGGGAATCTGTGCTGCGCTACTTTATGTGGGGAATCTATGCTATGCTACCTAATGTGGGGAATCTGTGCTGCGCTACCTAATGTGGGGGATATGTGCTACGCTACCTAATATGGGGAATCTATGCTACGCTACCTAATGTGGGGAATATGTGCTATGCTACCTAATGTGGGGAATCTGTGCTACACTACTTAATGTGGGGAATCTATGTTGTGCTGCCTAATGTGGAGAATCTGTGCTGTGCCAGCTTATGTGGGAAATCTATGCTACCTAATGTGGGGAATCTGTGCTGCGCTACCTAATGTGGGGAATATGTGCTACGCTACCTAATGTGGGGAATCTATGCTACGCTACCTAAATTGGGGGATCTGTGTCATGCTACCTAATCTGGGGAATCTTTGCTGTGCTATCTAATGTGGGGAATCTGTGCTACGCTAAATAATGTGGGGAATCTATGCTACTTAATGTGGGGAATCTGTGCTACGCTACATAATGTGGGGAATCTGTGCCATGCTACCTAATGTGGGGAATCTGTGCTGCGCTACCTAATGTGGGGAATATGTGCTACGCTACCTAATGTGGGGAATCTGTGCCATGCTACCTAATGTGGGGAATCTGTGCTGCGCTATCTAATGTGGGGAATCTATGCTACCTAATGTGGGGAATCTGTGCTACGCTACCTAACGGGGGGGGAATCTGTGCCATGCTACCTAATGTGGGGAATCTGTGCTGCGCTATCTAATGTGGGGAATCTGTGCTACGCTACCTAAGGTGGGGAATCTATGCTACACTACCTAATGTGGGGAATCTGTGCCACGCTACCTAATGTGTGGAATCTGTGCTACATTACCTAATGTGGGGAATCTATGCTACACTACCTAATCTGGGGAATCTGTGCCATGCTACCTAATGTGGGGAATCTGTGCTACGCTACCTAATGTGGGGAATCTGTGCTTTGCTACCTAATGTGGGGAATCTATGCTACGCTACCTAATGTGGGCAATCTATGCTACACTACCTAATGTGGGGAATCTGTGCTACGCTACCTAATGTGGGGAATCTGTGCTGCACTACCTAATGTGGGGAATATGTGCTGCGCTACCTAATGTGGGGAATCTGTGCTGCGCTACCTAATGTGGGGAATCTGTGCTGCGCTGCCTAATGTGGGGAAACTGTGCTGCACTACCTAATGTGGGGAATCTGTGCTACGCTACCTAATGTGGGGAATCTGTGCTGCACTACCTAATGTGGGGAATCTGTGCTGCGTTACCTAATGTGGGGAATCTGTGCTGCGCTACCTAATGTGGGGAATCTGTGCTGCGCTACCTAATGTGGGGAAACTGTGCTGCACTACCTAATGTGGGGAACCTATGCTGTGCTACCTAATGTAGGGAACATATTCTGCGCTACCTAATGTGGGGAAACTATGCTAATTAATGTGGGGGAACTGCTGCCTACCTAATGCAGATTAATATGAGGAAGGTCCTAGAGGACCGAAACTGTGCCGATCGCTAATATATATCCGCCGTGCAATTCTTCCACGGATTCTGTGACCATCTGCTGTGTGAATTAGACTAACATTGGAGGATTAACTTTTATTGACTTGGAATAACATCTATCGCAATATAGCTTATTTTTCCTGACAGTGGGCTAGATTTTGGGGGTCTCCAGCTCCTGCAAGTGCACTGCAGGCGCCTGCATTAACCCCAATTGCTCTATATACCACCTCGATCTATATTATTGTTGAATGCTGTCTATGATATGACATATTATTATTTTGAAACTATTTTATTTGAAATTTTATTTGAAATTATATTTAAAGTGCAAGGATCCTGCACTCCTAGTTATTTGTAACTGTATTCTAATATTGTATCTAGTTTAAATAAACATTGTTGTACCTTGGACATAGCCATCAACTGAATTATTTATTATTACTAGATTACATATACACATGCCATATTACTAGGTTACATATACATCTACCACATTACCATATACCACCGAACCAATTTCCACATACATAGTTGCACCTTATCTCCACACACTAATTACACCTTTCACAACTTCCCCCCTTTTCATCTTCTTTTCCACTCATCCAATTTCTTACTAACCACTCATTAACCATATTATAACCTCATCCATATTCATTTATAGTTATATCTAGACCTTGAGAAGAAGCCAGAATGCTGCTTTTATACCCCACTTTTTACCTCGAGTGTCGAGAGGATATCACTCCCTGGCTAAATTCTCGATCAGATTCTTGTGGCAGATCGAGTACCTCCACATTTTTAACTTTCTATAAAAAAATATATTATTTTTATAATTAAATGTCCCCTTTATAAATTTTTTATATTGTCGGCTACATTTTTAGGTCCCTACCTGCTTACATAAATTGGTCCCTGTTTAAAAATTTGTAAAAATTTTCTTCTAAAAAAATATAAATTTCGTTAACTAAATTTTTTTCCATCACTAGTGTATCTTTTTTTTTTTTTAATGGTACCCTATGAAATTTAATAAAAAAGGTATCTCCATCCCTTTTTGGATTGCTAAAGTCCAAAAAAGAATAAAAACCGCCTGCAAAAATGCCAAAGTTAAAACCCAGGAGAAAAACGCTATGATTTCAGCGAAAAAAATGCCATAGTCTCAACATGCTGCGATTTTGGAAAACTGCCAAGGAGCAGGAAAACACCAATGAGGAGTGAAAAAAAAACAAAAGGATTGAAAAAAAATGCAAACTGAAAAACGCCAAGTGGAAAAGATATTTTGCGTTTTCCTACTGACTTGCAGCTACCATCTGTCTGCAGCGTTTTGTTACTGAAAAAACACCATGTGGCAAATTTGGTATTTTTATCGAGGTTTTTGCAAAAAAAAAAAAAAAGTAGAAACTTAGCCTAAACGTGAAGCATATTCTTGTCACGATGCCGGCTGGCAGGTAGTGGATCCTCTGTGCCAGAGAGGGATAGGCGAGGACCGCGCTAGTGGACCGGTTCTAAGTCACTATGCCGGCTGGCAGGTAGTGGATCCTCTGTGCCAGAGAGGGATAGGCGAGGACCGCGCTAGTGGACCGGTTCTAAGTCACTACTGGTTTTCACCAGAGCCCGCCGCAAAGCGGGATGGTCTTGCTGCGGCGGTAGTGACCAGGTCGTATCCACTAGCAACGGGTCACCTCTCTGACTGCTGATGATAGGCGAGGTACAAGGGAGTAGACAGAAGCAAGGTCGGACGTAGCAGAAGGTCGGGGGCAGGCGGCAAGGTTCGTAGTCAGGGTGGATAGCAGAAGTTCTGGTACACAGGCTATAGACACACAATACGCTTTCACTAGGCACAAGGGCAACAAGATCCGGCAAGGGAGTGCATGGGAGGAGGTCAGAAATAGTCAGGGACCAGGTGGAAGCCAATTAAACTAATTGGGCCAGGCACCAATCATTGGTGCACTGGCCCTTTAAATCTCAGGGAGCTGGCGCGCGCGCGCCCTAGAGAGCGGAGCCGCGCGCGCCAGCACATGACAGCAGGGGACGGGAACGGGTAAGTGACCTGGGATGCGATTCGCGAGCGGGCGCGTCCCGCTGTGCGAATCGCATCCCCAACGGCCATGACAGTGCAGCGCTCCCGGTCAGCGGGACTGACCGGGGAGCTGCAGGGAGAAAGACGCCGTGAGCGCTCCGGGGAGGAGCGGGGACCCGGAGCGCTAGGCGTAACAGTACCCCCCCCCCTTAGGTCTCCCCTTTTTTTTGTCCGGTGACTGCCTCCCCTGGGATGAGGACACCGGGAAGGAATGGATGGTTTCCTCAATGGCAGGCAGTACAGCAGGAGTAGGAATGGGGAGGGAGGGCAGAGGGTGAAGCTTGGCACGGGGCAGGGAGACACAAGGACGGGAGCCATGAGGGGACACAGAGGCTTGCCTGAAGGGACTGGGAGGGGGGGAGAGGCATTTTCTGTGGCAGGCAGAGTCCCTAACGACCTTAGGGGGACCGGATACAGGAGGAACCACAGGGTCACGGCAGGGAGTATTGGGAACCGGTTTAAGGCAGTCCTTGGAACAAGAGGGACCCCAACTCTTGATCTCCCCAGTGGACCAGTCCAGGGTTGGGGAATGGTGTAGAAGCTAGGGTAGTCCAAGGAGAATTTCGGAAGTGCAATTGGGAAGGACCAAAAATTCAATTTTCTCGAGATGAGGTCCGATGCACATTAGGAGGGGCTCCGTGCGGTAACGCACGGTGCAATCCAACCTGGCTCCGTTGACCGCGGAAATGTGGAGTGGCTTGACAAGACGGGTCATCGGAATGCGGAATTTATTCACCAAGGACTCCCGAATAAAATTCCCAGAAGCACCAGAGTCCAGGCAGGCCACGGCTGAGAGGGAAGAGCTGGCTGAAGTAGAAATCCGTACAGGCACCGTGAGACGTGGAGAAGCCGACTTAGCATCCAGAGACGCCACACCCACGAGAGCTGGGTGCGAGCGTGCGTTTCCCAGACGTGGAGGACGGATAGGGCAATCCACCAAAAAATGTTCGGTACTGGCACAGTACAGACAAAGATTCTCTTCCTTACGGCGATTCCTCTCTTCCAGGGTCAGGCGAGACCGATCCACTTGCATGGCTTCCTCGGCGGGAGGCCTAGGCGCAGATTGCAGTGGAGACTGTGGGAGAGGTGTCCAGAGATCTAAGTCTTTTTCCTGGTGGAGCTCTTGATGTCTCTCAGAAAAACGCATGTCAATGCGCGTGGCTAGATGAATGAGTTCATGCAGGTTAGCAGGAGTTTCTCGTGCGGCCAGAACATCTTTAATGTTGCTGGATAGGCCTTTTTTAAAGGTCGCGCAGAGGGCCTCATTATTCCAGGAAAGTTCAGAAGCAAGAGTACGGAATTGTATGGCGTACTCGCCAACGGAAGAATTACCCTGGACCAGGTTCAGCAGGGCAGTCTCAGCAGAAGAGGCTCGGGCAGGTTCCTCAAAGACACTTCGAATTTCCGAGAAGAAGGAGTGTACAGAGGCAGTGACGGGGTCATTGCGGTCCCAGAGCGGTGTGGCCCATGACAGAGCTTTTCCAGACAGAAGGCTGACTACGAAAGCCACCTTAGACCTTTCAGTAGGAAACTGGTCCGACATCATCTCCAAGTGCAGAGAACATTGCGAAAGAAAGCCACGGCAAGACTTAGAGTCCCCATTAAATTTGTCCGGCAAGGACAGGCGGAAGCTAGGAGTGGCCACTCGCTGCGGAAGGGGTGCAGGAGCTGGCGGAGGAGATGATTGCTGCTGAAGTTGCGACTGAAGTTGCTGCACAATGGTGAATACTTCCGACAGCTGGTGGGTTAGATGGGCGATCTGTCGGGATTGCTGGGCGACCACCGTGGTGATATCAGAGATATAAGGCAGAGGGACGTCAGCGGGATCCATGGCCGGATCTACTGTCACGATGCCGGCTGGCAGGTAGTGGATCCTCTGTGCCAGAGAGGGATAGGCGAGGACCGCGCTAGTGGACCGGTTCTAAGTCACTATGCCGGCTGGCAGGTAGTGGATCCTCTGTGCCAGAGAGGGATAGGCGAGGACCGCGCTAGTGGACCGGTTCTAAGTCACTACTGGTTTTCACCAGAGCCCGCCGCAAAGCGGGATGGTCTTGCTGCGGCGGTAGTGACCAGGTCGTATCCACTAGCAACGGGTCACCTCTCTGACTGCTGATGATAGGCGAGGTACAAGGGAGTAGACAGAAGCAAGGTCGGACGTAGCAGAAGGTCGGGGGCAGGCGGCAAGGTTCGTAGTCAGGGTGGATAGCAGAAGTTCTGGTACACAGGCTATAGACACACAATACGCTTTCACTAGGCACAAGGGCAACAAGATCCGGCAAGGGAGTGCATGGGAGGAGGTCAGATATAGTCAGGGACCAGGTGGAAGCCAATTAAACTAATTGGGCCAGGCACCAATCATTGGTGCACTGGCCCTTTAAGTCTCAGGGAGCTGGCGCGCGCGCGCCCTAGAGAGCGGAGCCGCGCGCGCCAGCACATGACAGCAGGGGACGGGAACGGGTAAGTGACCTGGGATGCGATTCGCGAGCGGGCGCGTCCCGCTGTGCGAATCGCATCCCCAACGGCCATGACAGTGCAGCGCTCCCGGTCAGCGGGACTGACCGGGGAGCTGCAGGGAGAAAGACGCCGTGAGCGCTCCGGGGAGGAGCGGGGACCCGGAGCGCTAGGCGTAACAATTCTCTTTGTGCTTTAAAGTTGCCTTTAGCATTTCAGAAACTATCTTGCAAGAGGGAGTTTGCTGACACCAGAAAATAAAGAAAACCACAGAATCCTATCATATAAAAGGAATTTAATTTCCAAATGGTACCAGTGCACTATAATGCTGGGTAATGACTTTAACACGTGCAGCTGAATATTTAAATAATACGAAAATTATGGACAGAGAAAAATAACTCACATTTTATTCACTGTATTATTGTTAGATCTTTGGAATGGGGATAAGTTATATTTCACTAGAGAACTCCTTTAAAAGATATTGATTTATATTTTTAGGGGGAGGGGATTGAAAAAAAAATTTTTTTTTCTTTGTGTAATGGACCAAGCCCAATGTTATATATATATATATATATATATATATATATATATATATATATATAAAGAGTAGTGTTGAGCGGCATAGGCCATATTCGAATTCGCGAATATTCGCGAATATATGGACGAATATTCGTCATATATTCGCGAATATTCGCATATCCGTTATATCCTCGTTTTATTTTCGCATATGCGAATATTCGCATATGCGAAAATTAACATATGCGAAAATTGGCATATACAAAATTAACACATGCGAAACTTCGCATATGCGAAAATTAGCATATGCTAATTTTCGCATATGCTAATTTCCGCACGTCAGTCTTACACAGTAGTATTACAGCCTTCTTTACACCACACAAGCTGGAAGCAGAGAGGGATGATCACTGTGATGTGTACTGTAAAAAAAAAAAAAAAAAAAAGAATATTCGTAATTACGAATATATAGCGCTATATTCGCGAAATTCGCGAAATCGCGAATATGCAATATTCGCGAATAATCGAATTGCGAATATTCGCGAGCAACACTAATAAAGAGCAGAAAAGCAACAGCACTCTAAAATTCAAAAGATGTAAAAGAAAACGTGCAGGCAACCTGTAAAAGGATCCATCCAAATATAAAAAAAGGAAGATCAGCGCAGCACTCCAATAACGTGAAAAAAGGTGAATTTTATTCCATCAAAACAATGTGCAAAACAGCAGCGACGTTTCGATCCTCTCAAGCTAGAAAAACATCCTTGAGAGGATCGAAACGTCGCTGCTGTTTTGCACATTGTTTTGATGGAATAAAATTCACCTTTTTTCACGTTATTGGAGTGCTGCCCTGATCTTCCTTTTATATATATATATATATATATATATATATATATATATATATATACATACACATACACACAGGTGAAACTCGAAAAATTTGAATATCGTGCAAAAGTCCATTGTATTTCATTAATGCAACTAAAAAGGAAAGGAAGCATGAAGTGCTCTAAAATCTCCTGGTAGATGGATGCGTTGACCCTGGACTTAACCCCTTCCCGACCTATGACATACCTGTACGTCATGGGTGGCAAGGTGTTCCCGACCCATGACATACAGGTACGTCATGAACATTTTTGCCGCTACTCGCGGCATCCCGCAGCGCCCGGTAAGATGGTGGCTATCACTGATAGCCAGCCATCTTACCATGCGACCATGGGGGGTTTCATCCCCCCCCCCCCCCCCCAGCGATCGCTGCTATCAGCTGGTCAAATCTGACTAGCTGATAGCAGCGTTTCGCTATCAGAATACTTAGCAGCGCGGTGTGTGAGTCCCGATCACGGGGATCGGGACACACACCGCTCTGCTAAGTGTCCCTGACCCGTCCCCCGGCGTCACTTACCCGTCCGAGCGGTGTCCCGAGTGGTCCCGGCGCGAGCGGGGAGGTCCTCAGTTTGGAGACCACTGTATAATGGTCTCCAATCTGTGCTCTTCCAGATGTTGCAAAACTACAAATCTCAGCATGCTCAGTCTGTCCAGGCATGCTGGGAGTTGTAGTTCTCTAACATCTGGAAGAGCACAGATTGGAGATCATTATACAGTGGTCTCCAAACTGTGGACCTCCAGATGTTGCAAAACTACAACTCCCAGCATGCCCAGACTGCCCAAGCATGCTGGAAGTTGTAGTTCGGCAACATCTGATCCTTCAGATATTGCCGAACTACAACTTCCAGCATGCCTGGGCAGTCTGGGCATGCTGGGAGTTGTAGTTTTGCAACAACTGGAGGCACACTAGTTTGGAAACATTGTCCGTTTCCTACCTCAGTGCCTCCAGCTGTTGCAATTGTTGCAAAACTATAACTCCCAGCATGCACTGACAGACCAAGTATGCTGGGAGATGTAGTTTTGCAACAGCTGGAAGCACACTGGTTTGGAAACACTAAGTTTGGTTGCAAAACACTTGAAAGTTTATTACTTAACTTAGTGTTTCCAAACCAGTGTTCCTCCAGCTGTTGCAAAACTACAACTCCCAGCATGCACGGACAGCCAAAGGGCATGCTCGGAGTTTGCAACAGCTGGATGTTTGCCCCCTCCCCCCAATGTGAATGTACAGGGTACACTCACATGGGCGGAGGTTTACAGTGAGTGCTGGAAGTTTGAGATGGCGCAAATTTTGCGCTGCAGCTCAAACTTCCAGCGGCAAACTTGCTGTTAACCTCTGCCCATGTGACTGTACCCTAAAAACACTACACTACACTGACACTAACCTAAAATAAAAAGTAAAAAACACTAGATATACACATACCCCTACACAGACCCCCCTCCCCAAAAAAATGAAAAACGTCTGGTACGCTACTGTTTCCAAAACTGAGCCTCCAGCTGTTGCAAAATAATAACTCCCAGTGTTGCCGGACAGCCATTGACTGTCCAGGCATGCTGGGAGTTTTGCAACAGCTGGAGGCACCCTGTTTGGGAATCATTGGCGTAGAATACCCCTATGTCCACCCCTATGCAAATCCCTAATTCAGGCCTCAAATGCGCATGGCGCTCTCTCACTTTGGAGCCTTGTCGTATTTCAGGGCAACAGTTTTGGGACACATATGGGGTATCGCCGTACTCGGGAGAAATTGCCTTACAAATTTTGGGGGGCTTTTTCTTCTTTAACCCCTTATGAAAAGGTGAAGTTGGGGTCTATACCAGCATGTTAGTGTAAAAAAATAAATTTTTTACACTAACATGCTGGTGTTGCCCTATACTTTTCATTTTCACAAGAGGTAAAAGGGAAAAAAGACCCTCTAAATTTGTAATGCAATTTCTCCCGAGTACGGAGATACCCCATATGTGGGCGCAAAGTGCTCTGGGGGCGCACAACAAGGCCCAGAAGGGAGAGTGCGCCATGTACATTTGAGGTGATTTGCACACTGGTGGCTGATTGTTACAGCAGTTCTGACAAACGCAAAACAATAAATATCCATATGTGAACCCATTTTGGAAACTACACCCCTCACGGAATGTAATAAGGGGTGCAGTGAGCATTTACACCCCACTGGTGTATGACAGATTTTTGGAACAGTGGTCTGTGAAAATGAAAAATAAAATTTTTGATTTGCACAGTCCACTGTTTAAAACATCTGTCAAACGCCAGTGGGGTGTAAATACTCACTGCACCCCTTATTAAATTCCATGAGGGGTGTAGTTTCCAAAATGGGGTCACATGTGGGGGGGTCCACTGTTCTGGCACCATAGGGGCTTCCTAAATGGGACATGCCCCCAAAAACCCTTTCAGAAAAACTCACTCTCCAAAATCCCATTGTCACTCCTTCCCTTCTGAGCCCTCTACTGCGCCCGCCGAACACTTTACATACGCATATGAGGTATTTCCTTACTCAAGAGAAATTGGGTTACAAATTTTAGGGTGATTTCTCTCCTTTTACCCCTTGTAAAAATTCTAAAATTGGGTCTACAAGAAAATGTGAGTGTAAAAAATGAAGATTTAGAATTTTCTCCTTCACTTTGCTGCTATTCCTGTGAAACACCTAAAGGGTTAAAACACTTACTGAATGTCATTTTGAATACTTTGGGGGGTGCAGTTTTTATAATGGGGTCATTTATGGGGTATTTCTAATATGAAGACCCTTAAAATCCACTTCAAACCTGAACTGGCCTCTGAAAAATTACGATTTTGAAAATCTTGAGAAAAATTGGAAAATTGCTGCGGAACTTTGAAGCCCTCTGGTGTCTTCCAAAAGTAGAAACTTGTCAATTTTTTTATGCAAACACAAAGTAGACATATTGTATATGTGAATCAATATGTAATTTATTTGGAATATCCATTTTCCTTTCAAGCAGAGACTTTCAAAGTTAGAAAAATGCTAAATTTTCAAAATTTTCATTAAATTTTTAGATTTTTTACCAAGAAAGGATGCAAATATCAGTGAAATTTTACCAATAACATAAAGTAGAATATGTCACGAAAAAACTATTTTGGAATCAGAATGATAAGTAAAAGCATTCCAGAGTTATTAATGTTTAAAGTGACAGTGGACAGATTTTAAAAAAAATGCCCAGGTCTTGAAGGTGAAAATGGGCTGGGTCATGAAGGGGTTAAAGGGGTACTCCGGTGAAAACCTTTTTTTTTTTTTTTTTTTTTTTTTTAAATCAACTGGTGCCAGAAAGTTAAACAGATTTGTAAATTACTTCTATTAAAAAATCTTAATCCTTCCTGTACTTATTAGCTACTGAATACTACAGTGGAAATTCTTTTCTGTTTGAAACACAGAGCTCTCTGCTGACATCATGAGCACAGTGCTCTCTGCTGACATCTCTGTCCATTTTAGGAACTGTCCAGGGTAAAAGGAAATCCCCATAGCAAACATATGCTGTTCTGGACAGTTCATAAAATGGACAGAGATGTCAGCAGAGAGCACTGTGCTCATGATGTCAGCAGACAGCTCTGTGTTTCAAAAAGAAAAGAATTTCCGCTGTAGTATTCAGAAGCTAATAAGTACAGGAAGGATTAAGATTTTTTAATAGAAGCAATTTATGAATCTGTTTAACTTTCTGGCACCAGTTGATTTTCTAAAAAAAAAGGTTTTTACCGGAGTACCCCTTTAATGAAGCACAGTGGACCAACACCAGCAGATGACATGGCTTCCCAAATCATAGTAATGGGCTTTGGGCTTTTCATGAGCTGTAAGCCATAAACCTCACAATTCTGACAAATCACAGCTTGAACTATCTTGCTTTGCAATGAGTATGAGTATGTAATGAGTCTCTTTCATATATTAGTTTCACGTTTTAAGTTGCATTACTGAAATAAATTAACTTTGCACGATATTCAAATTTTTTTTAGTTTTACCTGTATATGACCTATAGTATAATACTAGCTGAGTACCCGGCGTTGCCCGGTTTTTCCTTCCTAATCCTTGGTGGGGAGGAAAATAAACAAAGGAGGAAGCTTTTGACTTCATATCCTGTCCTCATATATTGTTGTCATAACCCGACCTCCTATCCCGTCATCGTATCACGACCTCCTATCCCGACCTACTATCCAGTCCTCCTATCCCGTCCTCCTATATTGTCCTCCTATCACGCCCTCCTATCCCGTCCTCATATCTCGACCTCCTTTCCCGTCCTCCTATCTCGACCTACTTTCCCGTCCTCCTATCTCGACCTCCTTTCACGTCCTCCTTTCCCGTCCTCCTATCCCGTCCATCTATCCCATCCTCCTATCTCATCCTCCTATCCTGTCCTCCTATCTCGTCCTCCTTTCCTGTCCTCCTATCCTGTCCTCCTATCCCGTCCTCCTATCCCGTCCTCCTTTCCCGTGCTCATATCCCGTCCTCGACCTCCTTTCCCATCCTCCTTTCCCGTACACCTTTTCCGTCCTCCTATCCCGTCCTCCTATCCCGTCCTCCTATCACGACCTCCTATCCCGTCCTCCTATCTCGACCTCCTATCCCGTCCTCCTATCACGACCTCCTATCCCGTCCTCGTATCTCGACCTCCTATCCCATCCTCCTATCTCGACCTCCTATCCCGTCCTCCTATCTCGACCTCCTATCCCGTCCTCCTATCCCGACCTCCTATCCCGACCACCTATCCCGACCTCCTATCCCGACCTCTTATCTCGTCCTCCTATCCCGACCTCCTATATCGACCTCCTATCCCAACCCGTAATATGTGTACCAGTTATTGAAATATTACCAGCCGTACGGAAGTTATGTAGGAACATACATTTCCCATTGATTTGCATGGGACTTTAAACAAAAACCCTTACCCTCACAAATGGGGGTAATTAAGGGTTAAAGTAATTATCCTATATTTTAAGTGAACATATAAGTAACATGTGACCAAGTATTATCGAAATATCTCAAGCCGTTTGGAAGTTATGCAGTGACATATATTTCCCATTGACTTGTATGGGACTTTAAACATAAACCCAGTCCCTGGCAAATGGGGGTGAGTAAGGGTTAAATCACCTATCCTATACATACATACACACACACACACACACACGTTGAGTTTTATATATATAGATTGCAAGCTATAGAGCTTGTGGTACATCATAATAGTCCACGATGATCTAACATTAAAATATGCACACAAAAAAATGATCATTTGTAAGGAATAATTACTAGATATTGAATATGTCTACATTATCTGGTTCTGGGTATTTATAATATGCCACTGGGCTTTGTGAAATATATTAATTTTCTGTTTGGTGGATACTCATACTTCGATCCGTGCACCCATCCTTTTATTTCTTCCATTGTGTATTACGGGATCTGCCCACTATTCCTTAGAATAATCTTTGCAATGGTTTGTTATATTTATGGCCTTGCCATTTATCAATTTTTGTTTCTTTTAAATACTATATAATATTTTTATGATTTTTTTTATCGTCTTGGGGCAAAGCTTTTTTAAATTAAATATTAAGAAATGTGAATGCATGATTTCTGTGTGGGTTCTGGTTTGAAAGCAGATACAGTACTCAAAGCTCCTGTGCTTTTCTGTCAAGTATCCTTAGCTCACCTTTAAATCTTTCTCCTAGAGCTTATACTTCAGAAGCGGCTGTGTCTGCAAACCTTAGATTCAGCTGAGGCATGGTGGTATGGGGAGGAGTAAAGCAGGCAAGGAAGGAATGGTACTCCTGCTAGAGTTTAGTGCAATGCAAACCAGCACAAGGATATAGTTGCAAAGCTAGAGTCATGGCAGGTTCTTCTATAGGCAAAATAGGCAGCTGCCTAGAGCGCTCTCTTGATGGGGGGCGCCGCTCTGCTTGCTGCAAGAAAGTTAGTAGCCAGTCAAGATCTGAAGCACCCATTGCTCATCCAAATCACCTGCCCAGCCAGCACAGCCATCACAGCCCCTGACTAAATCCTTCCCCCTTACCCCCAGTACCATAATAATCTGCATTCTTCAGCCTGCTGGAGGAGCGCAATGCCAGTTCTGAGGCCGACAGGCAGGTCAGTCCAGCATCCTGACATCATGCTTGCTTCCATACATTAACCCCAACCCCCTAGCCTCTCCTAAGTATTCTCTTCTGTCTGAGGAGTACTGCTTTCAGCAGCAACATGCTCCTCAGAGGCAGAAAGGCTTAATCGCTGATGTTCTCTGCCTCATAACATCACAAATCTGTCTCCCCTCCTCTGCCACCGCTAGGGCTATAGAGGGCAATGATGGCACTACTGACAGTCGATGGGAGCTTGTGTGTTGATTCTAACAGCATGTGTAAGTGCACAATTATGTACTGCTTGTTTGTTACAGTGTGTCACCCCAGAAGTAAGAAGATTACACAAGGCGGAGGTTGTTACAGTGTGTCACCCCAGAAATAAGAAGATTACACAAGGAGGAGGTTTATTACAGTGTGTCACCCCAGTAGTAAGTAGATTACATGAGGAGGAGGCTTGTTACAGTGTGTCAGCCCAGTAGTAAGTAGATTACATGAGGAGCAGGCTTGTTGCAGTGTGTCACCCCAGTAGTAAGTAGATTACATGAGGAGGAGGCTTGTTACAGTGTGTCACCCCAGTAGTAAGTAGATTACATGAGGAGCAGGCTTGTTACAGGGTGTCACCCCAGTAGTAAGGAGATTCCATGGGGAGGGGGTTTGTTACAGTGTGTCACCCCAGTAGTAGGGTAATTATGTGGTGCCACAGGTGGTGTAAGGAATACCTTATCACTTCTTGACACTAGGGAACCATTAGCCTATACATGGTCCGAGGTTGGAGACAGCTTCTACTAGGTCAGACACGAGGAGTAAAGGAACACACACACATCAGATTAAGGATAACTGTCTTTACTGAGCAGGGTGCAGATGTCAATACACACAGACAGCATGGTTCTGGTTAGAGAGGATGCAGTGTAACCTTTTGGGAGTCCTGTTGCCTTGCTGGGACTTATGGTGCTTTTCACCCAATAGATTTAACACTGACTTGAGATGAGATTGACGATTGTTCCAAGTAGCTAGGGTTCTTTCAAGGTTCTGTAGCTTTCTCTGCCAGGGCATGAATTTTCTCCATGCGGGTGATCCTCCATGCAGAATGACTGCATAAGACTTGAGAAGATCGATTTGTTCTGGGCCTTCCCTCAGAGCTTCTCCACACACCTCACATCTTTACCACACTTGTGCTTAGACTAAACTAGACGGGGTAACTCCTCCCTGCTACACTATATGCTAAGGAATTTAGGGGTTTCCATTGGCAGGCAGGGTCACATGGGGTTGTACTGCTTCTCTTTTACCCCCTTGGGAGCGGAGGGTTTTTCCGTTTTTGCACTTCGTTTTTTCCTCCTTACCTTTTAAAAATCATAACCCTTTAAATTTTGCACCTAAAAATCCATATGATGGCTTATTTTTTGTGCCACCAATTCTACTTTGTAATGACATCAGTCATTTTACCCAAAAATCTACGGCGAAACAGAAAAAAAATCATTGTGCGACAAAATTGAAGAAAAAACGCCATTTGGTAAATTTTGGGGGCTTCCGTTTCTACGCAGTACATTTTTCGGTAAAAATGACACATTATCTTTATTCTGTAGGTCCATACTATCAAAATGATACCCTACTTATATAGGTTTGATTTTGTCGTACTTCTGGAAAAATCATAACTACATGCAGGAAAATGTATACATTTAAAATTGTCATATTCTGACCCCTATAACTTTTTTATTTTTCCGCGTACGGGGTGGTATGAGGGCTCATTTTTTGCATTTTTGTATTGCATTTTTGTATTGATCGGACTTTTTAATCACTTTTTATAAATTTTTTCATGATATAAAAAGTGACCAAAAATACGCTATTTTGGACTTTGGAGTACGCCATTGACCGTGTGTTTTAATTATTTTAATTAATTACGCGGCGATACCAAATATGTTTATTTTTATTTACACAGTTTTTTTTTATTAGGAAAAGTGGGTGAATCAAACTTTTATTAGGTAAGGGGTTAAATGATCTTTATTCACTTTTTCTTTCACTTTTGTTTGTAAGTGTTATAGCTCCGATAGGGGGCTATAACACTGCACACACTGATCTTTTACATTTATCAATAGTTTCTCATAGGAAACCATTGATCAATGATTCTGCCTGGATCTCAGGCACTGAGCATTCATTCGGCGATCGGACAGCGAGGAGGAAGGTAGGGGACCCTCCTGCTGTCCTAAAGCTGTTCAGGATTCTGCAATTTTGCCACAGCGATTCCAAACAGCCCACTGAGTTAGCCAGGAGAAGTTTACTTGCATTTAAGATGCGGCATTCAACTTTGAATGCCGCGTCTAATGCGTTAATAGCACGGCACCACGATCAGTGCCACGAGCTATTAGCCACGGGTCCCGGCTGTTAGAGGCTGGGCCTGACCCGCTATGATGCATTATAGAAAGGGAGTTGGCGGAGGGCGGACAGGTACGCCCTCCGTCCCCAACAGGTTAAAGGGATAGCACATATATAGAAATAACATAAATAGAAATAACATATTACTTATGAAAATATATTAACCTTCTGGTAAAGTGCTTGAACACAATAGTAATAACATTCAGTCCTTTATTCGGCCCAACACCTGTGCCGCATGAAGCCCGAAACCACAGGACATTCTTTGGTGCTGGGACCGCACAAACTCCCCCTCTTAAACACAGCTGTCCTCGGCACCCAGTCCTGGCGAGGAGTGACGAGGGTAGAACACTTGAAAGTTCAGGTCTGGAGATATGACACTTTGAGAAGAGGGTTGCTCCCTTTTTCTTTAATCAGTAGGATACTTACCATCCCAGTTACGGCGGTCGCCACCTCCCCTTGGCTGGGACAGAAATCTTGCTTCTCTTCCATGAGAACCTTCTGGCGTGTTGGTCCATGATACTCTAGAGAGATTAGAATGAGATACAGTTGGACTGATAGTAACTACCATTTGTACAGAGGCAGCTGATGCTGCTGGGGTGGGAGGTTCTGCAGCAGCTGCTCCTTCATCTGCTTCCGCTGGAGGGGGGTGACTGAGATTTTTTTCTGCAGCTACCTTAGGGGTGAACAGTCCATGTGGATCAGAGGACCAATCTTTTGAGGTGAAATAGACAAATGGCAGCTGCATTGGATTTTTAGGTCCGGTCATCGAAACCGCCCACTCTCCTCTGGAGCTTTGTCCAGGGATATATACTCTACATTTTCCCCACTTTCCAGGTTGTGCAGGGGTCGGATTAGATAGTCCCTTTTCACCTTCTTCTGTTTACGAGAATGGTGCCACCATTGTGACAGCCCATCAGTGTCCCCAATCCCCTCTGTTTGTCAAACTTGCCCACAGTGGCTCGTTGCCATGCTAAGGGTGCTTCACCTGGGAGAGGGTGTTCAAGAATGTGGATGTACACATGCTCTGAATATTTGGTGTCAGTTTGTTGTTGCTGATGTACCTCTGGTGGGAGTCGTCGCTGGCGGGCTCCGGCTCTCTTTGCCTCCTGCATCTCCTGTATGATGACTGCAATGCGAGCCTCCCGCTCTGCTTCTGGAGTCAGGCCGAAGGGAATTGGAGGGTGTTCTTTGTCAGGCAGAGGAATCAGGAACTTGTGCATGGCCCAGATGACCGCTGGTTTGTTGCCAAACACCCATCGCGGCAGCAGGGGTGACTTGGGTCCCTTACTGGGTCCAGCCACAGACTTCTCCGATGACTTCTGCTTCTGGTTTTGCAGCCAGGTCCAAGAGAGAACCCAACTTGTGAGGCTGCAGGCTCTTCCGCCTTCTAAAGTGCTGGGGCGTCCGACCAGGCATCATCATCTGGCAGCGGGACAGTCAGCCAGCTCTCCTCAATGGACAGGAGCACCAAAAGAAGTTGCGCCAGCTTGACGATGTCACTCTGGGTTTTTGGTGAAACAGAAGCCGCCATCTTTGTGCTCTCAGGCGAGGTGTTCACCATCTTTTCTGCTCTGGTCACACGAGGTAAAGCTGGGGGGCGGAGTTCTGCTGTTTTCTTTATTGCAGGCTCCCCCAAAATGTTCGCCGACAGGAAATGCATCAGCTATGCAACCTCTTCAACCATCCCCTGTGCAACAAGGGGGCGGCCCTTTGAGTTCCACTTTGGCTTTGGCACAGCAACTTGGTTCCCACGCCCAGGGGCAGGATGTTTTGTCTGGTGGGAATTCTTTGCGCGCTTCTCACTCCCTGGGTTAACCCCTCCTGGGGTGGGCTGAAATTTGTGGTGCAGCATGAGTTCTGTGTGCTGCTTACACATTTGGACAGTCTTGATTCACACAGTCTTTGGTCACAACTTTCGCTGTTTGTATGGCCATTAATAAAGTGCCGGTAGCTCTGGTCAACATTAACAAAGTCCCGTACAATATTCTGGCACACAATATGTTGCACGCTCTGTGCATTTTCTAGGATACAGTTCAGACGGGGTGGGTGGGGGGGGGGGTTAGGCACACCCGAATCCTATTTGTGATGCCAAAAGTTATGGTGCCAAGGGGGGTGTTGGATAGAGAGGATGCAGTGTAACACCTTGGGACCCCTGTTGACTTGCTAGGACTTATGGTGCTTTTCACCCAATAGATTTAATACTGACTTCAGATGAGATTGATGATTGTTCCAGGTAGCTACGGTTCTGTCAAGGTTCTATAGCTTTCTCCGCCAGGGAGATGAATGACTGGATAAGACTTGAGAAGTTAGATTTGTTCTAGGCCTTCCCTCAGAGCTTCTCCACACACCTCACACCTTTACCACACTTGTGCTCAGACTAAACTAGACTGAGGTAACTCCCCCCCCCCCCCTACACTATATGCTAAAATTTAGGGGTTTCCATTGGCAGGCACGGTCACATGGGGTTTTAATGCTCCTCTTTTAAAGGGATAGCACATATATAGAAATAACATAATACTTATGAAAATATACTAAACTTCTGGTAAAGTGCTTGAACACAATAGTAATAACATTCAGTCCTTTAGTGGGCCCCACACCTGTGCTTCAGGCTTGCCTGGGGAAGTCCAAAACCACAGGACAGCCTTTGGTGCTGGGACACCACAATTACATGAGGAGGAGGGTTGTTACAGTGTGTCACCCCAGTAGTGAGGTAATTACATGAGGAGGGGTTTGTTACAGTGTTTCATCCCAGTAGTAAGGTGATGACATGAGAAGGAGGTTTGTTACAGTGTGTCAGTCCAGCAGTAAGGTGGGGCATGTTAAAGGGTGGGGCCAATGAGCAGAGTCAAGGGGCAGCATAATTAGCTTTCTTTGCACCAGCCCTGGCTAGAGGGGTCTGCCAGCTATATATAACCTGATGCAGGTAAGGAGCAAGGTCCAGTAGAGACCATTATTCAGCTGTTTAGGATAGATTCTCCACTCAGTTTAGAAGTCCAGGAGAAAGAACTAAATGACATGCAACCTGGTGTGGGTGTGACTCCACCATTGTCCATTGTACCACATGTCAATGTAATAAATGACATCTATTGCACAGGAAGAAAGATAGTAATAGAAAGATGCCATGGTTCCTATGAAGAAAGGTGTAAAGCAACATTTTAAGTACATTGTAAGCTGTAAGTACACAAGAAGTCCGTACCCTTCAGCATATGACCTGTCCCAACCTTCAGACCGTGTTAACACGGTGGAAATTCCACATATCTTCATGAATTCTGCATCCTTATTGGTTCTGTGCAGAATTCCACAGTTTTTGATCATTTGCAGAATCGGTGCGGAATCTGCATTCATTCCAAGACCAGACTTATCTTTTTCCGGACTGCGGAAGGCAGAATTTTATCAGCGGAATTCCGCATACGGAAATTCTGCTGTGTGAATGAGATTGTGGAATCCCATTAAAGTTAATGGGCAATAAACTTATGTGGAATTCCGTGCAGAAAACACATGCAGAATTTCTGTTGTGTGAACACGGCCTATCTGTCACTGAGTCACAGTCAGGGTACCTGCACACCACGTTTTCACTGTACTGGACCGGCGCTGACCCATATCCGGTTTTCTGACCGGACCTCAAAATATAGTATACTACGTTTTGAGGTCCGGTCAAAAAAATGGATACAGGTAAAAAATGAGCGGACCGGAGTAAAATGGTGACTCCGGTCAGCTCATTAAAGCCAATGGATTTCAGCGCTAGTCCAACTGGGGTACGGGAGCGCACGGTTTTCCCCTCCCTCAGCCGGATCCGGCACCTGAACAGTGAAAACGTGGTGTGCATGCACCCTCACTGATAAACTTACCCACTGTCAGGTCCTAACTTTCTCCTCCAGTCCTCCTCTTACTTTTTCCTTCTTGGCTGCAGCTATTGCTCTGGCTGGGTGATGCATACACTCTGGCTCAAGCTTAAAAGGGTTCTCCACTGGCCAGCATTCGGAACATTTAGTGCGGGGGCGTGGCTGACCTCCAAAGTGCACACACAGCGTTCGGCACTAAATGTTCTGAGCGCTAGCCAGTGGAGTACCCCTTTAAGGGGCAAGTGAGCACATTTCTAATGTATACTCCATCTGTTCCTTCCTGACGCTACCTATTTACGGCTGTTCCACTCAGGATGGAGATTGATGCGAGCCAGGGAGTAAAGTATACTACTAAATGCTTCTCCCTGCTCATTCTCCAGATCAGTGTGGGGGACCTCAGCTCTGAAACCCCAGCTGATCAAAACTTTTGATGTGTCTCTGCGACATCTTAATTTTACATTTTTTTTTATGACAGGACAGAAAGTGAAAAGGAGACAGAATAATATGCAATGACATTCAGTGAAAAAGAGAAATGGCTGAGTTAAAATAACAGAACTTTATGATCTCATCAAAAGCAAACACTGTGCTGCATAGCAATGGAGCTAGAATTAAGAAAAGGGTTAACAAAAATAGTTGAAGCAGCAGGATGTGGTCAATTGAATGGTGACAGAACAACACAGGTTAAAATTAGGAACAAAACAGTCTAGGACAGAATTAGTGGGTCAAATGGTGACCTGCCAGTGACATGCCAAAGAATGCAGGAAAATGGCAGTCAGGGCTGGTGCAAGGAGTTTTGCCACCCTAGGCAAAAGCCAATTTTGTTGCCCCTTTTTACTCTGCCCATTGACCCGCCCTTTCACACGCCCCACCTTACTTCTGAGGACACACTGTAACAAGTCCCCTCCTCATGGAATTAGCTGACTACTGGGGTGACATTGTTACAAACCTCCTCCTCATACTGCTGGCTGAGCAAGTGGTTTGGATGCTGGTTGTCTAACTTTCTTGTGGCAGGAAGAGCGGCACCCTCCATCACGAGGGCGCTCTAGGCGGCTGCCAATTTTGCCTATAGGCAGAGCCGGCCCTGAAGGCACTGTAAGGGAAAGAAAGCAAACAGATGCTGAGGCTTTACCTAACAGAACCCCCTATAGGGCCCCTTCAAAGATGTCTCCTCAGACAGCACTTGGAATACTTCTTGAAGATTAAGGGAATCATCTTCAGGACCAGACAGGTCAGAACATAGCTGAAGGGAATGAGACAAGACTTGATGAGGTGATTAACTAGGAGCAGGAACTTCGGGTAAAAATCAAACACACAAAAAAGGCACGTCTGCTTCCAGACATAGTCAGCAAAAAGAACAGTATGATATGAATTGTTTGTATGTTTTGCACATATTTACTATTTACATTTCTATATTTTATCCTGAATACTCATTTTTGTAAAGTGATTTGTAGCAGTAGCAACCAATGAGGTAGATAAAACTTTTTCTTATATCTTTTTAATCCATGTTTTCTATCAGGTAAGTGGAAGTGGTAAACTGACTTTTTATTTCTCTTTTACGCATGTGAAATAAATAACTTTGTATATTAATAGTTTGGACATAACTACACATGACAATAACTGTTATGTTCATTTATTTTTCTATTTATTTTTTTACATTTGGAAAATGGATAACTGTGTAGTTACAGGGATTTTTTTATATACTTAAAAATTGTAAAATTAGATGTGATTTATACTTTTTTTTTTTTTTATAAATGCTGTGCCACAGTTGCAATTAACTGTGGTATCTGGGGGTTAATGGTTGAATGTTTGCTGTATGAAACAACAAGAAACATCACATTATGGTCTGGGTACAGCTCCTATGCTCACACCATTAATAAAATGTGATCTGATGGAGGTTAAAAGGGATTAACCAGAATCTTGATAAACTATTACATTATGGGGCAGTAAAGGGGAAGGCCACTTTCACACAGGACAGTCACAATACAGTTTTTCTGGTGAAAATCTTCAGTGGTTTATTTCAGCACAGCTCCATCCATGTGTTTCATTGCTGTAATGCTGTCATGTCATGTGTTTACCAGTCTGACCCACAGAAAATCACAGTGCTTAATGGATTAGAGGAAGTTATTTGTCCTGGGTCAGGTGACTTCCTGTGTACTACAAGATGACATATTCACCTAGATAGAACCTTCTAGATGTTGTTGCTATCTCTATGGGATCAGGCTATATAGTAGTCGCACACCTCCCCTGAGGCTGAGTTCATATATTGCATTTATTTTCGTGATTTTTCACAAATAGTTGTAAAATTTTGCTAATTTACTGCAAGCCTACAAATAATTGTAAAAACAAAGGGGGGGTTATCAAAATCTGTCTAGAGGAAATGTTGCTTAGTTGCCCATACCAACCAATCAGTTTGCTTCTTTCATTTCTGAAAAGGCCTCTGAAAAATGAAAGACACAATCTGATTGGTTGCTATGGGCAACTCAGCAACTTTTTCTCTGGACAGGTTTTGATAACGCTCCCCCTTAAAGATGGGAAAATTGTCCTCCATATTGCTGGCAGTAAAAAAAAGAAAGAGATACATACCTTCCTTTGCTCCCTCGGTGCCTCCGGTAACCCACTCTGGTCTCCGCCGCGATCCTCTTCCTGGTTGCCGGTGAGTCATACTGCACTCAGCCAATCACCAGCCGCAGCGAAGTCCTGACTCGGCCGGCAACAGGCTGAGCGGCAGTGTGACATTTTCAGCCCCGGCAGCAGGTGTCAAAAAGTCACACTGCCGCTCAGCCTATCGCTGGCCGAGTTGGGATTTCGCTGCGGCCGGTGATTGGCTGAGTGCAGTATGACTCGCTGACCACCGGAAACCAGGAGGAGGATCACGGCGGATACCTGAGTGGGTTACCGGAGGCACTGGGGGAGCGAAGGAAGGTATCTCTATAATTTTTTTTACTGCTGGCAGTATGGAGGACAATTCCATCCTGGAGTACTCCTTTAATGTTTACCAAACTTTAGGACAATTGCAACAAAAATTGCTGAGAGAAGCCTAACCAGTTCATCTGGGTGAACTCCAGCACCAGAAGTCTTATTAGATGACAATCTGCACTGATAAAACTTTCTGTGAAGTCAGAGGATTCATTGAAAATGTATGCAGAATTAGGAAATCATGTCCATGACTAAACTACAATCAGTATGGCTGCAAACTCATGCATGCTACATCAGCTAAAGCAAGTAAGCACAAGGAATACACAAGAACTTCTTCTATTTTCTTATAATAATTATAATGGTCTATGCTGCACTATATAGGCAAAAAATAAATATATAAAAAAAGGAGGCTTTTTAAAGGGTATTACTAGAAGAACAGATCCATAAATGGAAAGTTTGGAAGTTGTCAACAGGAAACAGATGAAATATCAGAGGAGATGTTAGATAAGCTTTGGGTCAACAATAAACCGGAACTTGGCATGTGGCTTTTGCATATTTCAGCTGTTCAGAGTGATAATATTGTTCTTTGCCATGGATACTCTTAGATTATTGGTAGTGCTGCTGACTGATTTTTTTTAACTATTGAACTACAATTGTAGTCCAAAGAATATATTAAATAGTACTTGTCACTAAATAAACTTTCCTAAACTAACTCAGGCTATGTTCCCTAACTACAACCCCTGCCCTTAAACATTTTTTAAGAGCTTTAAAAAGCTCTGTTTCATACCTTTTCTGCTTGCTCACAGAGTGAGCTGCCGGCAGGAGGAATGGGGCATGCCCCAGTAGGTGCTACGTCACTGAAGCCTGCTGGGGGGGACTGCTTCCGCCCTCAGTTCACGATAGCCCGAGGGAGTTTGGAACAAGGAGGAGCAGCGGAGAAGCTGCAGGCCGGCTTGGAGAAGGTGAGAACTTCTTCCACAGCTCTGTCACCTGTCTCCAGGCGGCCGGCCATATCCGCAGCTGCTGCGGGCACAGCGCTCGCTCCCGCCAGTCTGATTGACAGGCAGGGAACAGCACTGTGCTGGTCACGTGTCCCGGCTGCAGTCTAAGATTTCGGAGTCTGAAATCTTCGAACCCTTTCAATTTTCTACTTCTACTTTGTAATGATATCAATTTTACCCAAAAATCTATGGCGAAACAAAAAAAGAATAATTGTGCGACAAAATTGATTCATTTTTTTTGTGCCGTGATTTGAAGATTTTATCGGTAGAATTTTTGTTTTGATCAGACTTTTTTAACGCTCTTTATTCATTTTTTATAGTATAAAAAGTGATCAAAAATATGCTATTTTGGACTTGGAATTGTTTTACTTGTACACTATGCCATTGACAGTGCAGTTTAATTAATTAAATATTTTTATACTTCAGACATTTATGCACACGTTGATACCACATATGTTTATTTTATATTTATTTTTATTTACATAGTGGAGTGATTCAAACTTTTATGAGGGAAGGGGTTAAATCACATTTATTAAAGCTTTATTTTTGCAATGTTATAGCTTCCATAGGGGACTATAACATTGCACACACGGATCTCCTACATTGATCACTGATCAGTGTTATCGCCGCTCGACTGCTCCTGCCTGGATCTCAGGCACGGAGCATTCATTCGATGATCGGACAGCAAGAAGGCAGGTAGGGATCCTCCTTGCGTCTTGCAAGCTGTTCGGGATGCCACAATTTCACAGCGGCAGTCCCGAACAGCATCACTGAGCTGCCGGGAAGGTTTCACTTTCACTTTAGATGCGGCGATCAACTCTGATTGCCGCTTCTGAAGGGTTAATAACGGGCATCCAGTTAATTCCGGATCAGTGATGTCCAGAGTTAGCCACGGGTCTCGGCCGTTAATGGCCGTTGGGACCGACCCGATATGACGCGGGGTCACCACATGACCTCGCTTTATACCGCGGGAGTTGGCGCAGGACGTAAATATACATCCTACGTCGTTAAGGAGTTAACCCCTTAAGGACCACAGTTTTTTTTAATTTTTGCACTTTTGTTTTTTCCTCCTCACCTTCTAAAAATCATAATGCTTTAAATTTTCTACCTACAGACTCATATGAGGACTTGTTTTTTGAGCCACCAATTTTACTTTGTAATGAAATCAATAACCAATAATTTTATCACAAAATGTACGGAAAAAAATGAAAAAAATATTTATGGGGCTAAATTGAAATAAAAAAGTTAATTTTGTAACTTTTGGGGGCTTTTGTTTCTATGCAGCGCACTTTTTGGTTAAAATGACACCTTATCTTTATTCTGTAGGTCCATATGATTAAAATGATACCAAATATATATATATATATATATATATATATATATATATATATATATATATATTCAGGTTTAATTTTGTTTTACGTCTGTTAAGAAATTATAACTTTATGCACGAAAATTTGTAGGTTTCAAATTTCCTCTTCTGACCCCAATAACTTTTTATTTTTCCATATACGAGGTGCTATGAGGGCTCCTTGTTTTGCGCCATGATGTTAAGTTTTCATCGGTACCATATTTGTTTTGATAGGACTTTTTGATCGTTTTTTATTAAAAAAAAATTTGAGTATACAAAATGAACAAAAATATGCGATTTTGGACCTTGGTACTTTGTAACGTATACGCCACTGACCGTGTGGTTTAATTAATGTTATATTTTTAGACTTTGGACATTTATGCATGCAGTGATACCACATATGTTTAGTTTTATTATGTTTAAATATTTTTTATGGAATTTGGGAAAAGGGGGGTGTTTTCAACTTTTAAAAAGGATGGGGTTGAAGGGTTACTTAATTTATTTTTTGTGTGCCCCTACTCGGTTTCTAATTGCCAGCTTACCTTCCCCTTTACTTTTGTTCTGTGCTGTACCTGCAGCATGCTTGATCCACCATTTATTTTGTCTTGTTTGTTTAGTTTGGCATGACTTCCTGTGTTCGGGGTTGTTGTGTACTTCATTTCCCAGGAGTGTTTGCGGCCGCAGCGTCATTATTGCTTCCACCCTTTTTTTTCTAGCTCAGCCCTCTTTTCCACTTTATCTTCCCTTTTGTTTTGTTTCCTCATTTGCCTAATCTTGCCTCCTCAGCTCCTTAGTATGTGTCTGCTCCGCCCACCCTTGATTTTTCTCCCAGTGGTGCCTTGCGGCTGATGAGTGTCAGCCTAACATGCTAGGCATGCGCTCCATTGACAAAACAGCATCGACAAATACTGTACACGGAGCATAGAAAGAAGTTTTGCGCATGTGCATAAGCAACAGATCTGGGCAGCACATGGACAACCAAACTACCTAGGCTGAAAAAAAAATGAAAAAACATCACAAAAGAAGCTTGATTCGCTAACAGGCATCCAATTACAAAACAGCAAAGAAAGAAAGCAACACCCAGAGGTGTCAAAGAGCAATACACATGAATATTCATCAAGGGAGAGAGCCGAAAAGATCACGCTGGGGGCCGGTGCATACAGAGTCAGAAACATTAAGAGATATGTTCCGACCGCAACATGAGGGGCCAAAACGGAAAAAAAACGGTGGTCGACAGCAATGAGGGCGCATAAAAACCACAGAACATCCGGCCAGACAAAAAAGGTTATTTAAAAACCTACTAATTAATACACAAGAGCACAACCAAACACAAGAAAACACAGACCACTATAAAAAACTTTTTACTTTTATGAAACTTTTTTTTTTTACACTTTATTAGCCCCCTTAAGGGACTTTTAGGAGGAATCATCAGATTCCTTATACAGATCAATATAGTTCCATAGAACTACATTGATCTGTGTGCTCTGCACTCGATTGTTAAAGCCTGGTCCAGCCAGGCTTTATAAATCTCAGAGACATGGACAGCGGAGGAAGAGAGGTAAGTCCTCCAGCTACCTCAGCAGTGGATCGCTCCCCCCAACTAAAAGGTTGAATAAAAACACACTGCAAAAGCAAATCTTTTATGCTTCTTAAAATGAATGTCCAAAAATGATCTGTTTTTAGAGGCAGATTCCTGGCAGTGTTTACATGCACACAGAAGTATAACAAAAAAGCTATGGCTTTGATTAAGTGGTCTAAAAATGAACCCTTTTTGGTAGCACATGCCTGCCGATGTTTATATGCACACAGAGGTAGCGAAAGAAGCAGTGGCTTTTACTAAGTGGTTCAAAAATTATCCCTTTTTGGCAGAGAGCAACAGGTTTTGTGCCTGGAAAATGAAGAAAAGAAAAGGGATTTTTTACAAGCTGTTGTGGTGTCCCGGTACCGTATCCTATACGTTACCTGTATAGAGGTCCCCATAGCCAGAGTCCCTAGGACGTTGGGGTCCCTCTTGTCTAGTCTTCTCCTTGTCACCTCTCACTTAGTCAGTAGATATATAGTGGTTCTATTTGATATTTGTATAGCTATAGAAACTGTATATATTTTGTTATTTACCTGTACGAAGCGTAGCAGGACCAGCGGGTCACATGATCAGGTAGAAACTCTATGGTTTTGCTTAAGGACCTTTGGAAGTCCCCGTGACGTGTTCATCCACCATGCCTTGTAACGGTGAGTGACAGCTGACAGGGACCAATCCAAAACGGCCCTGCCCATATAAGGGAGCGATGGCCATGACTAGTCCTTCTTTCTTTCCTCGTGGGCTTCTGATGAGGACGGATCTGCGCAGCTGTCATCAGCAGTAACCAGGCCTAAGCCTTGCGGCAACGGTCATCTCTCAAAACTGTGAGTTACTTCAATCCCTATTATCTCAGTTAGATCACCGGACCTAAATATTCCCCTAAATCCGGACCGATCTCTACAAAAATGTGTCTGCCAACTCGCTGTATCAGAGCCGAAAGAGAGTTGTCTCTGGAGGGACCGTAAGTCGGGGCTGTACCGATGACAACCTTCCTGCCAGCCGCCATTTTGGGGAAGCCCACTATAAAAGACACCGCGTAGAGCGACCTCTTCAGTCTGCACAAAGAGCCGGAGAGTACAGACATGGCGGAGAGCAGCGTTCCACGTGGTGAAGATGGCAAAATGGCACCGGAACAACGAAAAGTCGTGGCAGTAGCAGCCCGACTTTTTCAAGAACTTGCTGACCCTCTGCAGCGGTTGTCATTAGACGAAGAGGGGGCCTGCAATCTTCCCCCACTGCCTGATGATGACGACGATTGGTCAGACACACCTCCAGCGGAGAGCGCAGGGACACCTGGAGGTGCATCGCTGGTGAGATTGTCCCCTCACCACAGAACTTGGGGCTCGTGGGACGAGATCCCATCGGGACAGTCTGCAGTGAGTACCCTGCCAGAGGCGACCTATTCTTCCTCCTCCAGCCCTGAAGCTAAAGTTCCTCTGTCTGATTTGCCAAGTGCACAACTGTGCTCAGCGAAATTGCAGCAGTGGGTGTTTGGAGATGAGCCGGAGCTGATCAAATATATGCACAAGGTACTTCAGCCAATACCTGGGAAGCCACTCCCACAAATTCCAGCTGCACAAAGAGAAAGGGCCCATCAAGAAGCTGAGCTGGCCGAATTGATGGAAAAGTAAAAGGCCCGACACACAGAACTGTATGCCCCTAAGTACGTGCATTTGCCTTATGAAGAAAAAATGCGATATCAAGAAAATACCAAAGAAATGGAGGCATTGTACATACGCAAATGGGATCATCCCTGGGAAGGGGAGGAGCCATTAGAAAGAAGAAGAGCAACTGTGGCCAAGTTTGACAAGGTCAGAGGTTATGGGACACTTCTTGACTGCCACACTGGGCAGACCATCCTCATAAACCGGCGAGCAGTACAGAGGCCATATCTTCATAAAAAGTTCTACTCCTTGGAGGTGGGTGAAATTGTGGAGTACACCCCCTTCCAGAGCCTGCGTGGAGAATGGGCTGCTGCGGTCACAAGACCAACTGCCCCAACACAGCTTCCCTTCAAGTATTTCCCGTCAACTGATTGGGAATCAGACCCCTTCAACTTGAGGCCAAAATGGTCCGCTCCTAAAACCTCCATCAACGTACCCAAGGAGGAGTAGCCTCAACAGCAAAGATCATATTTTGTGTACAGCAAAGAGTCAAGTTCGTCATCTTCTGTGTACAGTAAAGTGCCAAGTCCTGCTCAAGTTCAAGAAAGTAATCCCAAATTGCAGGCACCAAAGACCGTACCTAGGCCCTCTCGGAGCAATGAGAGTTTGCCTCCTGCACAGGTACCAACATATGTACCAAGGCCCTCTTCTGACATGGAGAGTTTACCTGCTTCCAGGGTACCGACTAAAGGGTCATGGGTCCATCCTAGTTTGGAGATGGTGCTCAAGCCCTATTGCCCCACTTACATTCCGGCTAGTAAGCCTAATCCTACCATCAACCACTCCATCCTCACCAATGTGGTGTGGCAGAGCTATGTTAACTCCATACCTGCCCCTGATGTTGGGAGGTACAGAGGAACCAGGAGAGGCACAACAAGAGTGAGGAAGAACATCCTCTAAAGAGACTCTAAAGTAATGTCCTGTTGTTTCTCTGACTAACCACTTTTGTTTTTCAGTAACAAAGTTCAAGAATTGTGCCTAGCAGGACTGTGCTAAGATTGTTCCAGTTTTAAGTTCAGCAATGTAACCATAAAGCTTTGTACCTGACTATTAAGTCAAGAGAATCCTAGCCAGTAGGAGATTCATAAGGACTTTACCCGGCTGATTTGTGCTAAAGCCGTGTTTCCTTTCCCTTCCCATGAACTCTTAGTGTAGGTGGACTGCTAATCCTTACACGCCAATTTGTATATTTTCCCATAAACTCTTAGTGTAGGTGGACTGCTGATCCTTACACGTCTTTTTTATGTATATACCAGCAGCTTCATAAGAACTCTTATGTTAAATGTTGCACTAATCAGGTGAATGCGCCTGAACCCTGTTGGAGTGTTGATAATTGTGTAAGTTTGTATAGTAAATATATATATGGTTCTTGTACACAGGAAGGTATCCTCGTGTCTATGTACATAAAAACAGGTAAAGGTTGTGCATAGAAAAATAACCTAGTGTCTATGTACATAAAGAAGTAGGTAAGAGTTGTACACGAAAAATGTCAGTGTATTGAACTCACCCTTAGGATAGTACTTGCACACATAGTACTCTAGACTACTCACTTAAATGTACTACCTCAGTCTTCAGTACATACACAAAAATAAAATATATCTCACATTCAAGAAACACTTAGGAATTGTAGCCTATTGATGTCCAATTCCTGCCACTGTTAGGTACACTCATATTTCTTTTCTCTGTATTATGTGTGTGAGATGCTCTACCTGGCCAGTAGGTGCTCTTGTGAGTATAAAATTAAACACACATTTCTAAAGGTAACCTAGGTAGGTTATTTGGAAGTGCTATAGGGGTAAGTAACATGTAGCCGATAGACCCTAGCAGCCATCTTACTGTGACCTAGCTTCCGGCTAGCCAGTATAACTTTCGTGTACTAACAGGTAACTTATTGTTGGAAAAAAAATGTTTGAGATAATAAAAATGTCTAGTCAGCTTGAAGCTAAATGTATAGAGAGTTATACTAATGTCTAGTTAGCCTCATAAAATGTGTAAGACAGCTAAAACTAAATGTTTTAGAAGCTAGCAACTAAATGTCAGATAGCTGCTTAATTGTATAGTAAGCTAAAATAAAAATGTCTAAGGAGATAGAAACTAAAGGTTAGATAGCTGTATCCGAATATCTAGATAGCTTTATCCAAATGTCTAGATAGATTCCTATTGTCTAGTCCAGATACCAGTAAGAGTATCAGAGAATGTAAATGTGTTCAATGTTTACTTAGGATGTATAGCAAATTTATTGGTATAATCCTGTTTTAGTCCTAGTTCCTCTGCCTTAGGGGACAGGCGTCGAGGTCGACTTATTTTAAGTAAGGGGGTTTGTGGTGTCCCGGTACCGTATTCTATACGTTACCTGTATAGAGGTCCCCATAGCCAGAGTCCCTGGGACGTCGGGTCCCTCTTTTCTAGTCTTCCCCTTGTCACCTCTCACTTAGTCAGTAGATATATAGTGGTTCTATTTGATATTTGTATAGCTATAGGTATAGAAACTGTATATATTTTGTTATTTACCTGTACGGAGCATAGCAGGACCTGCGGGTCACGTGATCAGGTAGAAACTCTATGTTTTTTTTGCTTAAGGAACTTTGGAGGTCCCCGTGACGTGTTCACCCACCATGCCTTGTAACAGTAAGTGACAGCTGACACAGACCAATCCAAAACGGCCCTGCCCCGGCCCATATAAAGGAGCGGTGGCCATGACTAGTCCTTCTTTCTTTCCTAGTGGGCTGCTGATGAGGACGGATCTGCGCAGCTGTCATCAGCAGTAACCAGGCCTAAGCCTTGCGGCAATGGTCATCTCTCAAAACTGTGAGTTGCTTCAATCCCTATTACCTCAGCAAGATCACCGGGCCTAAATATTCCCCTAAATCAGGATGGATCTCTGCAAAACTCCTAAATCTAATAACTCTTTGGATAAGTCAATGGTCCTCAGCATCTGTCAATCACTACCGTGCTATATTAAGACTGTATTACTAAGACTGTTGCTGTTAATTGGATGTACCGCAAGTACTTCAGTAAAGTTTATGCAAGTTCAAGTTCATCTCTATTGTGGACTTTCATTCATTTAAATACGCACCTATCGTTCCTGGGCAGGGTGGCGATAGTCCGTAGATTTACCTCAGTGTATTAACCCACACCCTAGCGTCACGAGTGACAGGGGTTAAATTAACCCCTTATATTCTGAAATCCAAGCTTAAGCAATCGACCGCCGATAACACTGATCTTTGCCCTGTCAATGAATGGCAATGATCTGTGTAGCAGATCAGTGTGTGCAGTGTACTAGCCACTAGGTGGAACTATAACACTGCAAAAAAAAAAGTGTGAAAAAAGTTATTAAAGATCATTTAACCTCTTCCCTAATAAAAGTAAGAATCACCCCCCTTTTCCCATTTACAAAAAAAACTTGCCGCGTGTGAAAATGTCCGAACTATAAAAATATATCATTAATTAATTAAACCGCACGATCATTGGTGTACGTGTAAAAAAATTCAAAAGTCCAAAATAGCGTATTTTTTGTCACTTTTTAAATCATGAAAAAATTAATAAAAGGCGATCAAAAAGTCTGATCAATATAAAAATTGGACCAAGAAAACTTCAGATCACGGTGCAAAAAAAATTAGCCCTCATACTGGCCCATATGCGGAAATATTTTAAACATATCAATTTTCCTGCATGTAGTGTAGCATGAATTTTTTTGAAGTTTGTGAGGTTTGTATCATTTTTAACCGTATGGACCTACAAAATGAAGATAAGATGAATTTTTACCGAAAAGTGCACTGTGTAGAAACGGAAGCCCCCAAAAGTTACAAAATGGCATTTTTTCTTCTATTTTGTCGAACAATTAATTTATTTTCTGCTTTGCCGTGGATATTTTAGTAAAATGACTAATGCCGCTGCAAAGTAGAATTGGTGGCACAAAAAATTAGCCATAACAGTGATGAGGAAAAAATGAAAATGCAAAAACGAAAAAACCCTGCGTCCTTAAAGAGATACTCCCATGGAAAAAAAATGTTTTTAGATCAACTGGTGCCAGAAAGTTAAACAGATTTGTAAATGACTTCTGTTTTTAATTCTCTTATTTCACAACCACGGTACTCTCTACTAACCTCTGCTGTCCATTTTAGGAACTGTCCAGAGCAGGAGAAAATCCCCATAGCAAACATATGCTGCTCTGGACAGTTCCTAAAATGGACACCAGAGAAGTCAGCAGAGAGCACTGTGGTAGTGAGTAGTGACATAAGAGGAATTCAAAAAGAAAAACATTTCCTCTGTAGTATACAGACCCTAAAAAGTACTGGAAGGATTAAGATTTTTTAATAGAAGTAACTTACAAATCTGTTTAACTTTCTGGCACCAGTTGATTAAAAAAAAAAGTTTTATACGGGAGTACCCCTTTAAAGGGTTAAAGAATTTATTTGCAAATTATGGCGGAAAATAAGTGTTTGGACACCTACAAACAAGCAAGATTTCGGGCTCTGACAGACTTGTAACTGTCCTCCACACGTTACCTGTATTAATGGCACCTGTTTGAACTTATCAGTATAAAAGACACCTGTCCACAACCTCAAACACTCACACTCCAAACTCCACTATGGCCAAGACCAAAGAGCTTTCAAAGGACATCAGAAACAAAATTGTAGACCTGCACCAGGTTGGGAAGACTGATTCTGCAATAGGCAAGCAGCTTTGTGTGAAGAAATGGGAGCAATTATTAGAAAATGGAAGACATAAAAAAACACTGATAATCTCCCTCAATCTGGGGCTCCACGCAAGATTTCACCCCAAGGGGGGACCTAGTGAATGACATGAAGAGAGCTGGGACCAAAGTAAGGGTGGTTTCACACCAAGTTTTGTACTTGTATACAGCTTGGAGGAGGGGGGCGGGGCTTAATCGCGGTGCCCGCACTCAGCCGTATAGGGGAACCGTATTTAATGCATGTCTATGAGCTGACCGGAGTGAACCGCAGCCTCCGGTCGGCTGCATTTTCGGCCGTATGCGGTTTCGCGACTGCAGGCAAAAACGTGGTCAACCGCGTTTTTGCCTACGGTCGGGAAACCGCATATGGCCGAAAACGCATCCGACCGGAGGCTGCGTTTCACTCCGGTCGGCTCAAAGACATGCATTAAATACGGTTCCCCTATGCGGCTGAGTGTGGGCGCCACGATTAAGCTTCCCCCCCCCCCTTCCTCCCAGCCGTATACGGGAACCATAATTCCAAAATGTGGTGTGAAACCACCCTAACAAAGGCTACCATCAGTAACACACTATGCCGCCAGGGTCTCAAATCATGCAGTGCCGGAAGAGTCCTCCTGCTTAACCCAGTACATGTCCGAGCCCATCTGAAGTTTACTAGAGAGCATTTGGATGATCCAGAAAAAAATTGGGAGAATGTAATATGGTCAGATGTAACCAAAGTAGAACCTTTTGGTGAAAACTCAATTCGTCATATTTGAAGGAGAAAGAATGCTGAGTTGCATCCAAAGAACTCCATACCTACTGTGAAGCATGGGAGTAGAAACCTCATGCTTTGGGGCTATTTTTCTGCAAAGGGACAAGGACGACTGATCCGTGTAAAGGAAAGAATTAATGGGGCCATGTATCGTGGGATTATGAGTAAAAACCACCTTCCATCAGCAAGGGCATTGAAGATGAAACATGGCTGGGTCTTTCAGCATGACAATGATCCCAAACAAATCGCCCGGGCAATGAAGGAGTGGCCAGTCTCCAGATCTCAACCCCATAGAAAACCTTTGGAGGGAGTTGAAAGTCTGTGTTGCCCAGTGACAGCCCCAAAACATCACTTCATGGAGGAATGGGCCAAAATACCAGCAATAGTGTGTGAAAATCTTTTGAAGACTTACAGAAAACATGTGACCTGTCATTGCCAACAAGGGGTATATAACAAAGTATTGAGATTAACTTTTGTTATTGACCAAATACTTGCTTTCTACCATAATTTGCAAATAAATTCTTTAAAAAATCAGACAATGTGATTTTAAGGATTTTTTTCTCATTCTGTCTCTCATAGTTGAGGTATACCTATGATGAAAATTACAGGCCTCTCTCGTCTTTTTAAGTGGGAGAATTGGCACAATTGGTAGCTGACTAAATACTTTTTTGCCAAACTGTAATTCGCCAATCTATAAGGGCAGTTTCACATTGGCATATTATTGCCTGATGTTTGGGTCTACTGACTTAAATTTACAGCACAAAATGGGTCTATGATGCTGTTATTTCAGGTCAGTAAACTCATGGTTGGGCCAGGACCATGGTTGGGCCATCATACAGGATCAAAAATGCTTATACAGTGTAGCATAGGCTATCAGTAGAGAATATTGTGGAGGCTCATGAGTATGACTTGCTTTTACCTATGTTAGCAGATGTGCCTTTTTTGGGTTTTCTGTTATCTCGATTCTTCCTTGCCCACTGGTACGGCTTTCCTAATGCAGCTTGCATTTCGTGATACATGTAGCTTTTCAGAGTTGGTGAAATATTTACAATGCACTTTCTCTGAGACTTAAAGGAATACTCCACCCCTAGATATGTTATCCCCCATCTAAAGGATAGGGAATAAGATGTCTGATTGTGGGGGTCCCGCAGTATGTTTAGAACGCTGGGTTCCCCCGGTGCGGGTGGTGATGTCATGCCACGCCCCCACATGATGTCACATCATGCCCCCTCCCATAGACATGGGAACCCAGTATTCTAAACATACTGTTTAGAATGATGGGTGCAGCATAGAGATTGTGGGGGTCCCATAGGGGAAAAATATGTCTAGGGGTGGAGTACCCCTTTCATTTAGGGTAGCAAGGGATATATTAGTGACATATGACTTCTTTCCTCTAAGTCATGCTCTTGCAAACAGGGAAGAGCAAAGGGAAGTTACATAGGGCACAATGGAGAATCAGTACACATCACACAGCAGATAGCATAGAAAGGCTGTGCTAATCAGGTGAGTTTATATATGCAGCTAATCATTCTATGGAGTCATCTACTATATCACTGCATTACTGTTCTCTAACATAGCACAAATATGACATCTTCAACAGCACTTCACACATAGGAAGACAAAGATGAACAGAGATGAAACAAAGAGAACAGAGATTGACCTGATTGGACCTGATTGAAGATAATGTAACCCTTTAGTCACAGGAAGCCAACCATAAAGGAGAGACTGGTCTTCCATTTACCATTGAAAGTATTTAATTTGCTGGGGTTTTGAGTGGTGGTCACATGACAAAGTAACAAACTCAATCAAACCTAACTTGTGGGTTCTCTCTACTGGATTAATATAAGCACTGATAGAAACAGGGACCATGAAATAACACATAAAATGTAGGTGTATCATTTACAACGCAATGGAATTGGTCCATTTACAAGGTTGTATAATTGATGGAACCAGTATCACATTATGTGAAAGACACTATGGATTTAGAACTAAAGTGAATAGTGGCACTGATAAAAAAAATTAATAAAAACATTTTTAAAAATTACTTTTTATGTCTCATACAATAAAAACTGATTCAATATAACCATAGAGATTTCTATATAATTCATGGAGAAACAGCCACTATATATACATGCTTACAACCCTACTGGTGGCAGCCGGTGTTAGTGACTGGATATAATTTTATTGGAAAGTTATGTAATGATCACATGACCCAGCTGTGTTCAAGGAAATGATAACATAGCACTCCACTTGGGGTGTAAATAGTAGTAAATTTTATTCTTGCAATCCAAAAATATGTATGTGATGTTTTGGTCAAAAATGACCTTCCTCAGACCGGATTGCTGCGGAAGAGAGAAGTTAAGGAAGAATGGTATCGGATAACCGTGTGACAGGTAAGTAGGTAGGGCGACAGTAGTCGCATGTGACTACTGTCGCCCTACCTACTTACCTGTCACACGGTTATCCGATACCGTTCTTCCTTAACTTCTTCTCTCTTCCGCAGCAATCTGGTCTGAAGAAGGTCATTTTTGACTGAAACGTCACATATATATTTTTGGATTGCAAGAATAAAATGTACTACTATTTTCCCCGCAAGTGGAGTTCTATGTTATTATTTCCTTGAATATTGCACGGGTTGGGACCTTAACTGTGCATCCATGCCCCCACAGAGAGTGCCGTATCTTCTATCAATACATGCATGACCCAGCTGTAGTAGTGAAGGGCTCTGAATGTATAAATGCAACTGAGCTGCAACTGGGATGAAACAAATGAAATTTTGGGAATATTGCTAGTTAGCTAACTTAATACATGACTGAAAGAAAAATGTCATCATTTTGTGTTCTTTAAGATTGAAAGTAAATTACATTTTGAGACTGTACAAGAAAAAAACCCAAGTGAATCATCTAGAGCACTGCATATAATTTTTTGCATGTCATATTGTGTCCAATTTGATAACTGGTTTGTAGCTATTATATTGTGGCACAGAGCTTTACTAATGTTAACACTTTTTCCAGACTATTACTCCATGATACTTAGAGGAACAGGATAATATTTTATTTGTCCAAACAAAATTTGCTTTAACTTTATATTTTTTTTCTCAAAGGCTAGCATTCATGAGAATTTCCTAATTTCCCAATTTTTAGTTTTTTACCTTAAAGGAAAACTGTCAGCTTTCTCCCCCCACACTAACCAGCGGTACTGGCTGGTAGTGCGGGGGACGCTGATCAGTTTGATGCTTACAATGCCCGGATCCACCATGCGGTTCGGCCCTAATCTTCTATTTCGGGATATGCTAATGAGGTGCTAACTGGCACCGGCCGGGCTAACTGGCACTCTGACCACCCAGCTCATCAATTTTGCTCCCCTCTCTCTTCATTAAAGAGCGGGGAGAAGAGGGAGAGGTGGAGGGAGGGAAGGAATATTGATGAGCTGGGCGGCGCTGTGGCAGGCGGTAATGGCGTCAGAGTGCCAGTTAGCCCGGCCGGTGCCAGTTAGCACCTCATTAGCATATCCCGAAAATAGAAGATTAGGGCCGAACGGTGCGGCGGATCCAGGCACGATAAAAATCAAGTTGATCAGCGTCCCCCACACTACAAGCCAGTACAGTTTTTTTAGTGGGGGGGGGGGGGGGAGAAAGCTGACAGTTTTCCTTTAACCTTGTGGGGAAAAACAACAATGACGCTATTGTCCTCATATTCTGACCTCATATTCTGACTTCATATCCCGACCTCAGATCTCTTCCTATATCCTGACATCATATCCCAAACCCATATCCCAATCTCATATTCTGAAGACGTGTGTGGTTTAGTGAATGTACCCTGACAAGGCAAGTCCTCTGGGCAGGAGAGTGTTGCACAGGTTCTCATTACCCTATCACAAAGGGGATGGGACCTACCAGGACTGCGACCTCCCTCTCCAAAGGCCTCATGGTCTCTTATTTTGGTATGTACACCCTTGCTATGCAAATAAGCATGGTAAAGTGTCATTGCATTATTGATAGATAGATTATAAATATCCATGTAAGCCTTACATAAACCAAATCACATTTGCTGATTTTTTTCTTACAGTTTCCATACAACTTGAACCCATTCTATCATACATGTGTTTTCTAATAAAAAGCACACGTTTTGTTTTACTTAACCTATATTATACGTAGATCTCAGTTCTGGGAATTTTCAGCTACTGTAAATGTACTTGGAATTTACAATAGCTTTCACACAGATTCTCTCAGCACTTTAGCTGACGTTATACGAAGACAGATGCAGAAAATTCTTATAAAATTTTTTTTATAGGCGAGTAGATGAAATTACCTTTACTAGTGACTTTATGAACAAAGGTAAGTAAACTATCCCAGGACTTATTTATTCTTGTGTACTTCTTTCCCTGGTAGCCCTGTTTATAAAACTGGGTACTTTTTCTAAAGACGTTTAGTTAATGCCAGCAATGACCTTTCATTTCCTCCAGTGCCAGACAAATAATGTTTATGATTGTGTAATGTCTCAAAGAGCAACAAGAACATTTCAGTCATTTAAAATACCTATTAATATTAATGTAAAATATTCATGAAAGAAAATGTTTCTGACCATAAGCAATCAAAAAGCTCCACACGCAAAATGACACTTAATAACGTATGAAAATGTGTTGTCTCTATGTCAATGAGGATATTGCTTTAATCAATTTAAATAGTCACAGTTGCTTCACACAACTTCTCTTCATTTGATAGTCTATGTAATCTGTAACATTTTTGCACATAACTTCATTTACAAAAAATGACTTCTTACCTCAGATAAAGCTTTGAAGTATTGGCCACAAGGTGTCTCATTTCACTGCAATCTACTTTTCACTGCCTGTTGTTGGGCTTCGTCTGTCTCTAATAACAGAGACACCACATGGTAGCAGGGCTTAGCTGCTGCAGTGGACCTCCATTCTCCAGAGCATCCACACTATCTTTAAAAGGTAAATATAGGCCTTCCTCTAAGCAGTTCACTGCTTAGTGTAACTCATGTTCCTTTAATTTCTTGCAAAGCAAGTTTATCAATAACCCCTTTATCCTCCGTATGCCATCTATGTTAGTGTACTATAAATTATCACCCTTCAGAGTGCCAGTCTGTTCACTCTCCAGAGCCACCTCACCAGTACTATATCATAGAATACCAGTAAGGACTAGGTGCTGTGCAATGAATGGCCAGACAAGTAAGGAAAAGGTTTTGGTCCCAGCCCCTGAAATGGCGAAAATGAGAAATAGCAGTGCACCATTGTCACGATTCGGCTTCCAGGTAGTGGATCCTCTGTGTCAGCGAGGGATTGGCGTGGACCGTGCTAGTGGACCGGTTCTAAGAGGCTACTGGTATTCACCAGAGCCCGCCGCAAAGCGGGATGGTCTTGCTGCGGCAGTAGCAACCAGGTCGTATCCACTAGCAACGGCTCTACCTCGCTGACTGCTGAGAAGGCGTGGGACAGAAGGACTAGGCAGAGGCAAGGTCAGACGTAGCAGAAGGTCGGGGGCAGGCGGCAAGGTTCGTAGTCAGGATGGGTAGCAGAAGTTCAGGTACACAGGCTTTGGACACACTAAACGCTTTCACTGGCACAAGGCAACAAGATCCGGCAAGGGAGTGCAAGGAAGGAGACTAGATAAAGGCAGGGAGCAGGTGGGAGCCAATTAAGCTAATTGGGCCAGGCACCAATCATTGGTGCACTGGCCCTTTAAGTCTCAGAGAGCTGGCGCGCGCGCGCCCTAGAGAGCGGAGCCGCGCGCGCCAGCACATGACAGCAGGGGACCGGGACGGGTAAGTGACCTGGGATGCGACTCGCGAGCGGGCGCGTCCCGCTGTGCGAATCGCATCCCCAACGGCCAAAACAGTGCAGCGCTCCCGGTCAGCGGGACTGACCGGGGCGCTGCAGGGAGAAAGACGCCGTGAGCGCTCCGGGGAGGAGCGGGGACCCGGAGCGCTAGGCGTAACAGTACCCCCCCCCTTAGGTCTCCCCTTCTCTTTGTCCGGTAACTGCCTCCCCTGGGATGAGGACACCGGGAAAGAATGGAGGGTTTCCTCAACGGCAGGCAGTACAGCAGGAGTGGGGATGGGGAGGGAGGGCAGAGGGCGAGGCCTGGCACGGGGCAGTGTGACACCAGGACGGGGGCCATGGGGAGGCACAGAGGCTTGCCTGATGGGACTGGGAGGGGGGGAGAGGCACTTCCTGTGGCAGGCAGAGTCCCAGTTCCTGATCTCCCCGGTGGTCCAATCAATGGTGGGGGAATGAAGCCGGAGCCAAGGCAGACCGAGGAGGACCTCAGAGGTACAGTTGGGGAGAATGAAGAACTCAATCCTTTCGTGGTGGGGTCCGATAGACATCAGGAGGGGTTCTGTGCGGAAACGCACGGTGCAGTCCAATCTGGCTCCGTTGACCGCGGAAATGTAGAGCGGTTTGACGAGACGGGTCACCGGGATGCTGAATTTATTAACAAAGGACTCCAACATAAAATTCCCGGAGGCACCAGAGTCCAAGCAGGCCACGGCTGAGAGGGAGGAGTTGGTAGTAGGAGAAATCCGCACGGGCACCGTGAGACGTGGAGAAGAAGACTTAGAACCAAAAGATGCAACACCCACGTGAGCTGGGTGCGTGCGTGCGTTTCCCAGGCGTGGAGGACGGATAGGGCAATCCACCAAGAAATGTTCAGTACTGGCACAGTACAGACAGAGATTTTCTTCTCTACGGCGATTCCTCTCTTCCTGGGTCAGGCGAGACCGATCCACTTGCATGGCCTCCTCGGCGGGAGGCCCAGGCGAAGACTGCAAAGGATGCTGTGGGAGAGGTGCCCAGAGATCTAAGTCTTTTTCCTGGCGGAGCTCTTGGTGTCGTTCAGAAAAACGCATGTCAATGCGGGTAGCCAAATGGATGAGTTCTTGGAGGTTGGCAGGAATCTCTCGTGCGGCCAGCACATCCTTGATGCGACTGGATAGGCCTTTTTTAAAGGTCGCGCAGAGAGCCTCATTATTCCAGGATAGTTCAGAAGCAAAAGTACGGAATTGTATGGCGTACTCGCCAACGGAAGAATTACCCTGGACCAGGTTCAGCAAGGCAGTCTCAGCAGAAGAGGCTCGGGCAGGTTCCTCAAAGACACTTCGGACTTCAGCAAAGAAGGACTGGACTGTGGCTGTGGCAGGATCATTGCGGTCCCAGAGCGGTGTGGCCCAAGACAAGGCCTTTCCTGAAAGAAGGCTTACTACGAACGCCACCTTAGACCGTTCTGTAGGAAACAAGTCTGACAACATCTCCATATGCAGGGAACACTGAGACAAAAATCCACGGCAGAGTCTGGAGTCCCCATCAAATTTGTCCGGCAGGGACAAGCGGAGGTTAGGAGCGGCCACTCGCTGCGGAGGAGGTGCAGGAGCTGGCGGAGGAGATGGTTGCTGCTGTAGCAGAGGCAGAATTTGCTGTAACATGGCGGTCAACTGCGACAGCTGCTGTCCTTGTTGGGCAATCTGCTGCGATTGCTGAGCGACCACCGTGGGAAGATCAGCGAGACTTGGCAGCGGCACCTCAGCGGGATCCATGGCCGGATCTACTGTCACGATTCGGCTTCCAGGTAGTGGATCCTCTGTGTCAGCGAGGGATTGGCATGGACCGTGCTAGTGGACCGGTTCTAAGAGGCTACTGGTATTCACCAGAGCCCGCCGCAAAGCGGGATGGTCTTGCTGCGGCAGTAGCAACCAGGTCGTATCCACTAGCAACGGCTCTACCTCGCTGACTGCTGAGAAGGCGTGGGACAGAAGGACTAGGCAGAGGCAAGGTCAGACGTAGCAGAAGGTCGGGGGCAGGCGGCAAGGTTCGTAGTCAGGATGGGTAGCAGAAGTTCAGGTACACAGGCTTTGGACACACTAAACGCTTTCACTGGCACAAGGCAACAAGATCCGGCAAGGGAGTGCAAGGAAGGAGACTAGATAAAGGCAGGGAGCAGGTGGGAGCCAATTAAGCTAATTGGGCCAGGCACCAATCATTGGTGCACTGGCCCTTTAAGTCTCAGAGAGCTGGCGCGCGCGCGCCCTAGAGAGCGGAGCCGCGCGCGCCAGCACATGACAGCAGGGGACCGGGACGGGTAAGTGACCTGGGATGCGACTCGCGAGCGGGCGCGTCCCGCTGTGCGAATCGCATCCCCAACGGCCAAAACAGTGCAGCGCTCCCGGTCAGCGGGACTGACCGGGGCGCTGCAGGGAGAAAGACGCCGTGAGCGCTCCGGGGAGGAGCGGGGACCCGGAGCGCTAGGCGTAACAACCATGAAGGGGACTCTCAAGGGGCTTAATAACAGTAATGACAGTACAAGATCACATTAGTTTATCTAACAATACCAGGCAAATTTTTTTTTTGTTAAGCTTTTAAAATGATAGGTACACTTTTATTAAATGTGTATGTCGGGAAAGTAAGTATATTTTTTAAGGTATGTTTAATACATTTTTTGAATGCTGAGATATAACTATTGTGCTTTCAAATCTTAGTTTGGAATAATTATGCTTATATAGCAACATTTATAAAAAGCCGGATATACCATAGCAGCCGAATTTTGTCAAATTTGCCAGGAAAGTGTCTGTAGTTATTCACTGACATATAGTGGAAGACTAGCCATAACTCCCTAGGTACCCATTGCTACAAGATGTTAGCATTCTGTCATGGACTTCCGTCTCTAGAGGAACTGGGTTTATACAAACATTAGGGTGGAGAATTGGCCCAAGATTTGTGGAAATGGCGTGTAACAGGAAACAAACACCAGGCCTTCTGTCCTGGGTAGAAAATCTGGCACCAGAAAGGAACTCATTTTAATCTTTACTATGTGGCTCCCTCCCTTCGATGTATGTCACTGTCTTGTTTTTATGCCATCATTTATGCTTATTAATGCAGCTCTCATTATATTCACTGATGCATAACAATTTAGACACGTGCATGTACCTTTACAGGTGTATATTACATTCCATTACAGTTCCAAAATATCCAGAGATAAAACAGAAGTATGTTTATTTCGTTTTTCTTAAATCTTAAGGGGCGTTGTGCATAGAGGGGAAAACTACATATATGAGAAGAAAGCAATATGTTACAAGGGGGGGGGGGCAAACTACTACATACAGGGGGACAAACCACCAGGTGGGGAACCAACATACTGAGGGAAACTTCCTGCTGACAACTTAATATATGAAACACCATACTGGAGGCACCTACATAAAGAGGTAAGCACATACCTTAATGGAAAAACTGCCTACTGGTGCAACTTGACTACCTAATTGGGGAACCTCCCTGCTCTTCTAAAACTTACCTACCCCTCCCCCCCAACCCACTTAACTACCTATGCATGTAACATTAAATGGCAGAATTATTACTGTTTGAGACCCTATAGGTGGTAAAAGTGGTGATGTCTACCTGGCAGGTTCTACAGAGGTGAGTTGTGGCTCTAAGAAATTGTCATGGTGGTCTGGGACAAATGGAGAAGAAAAAAGTGAACAAGTATGATAAGAAAAAGGAGATTTTTAACACTTACCGTAAAATCTCTTTTTCAAAGGATCCATTGGGGGAGGTAGGAGGTATGACACTATGGCAACAAAAAAAATCGGCTCCTCCTAGCAGGATATACCCGCCTCCAGGCCCTGAGCTAATCAGTTTTAGTACCAGAGCAATAGAAGAGGACCGACAGGTCAAGGAAAAAACACGAACTGTCCGAGAACCAGAAGAAAAAAATATAACTGAACACACCCTCGGACAGAGAACCAAAGAGGAACCCAAAAGGGTGGGAGCTGTGTCCCCCAACTGATCCTTCGAGAAAGAGATTTTAAGTGTTAAAAAATCTCCTTTTCTCTATCGGCTCAATTGGGGGACACAGACCATGGGACGTACCAAAGCCGTCCCTTGGGTGGGCAGATAATCAGTCAGGCAGACGGCTGTTCCATTGCCGCCTGCAGCACTTTACGGCCCAGACTAGCATCAGCCGATGCAAAGGTATGAACCCGGTAGAACCTCGGGAAAGTGTGCAAAGACGACCAAGTAGCCGCCTTGCAAATCTGCGAGGCCGAGGCCTTATTCTGGAGAGCCCAGGATGCCCCAACAGAACGGGTAGAATGAGCCACAACCGTGAAGGGAGGAACCTTCCCCCTACAGCGATAGGCTTCCGAAACGGCAGACCGGATCCACCGAGAAATGGTGGCCTTGGAAGCAGGATGTCCCTTGCGACGACCTTCCGTAAGGATGAAAAAGGAATCACACTGACAAAACGATGAAGTGATAGAGCGGTAAGACCTAACAGCCCGAACCACATCCAGTTTGTGGAGTAAATGCTCTTTAGGATGAGAAGGAGAGGGAAAAAAGGACGGAAGAACAATGTCCTCATTGAGATGAAAAGCCGAAACAACCTTAGGCAAAAAGGAAGGATTTGGCCGGAAGACAACCATGTCCTGGTGAAGCACCAGAAGCGGAGAACGGAAGGAGAAAGCTGCCAATTCAGACACTCTCTGAATGGAGGTGATAGCAACAAGAAACGCCACTTTCCAAGAAAGGAGGCGCAGGGACACCTCCCTAAGGGGTTCAAAAGGTTCACCTTGGAGGACCCCCAAAACCAGATTCAAGTCCCAAGTGGGAGAAGGTGACCGATAAGATGGGGCAGCATGCGCCACTCCTTGAAGGAAGGTCCGGACATGAGAATTAGAAGCCAGAGGACGCTGGAAAAGAATAAAAAGAGCCGAAACCTGACCCTTAAGGGAACTGAGAGACAACCCTAGTTCCAATCCCGACTGCAAGAAAGAGAGAAGACTGGGAATAGAAAAAGTAACAGGAGACAAGACCTGATCTTCACACCAACGAAAATAAGACCGCCAGGTACAGGTACGAGCCCTGAGCATGGTGTGAATGACTTGTGAAGAGAAACCGCGGGCTCTCAAAACCGCGGTCTCAACCGCCACGCCATCAAATGCAGCGACTGTAAATTGGGGTGGCAAAGAGGACCCTGAGACAGCAGGTCTGAACGAAGTGGAAGGCGTAGGAGTGTCGTCCACCACAACCTTTGGGGCCAATATGGAGCTATCAGTATGGCGGGAACGTCCTCCGCTTTGAGCTTCCTCAGAACCCTGGGAAGGAGTGGAAGGGGAGGAAATAGATAGGGCAGAGCGAACCCCGCCAAGGAATAACTAGGGCGTCCACAGCTAGCGCCAGGGGGTCCCGGGACTTCGCCACAAATGGAAGGATCTTCCAATTGTGCCGAGACGCGAAGAGGTCCACGTCTGGAATGCCCCAGAGGTCGCAGATCTGCGCAAAGACCTCTGGATGTAGGCACCACTCGCCGGGGTCGGCTGAGGACCGGCTGAGGAAGTCCGCTTCCCAGGTGAGCACACCCGGAATGTGAATCGCCGAAATTGCCGGAACCTTGTTTTCCGCACAGATGAGAATCTTCGTCACCTCGGCCATGGCTGCCGAGCTGCGAGTGCCACCTTGCCGATTTATGCACACCACAGCCGTGGCGTTGTCCGACTGGATGCGGACAGGGCGGGACTGAAGAAGGGACTCCCAATGAAGAAGGCAAAGAAGAATCGCCCTCAGTTCCAAGATGTTTATCGGAAGAAGGGCTTCCCGGGGAGACCAGAGGCCTTGAACCATCCAGTCCCTGAACACACCGCCCCAGCCCGACAGACTGGCATCAGTTGTAACTACCTGCCAGTGGAGGGGAAGAAATGATCGCCCCTGAAGAAGAAGGGGGGAGCGGAGCCACCAGAGCAGAGACTGATGGATCTGACGAGGGAGAGCAATCTTGCGATCGAGAAACATAGGAGATCTGTCCCACCGAGAGAGAATTGCCAGTTGAAGGGGGCGATAATGAAACTGGGCAAAGGGTACGGCCTCCATGGCCGCTACGATCCGACCCAAGACTTCCATGCAAACGCGGATGTAAAGAAATTCCCCTTGTTCCATAGATGCCACTACCGAACAGAGGGATTCTATTCGGAAGTGGCGGATGACATGACGGTTGAGATGCTTGAGGTCCAGGATTGGCCGCACAAAACCGCAATTCTTGGGGACCACAAAAAGATTGGAATAGAAACCCCGAATATGTTCCCTTGGAGGAACGGGGACAATAACTCCCTGGAGAAGCAGGGACCGGAGAGCCTCTCGAAACTGCTTCACCAGAGAAGGAGACAGGGGGGCTCGGGACTGAAAAAAACGATCCCTCGGGAGGGAGGCAAATTCGATTCGGTATCCGTTGGACACCACGTCCCTGACCCAAGAGTCCTGAATGTGTACGTCCAGATGTCTCGAAAAAGTAAGAGACGACCTCCCACCCGAGAAAAATCTGTGGGTGGGGCATCACTTCATGCGGAAGTGGGTTTGCGGTTGCCCGATTTGGCCGCAAAACGGCGCGCCCGGAACGAGGGAGCCTTCTTGTCCCGCGAAGGTGCCTGCCCAGACCCCTTATTGGGGCCAAAAGTCCGAAAGGACCAAAAGGAAGAGGACTTCCTCTGGGAAGTAGAGCGAGCCTTATTTTGAGGCAACAAGGAACTCTTACCCCCTGTTGCCTCAGAGATAATCTCGCCAAGGCGCTTGCCAATAAGACGGGCACCAGTAAAAGGAAGCTCGGTGAGAGACCTTTTGGAAGTGGCATTCCAAGCCTTAAGCCACATTGAACGGCGGAGGGCTGCCAGGTGACCCACAGCAAAGGCAGCACAACGGGCTGACTGCATGGAAGCTGTGCACAGAAAGTCCCCAGCTTTAGAGCATTGGAGAACCAAAGCAGACAGATCCTCTGGGGGGATCCCGCCAGGATAGCCTGACGGAGTTTTGAGCACCACACCGATAGGGCCTTGGACGCCCAAGCCAAGGTGAAGGTGGGAAGCAGAGAAGAGCCTGCTGCTTCAGAGGCAAACTTCGCTAAGGACTCCACCTTCTTGTCCTTTATGTTTCCATGCAGATTCCAGAAGGGTGTCAAATTCAGCGTGAGAGCTGAACCTTTGAGATGCCGGTTTAGCATGATGAAAGGATACTTCAGGAGTCACGTCCGAAGATCCTGGGTCCTCTAAGTGAAAGGTGTATCTCATGGTCGCAACCAATGAGTTCACCGTTTCAACTGTATCAGAGCGGTCCTCCAAGTCAGATGCCGATTCGAAAGCCTCATCTGCCAGTTCACCAGGAGAATGTGAACGAGTGGAGGTAGCCCTGGAGGGGGGCGACCCTGACCGGGTACGCGGCTTTGGCGAGGCAGAGTGGCGACTTCGGGAACGTCCTCTGGAGGAGCGACGTTTGTGACCAGATGACACGGGGCGGGACCCACGAGGGGAGCACCCACGTCTACCTGAAGACTCAATGGAAGAGTCAGAAGATGCACCCCCAGTCTGTGTCCCCTGTGGCAGCTGCTGTGAGGACAACTCCGCTCTGTGTAGATAGAGAGGGAGAAAGAGGCCAGCCAATAGCCAGAGAGGGGCACTGTCTGATTGGCCTCTGCCACCGAAAATTGCGCACACGGCACTGATTGGAGGACGATTCGCGCCTCCAGTAAGCTCCGGCGGCCCTGTGGGCGGAGCTATAGCGCCCCGGCTGCCGAGAAGAACAATAGCAATGGCGCCCGCTCCTTGCCCCGAGCGTACATGTCAGCCGCATATGCGCCCGCGTGGAAGTGAGCGGGGCGATACACATATTTGCCGGCAGCCGTCTGCTGCCAAAGCTAAAGTAAGTTGGCGCTTCATGCGCCTGAACAGCACAAGCCCCGCGGCTGTCAGCCTCATAGTAAGCGCTGCGGCTGCCAGCCGCATAGTATAACACACACACATGAGCATAATAATATAGTAAACCATTCATTCCCAATATGCCATTGCTCGCCCCTTTTTTAGAATAAAAGATAGAGCCCCTAACACAGGCCAGCCCCTTGGACCCTGAAAGGTGGGCCAAAAAATGAGGGTCTCCAGAGGTTGCAAGTCAGCACCTAAAGGGAGAAGAATATATTCTCACCTCAGTCAGAAGAACTTACCTAATGGAGTCTTCTGTGAAGTCTTCAGTCAGCTTTCTGTTACCTGCATCACGCCAAGCTACCATGTGCGAGCGAGGCGAGCAGGGAATAGGGGGACCCGGATCCATGAGGTACAATACCAGGCGCTGACCGTTGGCGAGAGGAGGTGAAGATACATATACGCAATGTCTGTGCTCCCTTACTCGCAATGGGAAAACAGTGAGCCGCGGTTCCTGAGTCCCCACCTGAAAACATGAAAGAAAAAGGAATAAAAAACTAACACATTCCCTAACTAGGAAAATAATAAAACAGAAGACCTGGTCTGGAGAAATCCAGACTATGTCCACCTCCTTAAGACACTAAGCTAAAACAAATTAGCTCAGGGCCTGGAGGCGGGTATATCCTGCTGGGAGGAGACAACTTTTTTTGTTGCCATAGTGTCATACCTCCTAGAGACAGTAGCATACACCCATGGTCTGTGTCCCCCAATGGAGCCGATAGAGAAATATTAGTAGCAAGTGTCAGCAGAGCTACCTGGGTTGGTGAACATGGTGGAGTCAAACCCAAAGAAAGTAGAAAATGAATCCTGGAACTCAACAATTAAGAGGAAATCTTTAGAGTGTTTAGTCACTTTTAGAAAAAAATGGTACAGGCTGCAAAGAAAGCTTAAAAGTGTCCTGTAGCTTTTGTTGCAAAATGCATCCTGAACTCTGTTTAATAAGATGTTAATAAACACTGTAAAGATTGCATCGTCATTCTTTCTACGATCAAAGAAAACCTCACACAAAAGTCACTGGATATAAAAGCATTGTAATCTACATATTTTACAGAGATATATAGGTATTGTGCATTTATTCTTTTTAGCATTATTTCTTTTCTTTTTTGGGTTTTGTAGAAAATTATTTATTATGGGTGTCCTGAGGTATGTCCATGGGCTACCCCACGTATAAAAGATGAAGAAACACACCTCTAGACACAGATTTTAGCAGTGTTTTAGAGTGAATAAAGAATTTAGAGGAAAAAAAGAAGCCTGATAAACGGAGAAAAGGGCATTTCCTCTAATAGGATACAGTATATGACAAAGTTTGTCATATTTGCTTGCACTATTAAACTATGCAGAGTCTAGCAACTCAGATAAAGAATGGTGGAATAACAAAAAGAATTAAGTTAGTAAAAAAAGTTAAAACAAAACATGAGGCGGATCAAACAGAGGGAGACTAGAGCTACACACAGACTTTATCTTGAAAGATTTTCATGTAACGTTATGTTCACACTACAGATTTTTTGTAATGCATATGATCAACAAATGAACACAGTCCCAAATTAATATATATACAAAATGTACATGTAAGGGGGACATACAACATTTACCACAGGGAGTTTTAACAGCTGCACACTCTTCTCCACATTGCCAGGTAGACGTGTGCACTATATCCTAAGGCTAGATAACATAGATAAGGGAGAGAGCCGGCACTGTAAAAATGACTTTTTGTCACAGGTGGGTGCTCAGCCTTTATCAGCTTAAACTCCAAAACCTTCTTCCAACAAAGTCCAAAAAGGAAGCGGCACTCCAAAAATCCAAAATATGGTGTCTTTATTCACCCATCAAGTGCAATCCTTTTTGGACTTTATATCCTAAGGCTATGTTCACACAATGGAATTTCTGTGCAGAATTTCAACTTGGGATTTTGGAGCCACATAGCCCCATTGAATAGGATTCTGCTGCACTGTGCACGGGACAGAATTTCCTGACTCCAGAGCCTACTGAAGGAATAGACATGTCTATTCTTTCTGCAGAGGCCACACGGAAATGCATGAGCTATATGAGACAGCGCATCTCTGATCAGTCCTAGCGCTGGCATGTTCTGCCTGTTCTCCTCTGTTGGTGGAATGTCAGCCTGGAAATTTAATAAGCACAGCCTAAGACCTTGCAATGTTGTGTTTTAGCAATGTAACAAGAGTTTTTATTTTTTATGATCTGCTGGATCTACTAAGTAATGTGGTAAGAGGTGCTAGTAATAAGTACCTATTGACTAACAAACAACATTTAAACATTCTCTGACTTAAATTATGGAGAGGTTAAAGAAAATAACTAGATCAGTTATGAGGAAAATATAAATACTTTATGCCTATTTATCATACCAGTTACAATGAATTTAGCAGTGAATTCAGTAGTGGGAGAATATACTGTGTGTAAATTTTATACATAGACATTCTCCTGAGAGTACCTTTAAGATAGAGTAGTCCTTTATTACGTTCCAGCATCATAACAAGGTAGTCATATAACATTCTACTAACAATTGACAACATAGTTCACACCTACCACTATTATCCTGCTAGCCATTGATATGTGAAGACATTCACTCATTTACTATTGCAAATCCAACATGTTTTGTCGCGTTGTGTGCAAGATTCAGTCGCATTGCACCAGAAATTCTGTCTGCATCAGATTTTGCACCAGAATTTGCACCAAAATTGAAAAAAAAACCTGACTAACTCTCCATTTTACTAAGAAAACCTGAAAAAGGGGTGTGGTCACTGGGAAAGGGGGCGCAGTCTCTGAAAGGGGCGTGTTCCCGACATTTTCACAAAAATCAACATATTTACTAAGGTTTCCACATAAAATGCGGTGGATTTCAGCTGAGGAAAACCCGACAGATCAGAGTATGTGTAAAACAAGCAAAATGTAGGGAAAGTGGAAAATGTAGGGAAACCTTAGTAAATATTGTGGAAAATAAATTGTATGGAATTAAAACCCACAAAGAAACCTACACTCCACTCTTAGTAAATATGGGCCAATCAGTAGATCTAGACAGACATTTTTGGAATCTTTTTTATGATTCTTAGAATATTGAAGGCAAAATCTTCCGTGACTGTGGCCATCTACATTTCCTGCTGCTGGGGGGAT